>NC_045604.1:51780973-52084003 GCF_009762305.2 Zalophus californianus | reverse complement strand
TATTTTATTAGCTCTTATCACTGTATTATTTTTATTCATTATTTTGGACCTAGGCACACAACTCCCTATTACCTAAGACAGGTGATCTGTAATTTTTTTCCCATTATTCTTGTGTTTTTTTCCTTGATGATCACACTCAAGCACTCTGCTTTAAAATGTCAAAAGATTTTAAAGACTCTCACATGGGAGCAGTGGTATATTGAACATCTGTGGACTGAGAAAACATACATAATGATAGACATTATAAATCAGTAACACTTGATGATAGATTTGTAATTTATGAATCAGAAGAGAATTTGAAATCCCTGTAGTCATATATGTAAGCTAGTCCATGTAGCTTTGAGTTTTGAGCCAATGCTTGAGTCTGTGTGGAATGGTGCATCTCCTGCAATGGCAGAGCTCTTGCCAACCCAAGTTGGGAACCGGTGAGCTAGACTATAATGCCACTGGGGGAAGGCTAGTCCTTGAAGCCGGCCAAGAGGGGATCTTTGAATTTTGAGACTTCCTTGAAACGTGTTTTAGTTCTTTACACGATTCTGTCCTGGCAGGAGCTAGCCAGGGTGGTGAGATGGTGCAGGAATGGAATTCGCTATTTCGGTTGCCTAACAGATCGCATTATCTATACTGTGAAAGTTCGAGTCAGACAGTTGTGAAAGGAAAGCTATAACTTCATTTAGGAATGAGACAATACAGACTGTGCAGCCTGCCTGAGTGGTGGACTGGTAAAAACTTTTAGTGGGGTGGAAAATGGCAAGGACTTCCTTGCTTCCGTTGGCTTTCTTGTTAGCTGTGAGTTCATTGAGAGCCTCCTATGCATCAGGCATTATGCTAACTGAGTACTTCTCATAAATGATCTCATTTAGTTTTCACCGTAACTGTGTGGTAGGTCCTACTATTATTTCTAAGTCACATTAAAAAAACAACAACAACAACAACAAAAACTGGGAAGTTAAACTCAGAATTGCCTAGCTAAGAAATGACAGAACCTAGGCTCTCCGCTTTGGTGGACACAAAACTAAAGTTCCACCCACTTTTACCTTTTCACCCATTGTTTCTGGCTAATTCTCCTACTGTTTACCTCCTAACTAGAAAAATTTCTGTGACTCCTCATTGATTTCGGACTGGATCTGACCATCCTGGGCTGTTGTTCTCCTCACTCCTACTTCCCAATGGAAAACCTTCCTGATGCTGGACTGTTCTTGGAGTTTCTTTTCTTTTTCTTTTTTTATTTATTTATTCATGAGAAAGAGAGAGAGAGAGAGAGAGAGAGAAGCAGAGGGAGAAGCAGGCTCCCAAGGAGCAGGGAGCCCGATGTGGGACTCGGTCCCAGGACCCTGGGATCATGACCTGAGCTGAAGGCAGACGCTTAACCATCTGAGCCACCCAGGCGCCCCTCTTTTTCTTTTTTAATAGACTCCACACTCAGCATGGAGCCCAACACAGGGTTTGAACTCACAACCTTGAAATCAAGACCTGAGCTGCGATCAAGAGTCAGGTGCTTAACCAGCTGAGCCACCCAGGTGTCTCTGTTTCTTGGTTTCTTAACACAGAAGGCTTATCTCTGCATTATGGGTTTTTCATGTTACGCCAGCCTAGGAAACCCTCCACGGTTATCTCTAGCTATCCATTAATTCAATCAGGAATTCAATTAATTCAAGCTATCAATTAATTAAACAAAAACTAATTGCAGAGTACTGCTGGGCACTAGAGACATCGTCCCTTTAGATTCTTTCAAAGATGAAAAGTCCTGGTCCTTGCCCTTCAGAGGCTCATAGCAATAAGATCACTCATCCTTCCAGGCTCAGCTCCAACCTTAGCCTCTCCACCGAGGCCTTGTGGGACCACATTAAAGAGAACCATTTTTGCCTCTGAGTTTTTAGAGCATTCAATCACACATGGCCTTGAATTTTACTTAACCTTTCAAGGATGTTATCCCAACTAGAATGTGAGCACTGAAGAAGCATTTTTATTGTCAATTATATTCTAAAAGTGGGATGGGATATTTTATTGGGTAGCAAATAAATTTGTGTCATGAGTCCAACAAAAAAAAAGACACAATCATTTCTGAGGTCAGGAAACACTCTCAAACCTGGCTAGACTGTTCATTCATTTAAGGGGGGAAAAAAGAATCTCTCTTTTTTCCAAATATTTTGCATTGCCTGAGATGGAAAAAGACATTGGAATCTAAGAACAGCATAACCATGTGCAGGGAAGAAATGACACAGTTCAGGTATTTTCCATTTAATAAGTCACTCAGTGGAACTAATCCACGAAAGGGAAGGGGTCAATTGAAAATTCTCACCCTGTTAAGACACTCAGAGTGCACTGAAGCATCTTCCAGAAGCAGGTCAACTTCAGAGCAGTGAGCATCAGCCAGGCCAGTGTCTTTAGGGGAAAGGGCCCTGAACTTCGCTGCCAGACTCGCCCAGCCACCCCATATCCAAAGACAGGAGGGGCAGGCCACTAAGAGGTGATGCTACCCCTTTGTCCTCAGTTTCTTCATCTGTAAAAGGAAAGGTTGGACTAAATAAGCTTAAAGTCCCTCTTTTTTTTTTTTACATTATTATAAGTGTTTTCATAACTTCCATGATTCATACTTTTCTGTGGTGAGTCCAGGACAAGGGCCTGCTTGCTTTGTTATAATCCCACTAGCTCCCATGCCCAGCAGAACGTACAGCTTCACATAGTCACGTGTTAACAATTTTCTTAGAACTTTTCCCTTTGACAGTGCCATGAAATAGCAATTTTGCCTCTCTTTGGATCTTTTTCTCTTTTTGCTGCCTTCCAAACATACTGCTGCATTTGCAGTGGCCCAGCCCCTAAAACTTTCCTTCTTAAACTCCTTCATGTTGCAAGATGAACTCCTGTCAACATTCAGAGCTCCTGCCTCCCGCACAGCCACCCACGTGCACCCAGTGGCTGAAAAATAATAATGATCTTCATCGTTTGAGTATCCCTTATATTCTAGGTACTCAGGGCTCCGTACACATTATCTTTGTCATTATAATAGCATTACAGGCATTATTATTCCCACTTTACAGGCGAGAAAAATGGAAGCCCACACAGTTTAGGAGATCAGGGTGAACTAGTGAACGGCGGCGTTTGAACGGAGGTTTGCTTGAGGTCAAATCACAACCTTTCCAGAAGCAAAGCTAGAGGAGAGCAGGAAGAGAGGTTGATCTCTGAGCACATTCTCTACAAGTGAGGTCTTTGGGATAATTTTATTGCCACAGTGAAAGCAGTAGGGGAGGCCTGAGGAAGCAAGGTGAGGGGACGCGTGGCTGCTGTCTTCCGAAGGAGGGCCTCACCTTCCAGGAACTCACTTTCAAACCAGGGGCATAAGGCCCTATCCTCCGTCTTTGCCCCCAAGCCTGTAGATTTTAGATCCTGGCTGTGCCATTTTCCACTATGCCAACTGGGTGATTTAGAAGTAGCCACTGGGAATGGAGAAAGCTATTCTGAATGCCTGAGGCCATGGGCTGGAACAGGGGCATGTGAGGCTGGTGTTCTAGCAGACCTAGGACAGCCGTACCCTACCCAGCCTGGTGGCAAATCTCGTTATAAAGTGGAATAAACTTTCCCGATGTGCCCAGAGCCCTTAATTAGCCTCTTCTGTCCACTCAGTTTTGTAAATTAGATCTTCTGAAGTGGGGATGCTCTTTATTCTAACACATGCAACTCAAAGGTCTACTTACCAAGTCTTATCTTAAGTCTTTGACCTTGAATGGCCCCGAGAAAGGTCCCATCAGGGCTGCTAGTGTCCAGCAGGTGGGAAGGAAGTTGAGGCCTGGGAAGGAGAGCCTGTCTCCTCATTGAGGTTCCCGCTGTGACTCATCTGTGATTCAGCCAGCCGTCTGCAGCTACTGGAAGGCTGTGTTCCATGGAAGAACTGTTTATGATCCCCTCACCCCTTCTTGGCAGACAGAGAGGCTTTGGTCTTGCTCAGCTGGCTTCTTCCAGCCATGTGGCCCATCATCGGGATCCCATCACTGAGGCTGTCCTGCTTCTGTGTCTTGGTGTCTGGTTCTCATCCTCAGATTTATCACAGAGAGGAGTAGCTCCATGAAGACCCTCCTTCTGGCTCAGGGTGGTTGGTTAGGGGATTGAGGGAAAGGGCAGAGTCCCGAGTTCCAGGCTGGCCAGGCCTCTAACTGGCTTTATGACCCCGGAGAAGTCACATCTGTCTGGGCTAGGTCTCTAGAACCCTGGCATGGGAGGATTCTGTTTTTCCTTCCTACCTTATTACTCTTCATGGCCAAGATGCCTTTCCTGGCTCTCCATCCCTCGAGTGCTCTGGGACTGTTAAGGGAACAAGATGCATCAGGGCTGGTTACACTCACGTGGGCATGGTGGATCCTGAGAGGGCTGCACACACAGAGGTCCCTGACCCCACAAGGCAGAGGCCTGTGCTGGGGGTCCTGCAGCTACGGTGCCAAGTGCTGATCTGGGCCAGGGAGGGGTGGTGAGGGGCACTGCTGGGACCATGGGTTGTACAGATGTGGTTCACTTTGGAGAGATGAGGACCAGGAACTTTAAGAGGCAGGACTGTGGGGTGTTCTTGCCCTCTTTTTCCCCATCCTCACTTCCCATTCTAAATGTCCCCATTCCCAAGTCAGAACTGGTTTCCCAGATTGACATTATTACCTTTGGAGGCTCTCTTCATTCCCTCCCTGTCCTCTGCAGAATGCTTTGCACAGAAAGGGGAGCAGGGTCGGGAAAGAGTTCTCTCTCCTGTGTACACCGGCCCCTGAGCATCCTCTGAGAGCCTGCTCCAGCCTCCAGAGGCCTAGGATGTGGCCCTGTTGTTGTTTGCTCCCGATTGCACTGCCCACTCTGCCCAGCCTGTCTCCCAAAAGCAACAGTGTAAGACTGTTTCCCTGTTCCAGTTGTTGTGATAAGCTCCAGTTCCCTGCTGCTGCTGGATTCAGATTGCAGGAAGCCTTCAGATCACACTTGATTTTATTTATTTATAGTTCTATTTCCATAAGAAAAGGCTGGTGATAGTGCTGCTTGGGGGACATAGAAAGTGGAGGTGCATTGACAGATAGGAATGGTTCACATCTTGGCCCTAGCACTTTTAAGTGTCCAGGTGCAAATTCTTGGTCCCATTCTCCCCACCTTCTTTTGCAAACTCTGCCCTCCCTCAGATCTCTCCATCATCTCTGTAAAGGTTCACCCCCTTCTGCAAATCGCTCAGGCCTCAAAATAACATGGATGGATGGACGGATGGATTTGTGTCCCATATGAACTCTGTCAGCAGATTCTGACAAGTGTACATTTGAAATCTCCCCAGTCCAACCTTTCTCATGGCTTTCATCCCTGCCACACTGGTCCACATTCCTGTCTTCTCCGACTGTTGGGGCAGCCTCCCAGGTGACCTCTACTCTCGACCTACTACACCCCTACTCTCTCTGGCAGCCAGAGGGATCTTTTGGTAGCGCAGGTCAGATCATGCCATTCTTCTGTGCCAACCCCTAGAAGCTTCTTATCTCATTCAGGGCAAAAGCCACAGTTGTTGGAGGCCGCCCACAATCCACTTCACCCCTCACCTCCCTGGTCTCACCTCCAGCTACTCAGCTCCCTCACTGACTCTGTCCAGATGCTCTGGCCTCTTGCTGTTCCCTGAATATGTGGAGCGGAGCCTTTACACATGCTGCTCCTTCTGCCTGGAATGAGGTTCCCAGACTGTATGTGGCCCACTGCCTCATTTCATTTCAGTCTCTGTTCAGATGTTCCCTTCCCAGTGAGCCAGTTCTTTCCTGACCTCCCTGTCTAAGCTCACAGATGTCTTTTGTTCAGCATTTTCTATTCCTGTATCTTGCCTTATTGAGCTTCCTAATGCCATCACTACTTGTTTATCGTCTGTCTCCCTCAGGAAAATGTAAATTCTATAGCAGAGAGTCTTTATTCTGTTCATTGCTTATACAGTTGACCCTTACACAACATGGGTTGGAACTGCTAGGTCCACTCATGTGCAGATTATTCTCAATAAATACACTGGAATTTTTTTTGAGATTCGTGACAATTGAGAAAAACTCATAGACAAACCATAGCCTGGAAATCCTGAAAAAACTAAGAAGAAGGAGGTATTATTGTAAGAATACAGTCTATGACACATATAACATACAAGATATGTGTCACCCGAATGTTTATTATCGGTGAGGCTTCTGGTCAACGGTAGGTTATGAGTCAAGTTTTTAGCAAGTCAAAAGTTACAGGTGGATTTTCGGCTGAGCAGAATTGAGGGGCCTAATTCCTGCATTGTTCCAGGGCCAACTGTATTAGTGTCCTAGGGCTGCTATAGCAATGTACCAAAAACTGGGCAGTTTAAAACAATAGAAATGTATTGTCTCCCAGTTGTGGAGGCTGGAAGCCTGAAATCAAGGTGTCTGCAGGGCCGTGCTCTCTCTGACAGTTTTAGGGGAAAATCATTCCTCATCTCTTCTAGCTTCTGCAATTTGTTGGCAATCCTTGGTATTCTTTGCCCTATAGATGCAGCATTCCTGCCACATGGCTGGCTTCTCCCTGAGTGTCTCCATATCTTCTTCTCTGTTTGTGTGTCAGGCTCTGTGTCCAAACTCCCTCTTCCATCAGGACAACAGGCTTATTGGATTAGGCTCACTCTATCATTAGAGCCTCATTTTAACCTGCTCATGTCTAGAAAGACCCTATTTCCAAATAAGGTCACATTCTGAGATACCAAGGGTTAGCATTTTGACGTATCTTTTTTTGGGGGGGCACACTTTAATTTATAACTGAGTTAAACTGAATTCCCAGCTCCAACTAGGCATTCAGGGAAGGTGTGTAGAATGTGTAAGTGACTATCATTTACTAGCCAAGTGACCTTGGCTAAGTCATCTAACCTCTCTGAGCCTGGTATACAATTAGTGCTCTAAAAATGATCACTGTTACTAATTTTTCAAACTACGTGGGGAATCTGATAAATGCCTTGAGTTATTACTACGAGGTTTGATAAAGTAATATGTGAAAAGCACCTTGAATTTAGTATATGCTCAATCAATGACAGTTGATTTATTAAATAAAATATGCACAGCCTCTGGTGATGGAACATATTTCTTTGCACACACATAAGATACTGCCATTGTGCTCCAGGAAGGTGATTCTAGTCGATGTGAAAAAAACGCAGCTATGTAAAGTCGTTTCTTCTCTGCTGGAGAATCCTGGGCCAGGAGAACTAGAACAGGATGGTGAGAAGCAAAACTGCTTGAATTTCTGAGAGTAAGGAGCTGTTTTGTGTGTCTTTACCCAAAAGGATATAGATCTGCACGTAGGCAGGGTTCTCAGGGCATGCCTCAGCTTTGTTCTGTGAGGCACGTTCGTCTGTGACCTTGATGGCTGCCGAGCTCAGATGGCTTACTTATTAGGTTTGTAAATGATAAGCTAGAAAGGAAAATCAGCATGTTAAGTGAAGGACTAAATTATGATTGAAGTCCATAAGATAAAATATAACAAGAATAAACATTGGGTTCAGGAAATATATTTTGTATGCTGAAGTAGGAAAGATGTGGTTTAACGTGGAGGTTCTCAACCCTTGATGTACATCAGAATCACCTGCTGAGTTTGCATTTTTTTTTTTTTTTAGCAGAGATGCCAGCACATATCTGAGACCTTCTGAAATGAACTCTCTGTAGGTGATAGCTAGTAGGTGCCCAGTGTTGACAAAGGTCGAGAACCCCTGGGTTAACAGGGACACGTGTGAAAAAGCATAGGGATTTTCTGAGGCTGTGGTCTGAGGATAGGTTATTGAGGAGCATGGTGTCCAGGACACAGAGGACATGTTGTTCTGGGTTGGTCCTTCTAGAACATCAGTCTTGCATAGGCAGGGATTTCTGGTGGTTTTGTTCATCAGTGACTCCTGAATGCCATTATATTCCCTGGCATGGAATGAATGCTCAGCGAATTGCTGAATGAATGGACTGAGTTTTGGGGATTTTTTCCCTGATCAGGGAAAGAAAGGGGGCCAATCTAAATGTGCCAGTTCTAGAAACTACAATTTGGAAGTATAATATGATACTATACGGTATGGCAGGATATGATCTAACAATGTAAAAACTAGTAACTTGCAAGTGCATGGTTGGAGAGGTGAAGGTGTTTTGATCATAGGAGAATTAGGAAGGAGAGTGGTAACTATTCTTGAACACCTGCTGGAGGGTCTCCCAGAAGAGCATGAGGTGTATTCTATGTGACTCTGGAAGGACTTCCACTTCAAGTGGCTACATTTGTGGGAACTAATGTCTAGCATGCTCAGCGGTCTCAAAATGGAAGGGATTGTTTGATCCCTCGGGGTGGGGGTGGTTCCTCAGCCGAGGATTCAAGCAGAGGCCAGTTGTCCACCTGTCACAGAGGACGGAGAGACCGTCTTGCATTGTGTGCACTGTAGAACTAGGTCACCTGGATGAACTAGAGCTTGAAGCCGCTGTGATCTTGACCAACCAAATGTCTTTCTCTAATTTTTCTTTCTCATATTTTCATGAAGAAATTGATAGCCCAACCAACGTGGTCACTGATCGAGTGACAGAAGACACAGCAGTGGTCTCCTGGGTCCCCGTCCAGGCTGTCATAGATAAGTACGTGGTACGCTACACCTCTGCTGATGGGGACACAAAGGACACAGCGGTCCCCAGGGAGCAGAGCAGCACCGTCCTGATGGGCCTAAAGCCAGGAGAGGCGTACAAAGTCTACGTGTGGGCCGAGAGGGGCAACCAGGAAAGCAAGAAGGCCGACACCAGTGCCCTCACAGGTAACGGAGGGATGGGAGCCTAAACGGGTTTCCTCATGGCAGGGAGAAGGCGGATTCGTGAATCAGGAGGCCAATGTCCACCCAACATCAGCTCTTCTGCTTGCAGAGGTGGGGAAGGGGGTTGCAAAAGCAATTTAAAATTTCACAATTATGATTTTTCCCATTTTAACCTTGAACAAAAGAAACCGGCCTTTTTATTTTACACAGAAAGTCATACTTATTTGGGTTAGAATTCCATGTGCAACTCTCTCAGAGCAGAGTAACACTTCCTAATTTTCATTTTTTTGGACGTTAAAACTCAAAACATTTGGCTGACAGTGAATTTGAATGCTTATCTCCATTTGCAGAGGCTGTACAGGCACTTGGCTTATAATCAGAAACTCTCTTTCAGACCACGGAAATGGTCTGCATCCTGAGTCAACAGTCATCAAATGTACTGATTCTGCCTCGAAGCTTCCAGAAACCAGAAGGGTCCGTCCCCAGACTTCACCTAGCTGTTCTGCTCAGCTTGGGCTTGTAGATGTCCTGAGACGGCAGGGGGGGCACATCCCAGACATTGTTTATGCTTAAAGCTTCGTCTGCTCCTGTCCCTGAATTCAGAGCAATCTCATCCCAGAGCCCACTTGAGGTTCCAGACACTTGACAGGAAATCATAGAAAAGGATTCACTTATAGATCGGTCTCTGTTCTGGACAGTCAGTTAGTATAGAGACGCTTAGAGAAGCCGATACTAAGTTAGGAATGTGGTTTCAGAAGCTTGACTGTCCACGTTTTAATCCCAGCTCTGCCGTTTACTGGTGGAGTGGCTTTGGGTAAGTCACTTCGCCTCTGTTCCTCAGTCTATAAAAGAGGTTATATGAGTATTTGCTTCATAGGGTTATTGGGAGGGTTACATGAGTTAATTCATGGAAGTGCCCAACACCCAGCCAAGTGCTATGTAGGTGACAGTCATGATTATTTCTTACAAGGTGTCTCAGTCAGCTCGGGCTGCTCTAACAGAATACCATAGACTGAGGGCCTTCAACAAAAGAAATTTAGTTCTCACAATTCTGGAGGCTGGAAAGCCCCATGATCTGAGTGCTGGCTGATTTGGTTCCTGGTGAGAGCCCTCTTCCTGGCTTTTAGGTGGCCACCTTCCTCCTACACCCTTATGTGGTGGAGAGAGGAAGCTCACGTCTCTTATTAGGCATGGATGCCATCATGGGAGACCTACCCTCATGACCTCATCAAACCTAATTATCTCCCAAAGGTCTCACCTCCAAATACCATCAAATTGGGAGTTAGGGCTCCAACATAGGAGTTGGGGGAGGTGGGACACACAAACATTCAGTCCATAGCAAATGTTAATCAGCATTCAGCCCTTGATGGATTTCACGGCTTGGAGCTTCCTGGGTCAGGGTAGGCCTCATCTCCTCCAGGGGAAGGAGAAGCTGCCAGTAAGGATTGTGAGATCTAGATTGGTTTAAAGGCAGGGTCAGCACTTTCTGTGAGGGGCCAGAGAGTGCATATTTTCAGCTTTCCAGCCCTGTAGTCCTTGTTGCAACTATTCAGGTCTGCCATTGAGATGCGAAAACAGCCACAGATAATATGTAAATGAACCAGTAGGACTGTGTTCAATAAAACCTTATAAAAGAAGGCAGCGGGTCAGATTTGGCCCATGGGCTGTAGATTGCCACCTCCTGGGTTATATTACACAAGGCTTTCCATTTAGTAGGATTTTGAGTGTTGTGAAAAGGAAGCACGTGGGTCAGTCTTTTTAAGATGGTAGCAGTTGGAATAGAGAAGAGTCTTCCCCTCTGTCAGGTAGGGGTGGTGTGAGTTAGCACCCCACATTACTGGGGGCCACTGGGATATGGTGTTGCTGGTGCTGTCAGGCACAGAGCTAGGCTCTGCGGGTACCGAGATGAAAGACATAGTCCGTGCCCATGGCATTCGCACCTGTGTGGGTAGAGAAGACAAGGAAAAAAGATAAAGTGCAGTGAGTTATGTTATTTCCAGAGTCAACAAGTGTCCCTGGAAACTGTGGGAACCAGAAAAAAGGGTGCTTAACACAGACTGGGATGGGAGAGGGGGTCATGGCAGGCTGTAGGAGGAGGTGACAAGAGAGTAGAGTCTAGACCCTTGGGTGGGCATTAGCCGTGGGAGCAGCATATGCAAAGGTGTAGGGTATAAGAATAGGGCAGGGTTTTTTTTTTCTGTCTTATCTTAACATGCAGTTATCTTAATAATCTTAAGTGGTGTTGATGGTGGCTGGGTCTATGAGAGTGGAATAGTGAAAGATGAGAATCCCAGAGCGAAACTCCTCCTTCTATGTCCCTTGTCCCTAGCGCTTTCTATGTCCCTTGTCCCTAGCGCTTTCGGAACTCTGTGCTCCCCCAGGCGAGCTGTCTCCCTTGGCTGTGTGTTCCGCCCACCTGGCCTGGCTGTGATGTCCAGCAATGGTGCATAGGTTGGAAATGCAGTTGCTGTCACAGAAAGCTCAGACATTTGAGGACGTGGTTTTTGAAACAGGAATGTAAAGGCATGTTAGTCATGCACCACCGCTACTTGGATTTCCGACTCGAGGGGTTCACGTTTTAAGGAGAAAGGGGTATTTCATGCCTCAAATGGCACTTGTAATAACAAAGAGCTTATATTTAAGCATTTACCATATGAATATCTCACTTGTGATTTGCCCTAACCTGTGAGGTAGGTACTGCTCTTTCCTCCTTCCTGGAGGTGAGGGGACCAAGAGTTAAGGTTTACAGTCTGCCCAAGGTAGCAAGTAGGGAACAGTGGAACCCAGATTCCAACCCAATTTAACTGCATAGAAACCCAGACAGATTCTGCAGGTAAGATTATTTTTATCCGCGCAGACCTCAAATACCATCAGTTTAAGTCTTCTAGTTCTCTGGCCGCAGACATAATGTTTTATGTGGAAAGAACTGACAGCTCTCTACTTCAGGATATTTTTCTTCCCAAAGAAAATATTAGAGCTGATGTAGAGATTTATTGAAGTATAATTGCTTTCAGGTACAAGGAGTCAGGAACTGAAAGAGTATATTGTATAAATCTAGGGTAAAGGAGAAATTTGCATATGAAGACCAAATCCAAAGGCTACTTTTGGGTAAAATTTATAGAGCTGAGATTATTTTCGCTTTGTCTGAAGACCCTACATCTCATTAAATGCTGTTAGCTCATTCTTGGAATTTCAGATCGTTTGCTTAATTAAACCCTTAAGTTATCCCAATCACTGGCATAGAACAGACTCTGAAATTTGCCGAGATCATCATTTTGTCTGTGTATGTGCTGGTCTTTCAGGAACTAGAGAGTTAGTAAATGCTACATTCTTTCATCTCTCTTAAAGAAATTGACAGCCCAACAAACCTGGCCGCCGACCGGGTGACAGAGGACACGGCCACCGTCTCCTGGGACCCGGTGCAAGCTGTCATTGACAAATACATGGTACACTACACCTCTGCTGATGGGGACACCAGGGAGGTGTCCGTGGGGAAGGAGCAGAACAGCACCGTCCTGACGGGCCTGAGGCCAGGCATGGAGTACACAGTCCAGGTGTGGGCCCAGAAGGGAGCCCGGGAGAGCAAGAAGGCCGACACTAAGGCCCCGACAGGTAACAAGAGAAAGGTGGTCAATCAGAATTGAATTTTGAGCATGTGGATTTGAGTGTGCATGGTACGAAAGATATGATCTGAGATGAGAGACTTTGTAAAGAAAGTCCTAAAGATCAAAAAAGACGGTGAGTTCTACTAGTGATCTCAGTGGGCTCATAGCTGGTAGCCATCACTCTGCCTGATAGTGATGAGCTGCTCACAAAACCATTCAACCCACTAGAAGGAAGAAGTAAAGTTGTGCAGTGGCCATGTTTTCAGCAGACTCAGCAGATGTTATAGGCCCTGACCATTGCAATGCTGGTGATAATGCTTTTAGAATGATTGCCCCTGAAGTAGCCCTTGAGAAAACGATAAATTGGGTACCTGAACATTGTGGCAGATGTTTAATGATTGTTTTGATGTGCCATAATGTTGCTAGGAAGATATGATTTCTCCCACATTCCAGGGAGCTGAAAGCCAAGAAAATATGTTAAGTTTGCAATGAGTAGTCTTTTGAAATTGGGAGCCAGGGGTTACTTTCTCCCTTGACTCCCAGCAGACTCTGGATGGGAAGACCATTGCCTTGTGCAGAGAGAGTCCTAGAAGATGAACATGACAGTGATGGGATGGTGGGTATCTCTTCATGGCTTCAAAGCTTAGGCTTTTCCAAATATTTTTTAAAAGAAATTGACAGCCCCCAAAACCTGGTGACCAACCGGGTGACAGAGGACACGGCCACCATCTCCTGGGACCCGGTGCAAGCTGTCATCGACAGGTACATGGTGCGCTACACCTCTGCTGATGGGGACACCAGGGAGGTGTCCGTGGGGAAGGAGCAGAACAGCACCGTCCTGACAGGCCTGAGGCCAGGTGTGGAGTACACGGTCCAGGTGTGGGCCCAGAAGGGGGCCCGGGAGAGCAAGAAGGCCGACACCAAGGCCCCAACAGGTAACAAGAGAAAGATGGTCAATTGGAATTGAATTTTGAGCATGTGGATTTGAGTGTGCATGGTACCTAAGATGTGGTCTGGGATGAGAGACTTTGTAAAGAAAGTCCTAAAGATCAAAAAAGACAGTGAGTTCTACTAGTGATCTCAGTGGGCTCATAGCTGGTAGCCATCACTCTGCCTGATAGTGATGAGCTGCTCACAAAACCACTCAACCCACTAAAAGGGAGAAGTAAAGTTGTGCAGTGGCCATGTTTTCAGCAGACTCAGCAAAGATGTTATAGGCCCTGACCATTGCAATGCTGGTGATAATGCTTTTAGAATGATTGCCCCTGAAGTAGCCCTTGAGAAAATGAAAAACTGGGTACCTGAACATTGTGGCAGATGTTTAGTGATTGTTTTGATGTGCCATAATGTTGCTAAGAAGATGTCATTTCTTCCACATTCCAGGGAGCTGAAAGCCAAGAAAATATGTTAAGTTTGCAATGAGTAGTCTTTTGAAATTGGGAGCCAGGGGTTACTTTCTCCCTTGACTCCCAGCAGACTCTGGATGGGGAGACCATTGCCTTGTGCAGAGAGAGTCCTAGAAGATGAACATGACAGTGATGGGGTGGTGGGTATCTCTTCATGGCTTCAAAGCTTAGGCTTTTCCAAATATTTTTTTTTAAAGAAATTGACAGCCCCCAAAACCTGGTGACCGACCAGGTGACAGAGGACACGGCCACCATCTCCTGGGACCCGGTGCAAGCTGTCATCGACAAGTACATGGTGCGCTACACCTCTGCTGATGGGGACACCAGGGAGGTGTCCGTGGGGAAGGAGCAGAGCAGTGCCATCCTGATGGGCCTGAGGCCAGGTGTGGAGTACACGGTCCAGGTGTGGGCCCAGAAGGGGGCCCGGGAGAGCAAGAAGGCTGACACTAAGGCCCCGACAGGTAAGGGAGCATGCATCGTCACTGTGTCACTCCTGAACTCTTGGTCTGTTTTAGTTGGTTTTCCTTCTGTGACCGTGGCAGAAAGGGAGGTTTTCTAGAACTGTAGGTTGGTGTCCTTGCAGAGTCCACTGTGTACCCCTTAGTTTGACTTCATAGCTTCGCTTAGAATGCATAGTTCATCTTGTCTTCAAACTTTGGTCTTTAAAGATTGATATTATTACTCGTAATCCTTTGTTGTCTGCTTGTGCATCTTCTGTGTTTTTAAACCACTAAATGCTTCCCCTGATAAGGAATAAATGTGATGGAAAGCCCAAGAGCCCGTCCTGTGGAGGGAGCCTGACTGTGATCCCAAACCTGCTTTGTTTTCCCTCCTTACTTGTTCAAACCCTTTCTGTGGAGCTTGTTCTTTCTTTCCACCCTTTGGATGACTGTTTTAGGCAGAAATAATAAAATGTTTTATTAGCTAAAAATAAGCAAATAACTGATCACTTTTAGTCCCCAACATGTATCATTTTAGTAATTATCCATACTTCATTTAAAGTTAAAGCTTCTCCCCACCATCCACTTGGGCCGTTGGCAGGCTAACTGCCTGCCCTGGGAAGGAGACGTGCTCTAGCTTCTCTAGTATTTCCCTTCTGGTACTTCAGGCCCCCTCCTTCCAGGATGATAACTGGGATTTCTGACTCGTGTATGTTTGACACAGCTTGGAGAGAGGGCAGGGGGTCAGGAGGAGGAGAAGTAAGGAGTCTTACTTGATGGTAACAGTCACAGCTGCCCCAGGCCTGGCGGGGGTTAAAGCTAACGTTTTCCCTCATGGAGCACTTCTGCATGTTCTTCAGCCACCCTCCTACACTCCAGTCTTTCATCGTAGTGATCCTGTTGGCAGATGCATCTCTCCTGCTGGTCACCCACTCCCTTTCTTCCATCTGCACATGTGGGTACACTCCAGTGCCCTTCTGGTGGGGGTCACCTCCTCCGTCTGGGTGAGCCTCTTGGACAGCTTCTAAAACCATCCCAAGTGGGCCTTTCCTTCCTTTCCTTGGGTCCACAGGGAACAGCATGCACCTTTTGTCCATTCAACTGGATATACGGTCCTTTTGCAATGCTGCAGCCTCCAATCATTCTGCATCAGAGCAAACAGCCGTTTTCTTGCCTCTTAGGTATTTTAGGCCCATTTCACCAGCCACCAGACACCAGCCCACGGTGTTTCCCAAGCCATGGGCAGAGTTTCTCAACCTTGACACTATTGAAATTTTTGGCTGGATAATTCTTTATTGCCAGGGTCGGTCTTGTGTACCGTAGGCTGTTTAGCAGGATTCCTGGCCTCTACCCATTAGACAGCAGGAGCCTCCCCATCTTACACTGAATTGTGACAACCACGTTGGTCTTGAGACCTTGCCAGTCATTCCTGGTTGAGAACACTTACTCCAGGGTATGTGTAACCAGCTCTGTAAGGGATCCCATTGCAAGTGCTTATTCGAGGTTAGGATCTCACCCATTAAGCTCACAGTGTAATTCTGCCCAAAGAAATCCACTCTTTTTTTTTTTACTTTAAATTTTTTATTGTTATGTTAATCACCATACATTACATCATTAGTTTTTGATGTAGTGTTCCATGATTCATTGTTTGTGCATAACACCCAGTGCTCCACGCAGAACGTGCCCTCTTTAATACCCGTCACCAGGCTAACCCATCCCCCCACGCCCCCTCTAGAACCCTCAGTTTATTTTTCAGAGTCCATCCTCTCATGGTTCGTCTCCCCCTCTGACTTACTCCCCTTCATTCTTCCCCTCCTGCTATCTTCTTCTTTTTTTTTTCTTAACATATATTGCATTATTTGTTTCAGAGGTACAGATTTGTGATTCAACAGTCTTGCACAATTCACAGCGCTCACCATAGCACATACCCTACCCAATGTCTATCACCCAGCCACCACATCCCTCCCACCCCCCACCACTCCAGCAACCTTCAGTTTGTTTCCTGAGATTAAGAATTCCTCATATCAGTGAGGTCATATGATACATGTTCTTTCTCTGATTGACTTATTTCAATCAGCATAACACCCTCCAGTTCCATCCACGTCGTTGCAAATGGCAAGATCTCATTCCTTTTGATGGCTGCATAATATTCCATTGTGTATATATACCACATCTCAAAGAAATCCACTCTTGAAGTCCCATCTCTTTGGCCTCTTGAACCTCTTTTTTTTTTTTTTTTAAGATTTTATTTATTTATTTCCCAGAGAGGGAGAGTGAGCACAGGCAGGGGGAGTGGCAGGCAGAGGGAGAAGCAGGCTCCCTGCTAAGCAAGGATCCCGATTCGGGACTCCATCCCAGGACCTTGGGATCATGACCTGAGCCGAAGGCAGATGCTTAACCAACTGAGCCACACAGGTGTCCCTCCAACCTCTTTCATAGTCTGGAGATGGTAGTCAGCCAAGGGTCACAAGACTGTTGGTCCTGCCTTGGCTGTGGGCTCTCAGGTTGGAATGTAGATACCAGTTTTCTTGGGTTCACAGCCCAAACCAGGGTAAGAGAGTCCTGCTTGATCATATCATTGCACATCTGTGACAGAACCTAGAAGCAAGGACTTTAGGGGAATGACTTTTGCAATGAACTATTTGGAACAAAGACATGCTATTATTTTCTTGGTGACTCCATTTTTGAATACCTTCTGCGTGCATAATATGGAGGAGCATAATTTTCTTCATTCATAAAATATCAACAAGGTGATATCATTAATAATAGCTTATGGTCATTGGGCATCTAGTCTGTGCCAAGAATTGTCATAAAGGGCATATTATTATTAACTCAATATGGCAAGTATCCAGGATATACACTAATATTATCTTGCTCTGACTTTTTTTTTCTATGGACACTAATATTCAATATTTTCAAGGCCCCTTTTTACATGATATTTTTTGTCTTGGTTTTCAGAGCCACTCAGGAAGATATGTACAATAGCTATTAAAACTATTTTATAAATGTAGAGAAGTGAAGTGACTTACCCAAGGTCATGAAACAAATTAGTAATATATGAAATTAGATGTGTGTATGGAACATTGGCACTCAAAGGAACTTTAAAGTCTGTGCAACCTCAACCCCAGGATTATAGATGATGAGGCTGAGGCCCAGCCAGAGGCAGCTGAGATGTGCAGGGCCATAGATTTTCTGACTCTGCATCTAGTGCTCATTCTACTGTCCTGTGCTGCCTCCTTGAGGATCCAAGAGTCCAACCATGGAGAGAAGATCTACGTCAATGAAACAACTGAAAACTGACATAAGAGATGGGAAAAACATAAGAACAGGAAACTGCTTCCCTCCATGCGGCATGGTCTAACTCTTTGGTGCTTGTTAATCGTGCACTTTAACTTTCCTTTCAGACATTGACAGCCCAACAAATTTGGTGACTGACCGGGTGACAGAGAACACGGCCACCATCTCGTGGGACCCAGTGCAAGCTGTCATTGACAAATACATGGTGCGCTACACCTCTGCTGATGGAGACACCAGGGAGGTTCCCGTGGGGAAGGAGAAGAGCAGCACTGTCCTGACGGGCCTGAGGCCAGGCATGGAGTACACTGTCCAGGTGTGGGCCCAGAAGGGGGCCCAGGAGAGCAAGAAGGCTGACACTAAGGCCCCGACAGGTAATGGAGCATTGTTCTTTGAGAATGTAAAACCTAAGCCTATGGCTGGTCAAGTTTTGTTTTCTTGCTTTGACACTGGCAGACTAGATGATCTATGAAAGGGCAGGATTGTGTCTCTTCATAAGAGACTGCACACACCATCCTTCATCTCCCTTTTACACATGATCTCAAACTAAGGAGCTCACCCTTGGCCTCATACTTTGGTCTTAGAAAGATAAATGGTGATTGGTCCCATCTACTCACCATTCCTCTGATTTGTGTTCAATCATTGAAATGTTTCTTTTTGAAAAGGAAAAGATAGGAAGAAACCATATATGTTAGCATCTGTGAGCCTAATACTTTAGGGAAATGGTTTTTGCTCTGATCTCTTTGGGACAAGGAAGGGTTATTGTTTTCTTAGTGGATAAGTCCTCTTGGGAACACTGTGTGCTCCATTCTGAAAATCCTAAGGTTGCACTTACATACTGTATTAGTTTATAATTTTTAAAGCTCTTTCATCTCACTTTACTCATTTTTAAAAAAGATTTTATTTATTTTAGAGAGAGAGGTGGTGGGGAGGGACAGAGGGAGAGGGAAAGAATCTCAAGTAGACGCCATGCTTAGCACGGAGCCTGATGCGGGGCTCCATCTCACAAACCTGAGATCAGAACCTGAGCCAAAATCAAGAGTTGGACACTTAACCAACTGAGCCACCCAGGTGCCCCTTCTCATTTTTTAAAGAACAGATTTATTGAGATATAATTTATTTTCCATAAAATGTAGTCTTTTAAAGCATATAATTCAGTGGTTTTTAGTATATTTACAGTTATGCAACTATCACTAGTATATCACTAGTATCTAATTCAGAAGGTTTTCCTTACTCTGAAAAGAAACTCCTTGCCCATTAGCAGTCACTCCCCATCCTAACCTCCCCCAGCCCTAGGAAACTATTACTTTCTGTCTCTATAGAGTTCCTTATTTTGGACATTTCATATAAATGTATCCATACAACCTGTGGCCTTTCATGACTGGCTTTATTCACTATACATAATATTTTCAAGGTTCATCCATGTTGTAGCATGTGTCAGTACTTTATTTTCTTGCCAAATAATATTCCTTTGTATGGATGTAACACATTGTGTTTATCCATTTGTCACTGATGAGCTTTTGGATTGTTTCCACTTTTTGGCTATTGTGAATAGGGATACTATGAGCATTTGTGTACAGATTTTTGTGTGGACGTGTTTTCAGTTATTTGAGGTTTATACCCAGGAGGGGAATTGCTGGGTCACATGGTAACTCTATGTTTAAACTTTTCAGCAATGGCTAAATTGTTTCCAGAGTGGTGGCGTTATTTTATATACACACCAGCAACAAATGAGGGTTGTATTCCTCATTTACTTGGTCCTCAGAGGCATTTGGTGAGGTGGGTAGCTCAGGGATCAATATCCCCATTTTATAGTTCAGAAACCGCAAGTACAGAGAAGTGAATAATTTTTATAAGTCATGAAATTAGCTGATGATTCATGGAGTCAGATTTGTGGAATATTCATGGAATATTATGGTACCTTAATATCTAGATAGCAAGGCCCACATTGTACAAAGAAAGAACTGAGGCTCAGCTAGAGGCAACAGAGCTAACTGTCCAGAGCCACAGCTGGCTGATAACAGAGCTGGGCCTAGATCCCTGGTCTGTTGGCTCTGCTCTGGGCTTTTCCTGCCCCTCTGCTCTGCATCTCTGGGCTGGAACAGAACCTCGTTCTTCAGACTCTGGATCTAGTGCTCATTCTACTGTCCTGTGCTGCCTCCTTGAGGATCCAAGAGTCCAGCCATGGAGAGAAGGTCTACGTCCATGAAACAACTGAAAACTGACATAAGAGATGGGAAAAACATAAGAACAGGAAACTGCCTCCCTCTAAGCAACATGGTCTAACTCTTTGGTGCTTGTTAATAGTACACTTTAACTTTCCTTTCAGACATTGACAGCCCAACAAATCTGGTGACTGACCGGGTGACAGAGGACACAGCCACCATTTCCTGGAATTCTGTGCAGGCTGTTATCGACAAGTACATAGTACGCTACACCTCTGCTGATGGAGACACCAGGGAGGTTCCTGTGGGGAAGGAGCAGAGCAGCGCCATCCTGACGGGCCTGAGGCCAGGTGTGGAGTACAAGGTTCAGGTGTGGGCCCAGAAGGGGGCCCGGGAGAGCAAGAAGGCCAACATGAAAGCTCCAACAGGTAACAAGAGAAAGATGGTCAATCGGAATTGAATTTTGAGCATGTGGATTTGAGTGTGCATGGTACCTAAGATGTGGTCTGGGATGAGAGACTTTGTAAAGAAAGTCCTAAAGATCAAAAAAGACAGTGAGTTCTACTAGTGATCTCAGTGGGCTCATAACTGGTAACCATCAATCTGCCTGATAGTAATGAGCTGCTCCCGAAACCACTCAACCCACTAGAAGGGAGAAGTAAAGTTGTGCAGTGGCCATGTTTTCAGCAGACTCAGCAAAGATGTTATAGGCCCTGACCATTGCAATGCTGGTGATAATGCTTTTAGAATGATTGCCCATGAGGTAGCCCTTGAGAAAACGATAGATTGGGTACCCTGAACATCGTGACAGATGTTTAATGATTGTTTTGATGTGCCATAATGTTGCTAAGAAGATGTCATTTCTTCCACATTCCAGGGAGCTGAAAGCCAAGAAAATATGTTAAGTTTGCAATGAGTAGTCTTTTGAAATTGGGAGCCAGGGGTTACTTTCTCCCTTGACTCCCAGCAGACTCTGGATGGGGAGACCATTGCCTTGTGCAGAGAGAGTCCTAGAAGATGAACATGACAGTGATGGGGTGGTGGGTATCTCTTCATGGCTTCAAAGCTTAGGCTTTTCCAAATATTTCTTTTAAAAGAAATTGACAGCCCCCAAAACCTGGTGACCGACCAGGTGACAGAGGACACGGCCACCATCTCCTGGGACCCGGTGCAAGCTGTCATCGACAGGTACATGGTGCGCTACACCTCTGCTGATGGGGACACCAGGGAGGTGTCCGTGGGGAAGGAGCAGAACAGCACCGTCCTGACAGGCCTGAGGCCAGGTGTGGAGTACACGGTCCAGGTGTGGGCCCAGAAGGGGGCCCGGGAGAGCAAGAAGGCTGACACCAAGGCCCCAACAGGTAACAAGAGAAAGATGGTCAATTGGAATTGAATTTTGAGCATGTGGATTTGAGTGTGCATGGTACCTAAGATGTGGTCTGGGATGAGAGACTTTGTAAAGAAAGTCCTAAAGATCAAAAAAGACAGTGAGTTCTACTAGTGATCTCAGTGGGCTCATAGCTGGTAGCCATCACTCTACCTGATAGTGATGAGCTGCTCACAAAACCACTCAACCCACTAAAAGGGAGAAGTAAAGTTGTGCAGTGGCCATGTTTTCAGCAGACTCAGCAAAGATGTTATAGGCCCTGACCATTGCAATGCTGGTGATAATGCTTTTAGAATGATTGCCCCTGAAGTAGCCCTTGAGAAAATGAAAAACTGGGTACCTGAACATTGTGGCAGATGTTTAGTGATTGTTTTGATGTGCCATAATGTTGCTAAGAAGATGTCATTTCTCCCACATTCCAGGGAGCTGAAAGCCAAGAAAATATGTTAAGTTTGCAATGAGTAGTCTTTTGAAATTGGGAGCCAGGGGTTACTTTCTCCCTTGACTCCCAGCAGACTCTGGATGGGGAGACCATTGCCTTGTGCAGAGAGAGTCCTAGAAAATGAACATGACAGTGATGGGGTGGTGGGTATCTCTTCATGGCTTCAAAGCTTAGGCTTTTCCAAATATTTTTTTTAAAAGAAATTGACAGCCCCCAAAACCTGGTGACCGACCAGGTGACAGAGGACACGGCCACCATCTCCTGGGACCCGGTGCAAGCTGTCATCGACAGGTACATGGTGCGCTACACCTCTGCTGATGGGGACACCAGGGAGGTGTCCGTGGGGAAGGAGCAGAACAGCACCGTCCTGACGGGCCTGAGGCCAGGTGTGGAGTACACGGTCCAGGTGTGGGCCCAGAAGGGGGCCCGGGAGAGCAAGAAGGCCGACACCAAGGCCCCAACAGGTAACAAGAGAAAGATGGTCAATTGGAATTGAATTTTGAGCATGTGGATTTGAGTGTGCATGGTACCTAAGATGTGGTCTGGGATGAGAGACTTTGTAAAGAAAGTCCTAAAGATCAAAAAAGACAGTGAGTTCTACTAGTGATCTCAGTGGGCTCATAGCTGGTAGCCATCACTCTGCCTGATAGTGATGAGCTGCTCACAAAACCATTCAACCCACTAGAAGGGAGAAGTAAAGTTGTGCAGTGGCCATGTTTTCAGCAGACTCAGCAAAGATGTTATAGGCCCTGACCATTGCAATGCTGGTGATAATGCTTTTAAAATGATTGCCCCTGAAGTAGCCCTTGAGAAAATGAAAAACTGGGTACCTGAACATCGTGGCAGATGTTTAGTGATTGTTTTGATGTGCCATAATGTTGCTAAGAAGATGTCATTTCTCCCACATTCCAGGGAGCTGAAAGCCAAGAAAATATGTTAAGTTTGCAATGAGTAGTCTTTTGAAATTGGGAGCCAGGGGTTACTTTCTCCCTTGACTCCCAACAGACTCTGGATGGGAAGATCATTGCCTTGTGCAGAGAGAGTCCTAGAAGATGAACATGACAGTGATGGGGTGGTGGGTATCTCTTCATGGCTTCAAAGCTTAGGCTTTTCCAAATATTTTTTTAAAAGAAATTGATAGCCCCCAAAACCTGGTGACCAACCAGGTGACAGAGGACACGGCCACCATCTCCTGGGACCCGGTGCAAGCTGTCATCGACAGGTACATGGTGCGCTACAGCCCTGCTGATGGGGACACCAGGGAGGTGTCCGTGGGGAAGGAGCAGAACAGCACCGTCCTGATGGGCCTGAGGCCAGGCGTGGAGTACACGGTCCAGGTGTGGGCCCAGAAGGGGGCCCGAGAGGGCAAGAAGGCCGACACCAAGGCCCCGACAGGTAAGGGAGCATTGTTCTTTGAGAATGTAAACCTAAGCCTATGGCTGGTCCAATTTGTTTTCTTGCTTTGACACTGGCAGACTAGATGATCAATGAAAGGGCAGGATGGTGTCCTTCATAAGAGACTGCACACACTGTCCCTTACCTCCCTTTAACTCGTTTCCTTACAAGTTAGGTCCAAGTGGCATTTCCAAGCTACAGTTTTGCCATGGTCATGTCCAGCGCCTCCTCCTCTGAGTGCATGAATATTTCATTGTGGACAGTATTAAGGGTCTCTTATTGTGTTTTGAGTGGGGACAGAAAATCAAAATCAAATGTTGTTAATAATAACATGTTGAAAATTCAGCTTTGAAAAATTGACTTTACATCTACCAGAGCCAGTAGATATACGTGGGGTGCTTTAGCGTGAGTGAATCATGGTAATTCTGGTTTAAAGGGTAAGGATAACTTTTATGTTCTGGTTTGTTTGTGAAAGAGTTGTATGCCCATATTTCTCTAGTGATTTAACCAGCTAACCAGCATTATAAGTGTATCTACAGTATGTAAAGCATATTCAAACTGTTTTTTTAAATTTTATTTTATTATGTTATGTTAATCACCATGCATTCCATCATTAGTTTTTGAGGTAGTGTTCCATGATTCATTGTTTGTGCATAACACCCAGTGCTCCATGCAGAATGTGCCCTCCTTAATACCCATCACCAGGCTAACCCATCCCCCCACCCCCCTCCCCTCTAGAACCCTCAGTTTGTTTCTCAGAGTCCATAGTCTCTCATGGTTCATCTCCCCCTCCAATTTCCCCATCTTCATTTTTCCCTTCCTACTATCTTCTTTTTCTTTTCTTTTTTTTTTTAACTTATACTGTATTATTTTTTAAAACTGGTTTTTAATTGGCTGATTCATTTAACAAGGTACGTTGAACATTTACCATGTGCTCTGTTCTCTATGAGGCTGTGGGAACCCTGAGGGGATAGGAGGTAGCCCTCTGCCTCTAGGAGCTGACATTTGCATCTGGCTATTAGAATCATCTTGTATGCAATCAGAGGTCTTCGTTGACAAGATGCTAGAAGCAAAATTATTACTGCTTGTGAGCATGGACTGTGTCTTCAACTGGGCCCTGCGTGCTACCTAACACCATGCCTTGTACCTAGTGGGAGTTTGACATTCGCTTACTAAGTAAATAATGAGACTTGTTTTATTATTAAACTCTTAGTGGAGGTAATAGTGTAGATTTGTAGCTTTTGGTCTACTGTGCTTTCTTCTTGGGGAGTCAAAGTCTGTCTGGGGAGAGAAGATGCATCTCAATTAAGCAGTTAGAGCATAGGTGAGGGAGGAACCACAAAACATGAAAGGATCTCACCCCAAGCAAAATGACCCTGAGATTCTGTACTCTGAGGCCTATTAATAGTGTATGTTGAGCAGTACTTTTCCTTCTAGATATTGACAGCCCCAAAAACCTGGTGACCAACCAGGTGACAGAGAACACGGCCACCGTCTCCTGGGACCCAGTGCAAGCTGTCATTGACAAGTACATGGTGCGTTACACCTCTGCCAATGGGGACACCAGGGAGGTTCCCGTGGGGAAGGAGCAGAGCAGCGCCATCCTGACGGACCTGAGGCCAGGTGTGGAGTACACGGTCCAGGTGTGGGCCCAGAAGGGGACCCGGGAGAGCAAGAAGGCCGACACCAAGGCCCCGACAGGTAACAGGAGGGAGGAGAAAAGAAACTCAGGTCATCACCGTGGGCTGACCTATTGCTGAATTATACCACTGCTGCTTTTGGGGTCTGTGACCAGGAACTGTGTTAGGAAAGTTTGCTGTAAAAAACTTCATTCACCTAAAAAAATCAAAGTGTAGTCATGGACTCAGTACTGAGCAGTCCTGTGATGGTCTTAAAACCCTTTCCCCAAGCCTGTGCGGCTTTAACCGCTCTGCCTCTCAGTGAAAAACCGTGGGTTAGGGAATTGTTTTCTGACAGGCTGTTTTACGTAGGTTTGACTTAATAGTGGTGTGTAGTTTAGAGGAGCAAGTGTTACCTTGGCAGGTTGCAGCTCTGTGTTCATTTCAACACACAGTTAAGTTTTGATGAGCATCTTCTAAAGGCCAGGACTGGGATACAGTGGCAAAAACAAATATGATTCCTGCTCTCTTAAAGTCCGGTGGGAAAGATAGACAATCAACAAGCAAACAAACTATAACTGTAAACTATGGTCAGTTCTATGAAGGAGATGAACATGGTGCAGGTATAAAGAATAACAGGGTAGGGATGTTTCTTAGAAGGGATAGAATGAGTAATAGTTAAGATCCACATTGACAGGAACATCCACATAGCACTTGCTTACACAAGAAAGAAGTTTATTCTTGTCTTGTGGGATGGTCAGAGGACAGGTGGGCCAGGCTGGTACGGTAGTTCCATGGCACGAGAGAGCCAGGCTCCTTCTGTAATGCTGTTCGGTCATCCCTAGGGAGTTGCCTCCATCTCTAAAGTCATCCTCCACCCTCATTCCAGCAGTGGAAAGGGAAGGGCAGGGCTGGAACATTGCACACGTTCTTCGCTTCTTTTCCCGTTCCACTGGCCAGATCCAAGACACAGTGCCAGACCTCACGACAGGAGAGGCTGGGGAAATGAAGTCTTTAGCGGGATGATGACGTGCCCAGCCAACACTTCTGTTCTACTGTCACATCCAACAGAGTGGCCACTGGCTGCATGGGACTCCTTAAATGTTAACGAATTAGAAGTAATTAAATGATTTTCAAAGTTGTGCATTTCAAGCGGTCAATAGCCACATTGGTTAATGGCTACCGTATTGGACACTACACAATATTACCATCATTACAGAGAGATCCATTGGACAATATGCTCATGGAAGAAGGGGAGAATGGATAGTGGGAAAAACCCGCCATTTGTGGCAGAGGGAAGGGTGTGCGTGACGGCCCCTGAGGCACGGCTAAGATGGCAGCAGAACTGTGAGGGGGGCTGGTGTGGCTGGAGCACAGAGCGGGAGAGAGGGAAGTGGCATGGGGTGAGGTGGGAAGGAGGCAGGGTCACTCAAACAGGACCACATGGCGCCTGCGAGAGGGAGCGTGTTACATTTATCAGAAGAAGAGCAACATGATGTGATGTTTGTTTAAAAAAGGTTGTTCGGGCCACAGTGAGGAGGATCCACGGAGGACATGACAGGAGTAGCATGAGGAGGGTTAGTGAAGAGTCCAGTGTAAAATCCGGGAGAGAGGGGGCAAAGGCCATTGGGAAAGAGGGGGAGCAACATGGAAGGGTTGGGGCAGCATTGTCTGAGAGGGGAGACTGAGAGATAAATAGGCTCAGGGAGGAAGGTGAAGACTTTTAGACATTTAAACTGGAGAAACTTGTGAGATTCCTTGGTTGATTGAATGATTTACTTATTGATCCCACAAATAGCGGTCGAGTGTCCAGTACATGCGAGGCACTGTGGTGGATAGGCGGTTGTAGGTGCAAGTCGGGGGGCTCCCATGTTGGGAAGCAGAGAGCATTGGTTGGTATTCAAAGCCATGGACATGGATGAGGTCACTAAGGGAGGAGTGTAGAGAGAGGAAAAGGGGGAGCCTCCGGTGCTCCAACATTTCCAGGTTGCTGACAGAGGAGACCAAGGAAGGGTCAGGCCATTAGGAGAAAACCAGGGGAGGGTGTGGTCATGGAAGTTAAGAGCTGAGAGAGTTTTAAGACAGAGGGAGGGGATCAGCTCTGCCAAATGCTGCTCAAAAGTCCAGTAAGGTGAGGATGGCTAGTGTCTGTCGGATTTGGCGAAGTTGGGGGTGCCGTATTCTAGGGGTTTTACTGGCGTGCTATGGAAAAGTGCCAAACTTCATTGAATCGAGGAGTGAATTGGAGGGGAGGAGTGAAGTGAAGGTGAACCCTGTTCTCTTGAGAAGTCTGTCAGCTAAGGGGTGCAGAGGGGCAGGAGGTCCTAGAGCTTGTAGTCTGGGAATGATGACAGTAGAGAAGGAGAGACCAGGGGTGCCGGGGAGAGTGCAGATGAAAAGGAGACACGTCCTTCAGAAGACGGGAGGCTTCACAACTCAGAGCAAAGACGGGCTCATTTGGGTTTTAACACAAGAAAACAGCAGGATCTTGGGCAAGACTTTTCATTTCTCTGGGCCTCCATGCTCCCCTTTGATAAAAGACAAGAAGTTTGGAAGATCTAACTTCTCAGCTCTAAGATTCTGTGAACAAAATAAACCAGATACCATGGAGATAATGAAGAGGTCGTTTCGACAGCCATTGAGGTGGCTTATCTTGTTGCGCAGGAGACTTTTTTTGTTACTTCTGTGGAAACTAGAGAGACAGAAAATTTCCATATCGATGAACTTGCAGAAGATCTAATTCCTCCCAGTTGTAATATCCAATGGTTTGTTTCCCTGCAAAATGGAAACCAGGGGCCTTTCACTCCTGTGTTCAGTAGAATTATATCATTATTAAAGATAACTTGAATGGAGGGCTCCTGGTGGTGGGGTGGTGGGATGGCCTCCTTTAGCTCTAAAATTTGACCTTTCCTTTTCAAAAAGAAATTGACAGCCCCCAAAACCTGGTGACCAACCGGGTGACAGAGGACACAGCCACCATCTCCTGGGACCCGGTGCAAGCCGTCATCGACAAGTACATGGTGCGCTACACCTCTGCTGATGGGGACACCAGGGAGGTGTCCGTGGGGAAGGAGCAGAGCAGCGCCATCCTGATGGGCCTGAGGCCAG
The DNA here is from genome assembly GCF_009762305.2 of Zalophus californianus. Taxonomy (NCBI): domain Eukaryota; kingdom Metazoa; phylum Chordata; class Mammalia; order Carnivora; family Otariidae; genus Zalophus; species Zalophus californianus. The sequence goes on along the minus strand of NC_045604.1, from coordinate 52,056,384 downwards.
GCGTGGAGTACACGGTCCAGGTGTGGGCCCAGAAGGGGGCCCGGGAGAGCGAGAAGGCTGACACCAAGGCCCTGACAGGTACTGTAAGGGCCTGGGACAAGGAACTGTGTACATCCATCAGGACAGTCTTCCTCCATCCCTGGGGGTGCGGAGAGGGGCAGGGAGGGCAGCTCTTTTGCCTGAGGCCATTCCTCAGAGGGGTTCCCTCTTTCCCCTTCTGAGGTACTATGTGGGCGAGACTGCTCTGCTTAAGAAGAGTGTAGAGGAGACAGAGTGAAAGTAAACCCGTGCGGCTCTTCCAGGGGCTTGTGCAAACGTAGCCTCCCTCACTGTCCACCCCGCTCAGCTCTCAGGCTCTCTGCTTGGGTGTTCGAACCTGCTTGGCCTCAGCTCCAGTTCGGAGAAGAGAGAGAGGCAAGGAAGCCCTTCTGTCTCCATCTCCCTCACTGGGACCTGGGAAGGTCACTGGACCCTCTCTGACATCCTCAAGCCTCTGTGGACAGTCTGGGCAAGGCCTGGCCTTCCCCTCTGTGGCCGGTACACCGTGTGTGGCCCCTGGACTTAGAGGTGCCTTGAATTTCTTGATCAGTTACAAATAGCAGGGGTTTTTATTTTTATTTTTTTTTTAAAGATTTTATTTATTTACTTGACCGAGAGAGACACAGCGAGAGAGGGAACACAAGCAGGGGGAGCGGGAGAGGGAGAAGCAGGCTTCCCGCAGAGTGGGGTTTTTAAATAAAAAAAAGTAAAGTATACTTACAGTAAAAATTTTCAAACTAAACAAAAGTATATAGAAAGAAAAAACTCCGTAATGCCCAGTTGAGGTTCTCCAGAGACAACCAGTCTCTCTTTCCCTCCCTCTCTCTGTCTCCCTTGTTCCTTTCTTCCTCTGTTCCTTCATTATCTTCTCTTTGCTTCACTCTTGCCATTTTTAAAGATGACTGTATTACCATCTTTTTGCCTCACAGAAATGTGGTAGTAACCAAGACAGACCTCTCAAGCCTGTAACCAGGGGATTGGTGGGCAGAGAAGTAGCAGAGACCAGCTTAAGATACTTAAATAGTTAAGGTTTTTGCTTTAATTTCTGAAAGCAGGAAATTCAGTTTTGCAGTGGTGGAAAGAATAAAATCCGTACCAGATGTTACACTTTAGAGAGTCAGACCAAGCTGATATTACCGAAACTCAAAATTTGTCAAAACATCCTAATTCAAAACAACAGCTGCCTGATTTCTATTAAAATATCGCAATTCCGTTCTCAGCTGAAATGCTACTGGGGAGAAAATAGCCTCGAGACATCTTTTTTGGGAACCTCTAAATTAAAATCATCTTCTGTGATGATTTTTCAAAATGGAAATTTTCATTCAGTATCTTATTTGGTTTAAAAAAATGAGCCATCTGACCAATTAATATGGTGTTGACTGGAATTTTTGCTGAGACTGAGTTTCCCTGGTCTCCCGTGTGCACGTACACAGCCCCGTGTTCAGAGTCAGAGGAAAGGCTCTGCTTTCCCTCCACCTCTTGTTCCCTTTCTCTTTCTCTCCTTCACACAAGCACCCCCCTGCTTTCCCAGGCTTTCTGTACAGGGTAAGCATCTAAGACCACATATTTCGTGATGTAAGAGATAGAACTTTATATTTCTATGCCAACTTAATGTTTATCACATTCTGCTTGTTGGTCAGAATCTCAGTAAATTTAGGGTCATGCTCCCTCCCCCGGGCTGTATGTAACGTCTTGGTTAGTTTCTCAGTTGCCGGGCAGGGGGAGGTGGGCATCCAGGGGTTCGGTCATCTTTCCAGGTAGGTGTTTGCTGAGCCCCTGGTTTCTGCGCACAGGGCCTTCTCAGATCTGCACTGTCTCAGCATCCCACGGCACCTTGGGAGCCCCGCCATCCCTGAGAACCCATCTGCTAATCTAGATTGCTTATACCCACCACTCTTGGAGAATCTGTGTGGGGGGTGGGTGAGGGAGCACAGATTCACTCTGTCTGCCACCCACCCAACCCCCAACTTCCTTAATCCCCTTGTCCTCAGTAGGTGGGTGCTTTTGGAAACAGAGGTCATAAGGAGCTGGTGGCAAGGAAGAGCAGAGACTGCTACTTGCTGGAAGGGTGGAAAAGAAATGGGAGGAGAAGTAGGGAGAAATACGTTAACACGTCAAAAATTATCTTGCCCCGGTTACAATACTACTTAGTAATCATAATTACTTGACTTTATATACAGACATTGACCCTCCCAGAAACCTTCATCCATCTGCTGTAACCCAGTCCGGAGGGGTGCTGACCTGGACAGCCCCCTCTGCTCAGATCGACGGCTACATTCTCACCTACCAGTTCCCCGATGGCACTGTTAAGGTACTGGAAACTTCTTGTTTGTTCTCTTGGTGCCCATGGCCCCCCTCCATATGAAGCACCTGACTTGGGCCCACCAGCTCGATTGCTGGTATGATGGTGACCTGCTGAGAAATGAGTTGATCCTTAGTGATCATCTGCTGTGGTAAGGGAAGGTGCTACGCAGGGTTATTTGTCGACATCATCCTACATGTGGTCTCATTTCACAGGACTCACTTGTATGTCTGTCCCTAGCTGACCCCTGTGTATTCACTGGCCACACATCTGTCCCATGTTATTGTGTTTATTGTTTGTCTTTCCCAATTCATGCTAGCCCAATGAGGACAGGGGCTTTTTGTCTGTGTTACTATCACTGTATCTAAAGTGCTTAGAACCTGGCACACGAGGGGCACTTAGTAAATATTTATCGAATGAATCAATTAACCCTGACTTCAAGAGTTATACCTCCCACCTGGAATCTGAGGACCAGCAAATTTGGTAACTTGTTCTGATGGAAAATTCTTCTTTCTTCTTGGCAAGAAAGAGGGAGGAAGGGGAAAAGGAAGGGCACTTTGATTTATTCATGATCTCAATGATTACTTACAATAGCCCTTCAAGGGAAGTTAGCCCTCTCTTCACAGAGGGAATAAGATAGGTTCAGAAGGAAGTGTTGAAAGGCCAACTATGGCCCCGCCTCACAGATATCAGCGGTCACTTTTTTCCCCCTTATTAGCTTGTCAGCCCAGGGTCGCCAGCCTTGGTGGCTGTAGTTGGTGTCCTGGCATACGTCTGGAGGCCGAGTTGGCCAGGAGACCTGGAGGGTGCTCGCCCAGGGGCAGGACCTGGTACTGGCTCTCTGTGAGGGCTCCCAGCAGGGCTGAGTCTCCATGGCACCACCCTCCAGGGAAGCTGCTGGGACCCACCGGGACTCTGGGGGCCACCAAGCCCTCAAAGAAACCAAACATTGTCTTCTCAGAGAACTCCTGTCACTAGCACCAGGGAATGCTGTTGACACCTTGGGCATGGGGGATGACACACTGACTGTCTCCTGTCTCTTGTCTCCTTTGTTTGGTAGGAGGTACAGCTTGGAAGAGGGGATGAGAGGCTTGAATTGCGAGGCCTTGAGCAGGGCATCACCTACCCTGTCTCCTTGGTCGCCTTTAAGGGTGATCGCCGGAGCAGGAATGTGTCTACCACCCTTTCCACAGGTAATGTGGACCCCTGCACTCTGAACGAGAACATGGTAGAGGACAAGCGTCGGAGAGCTCAGAAGAGGTGTCCAAGGAGGAGCGAGTGGACAGAGTGATGGATTTCTCTGGAAATGGGGCAATAGAAATATGGTTATGGGTTCAGATGAAATCCATCTCATGGTAGAAAGACTAAAGGGGGAGCAGAACAGAATGTTATTTTGTGGGACTTAGGGCAGGAGGTGATTTCTAGTACATTTGAAGGGTTTGATGAGAGCGGGTGCATGAGAAAAATAAGATCTTAGTGAAGAGTTGGAAGAAGCAACGTAGTAGGAGGTTAAAACAAAATAAATTATCTTAAATAGCCCCCCTCCTTCTTCCTTGCCCTTCTCCTAACAACACCATCTCTCTGCTTGACTCCTAGTTGGTGCGCGTTTTCCACACCCTTCAGACTGCAGTCAAGTTCAGCAGAACAGCAATGTCGCCAGTGGTCTGTACACCATCTACTTGCATGGTGACACCAGCCGGCCCCTGCAGGTGTACTGTGACATGGACACCGACGGAGGCGGCTGGATTGTGAGTCTAGGAGCGTTGGTGGCTTGTGCTTGTTTTTAGAGCGATCCCAGCCCCAGCCCCACCCCCACCCCACCCTCCCTGGAAGTACTTCACACCTGGGATAGAGCAGCCTTTGTTGAACGAAGGTTAATGATTTGTGGAGGCTGTGGGTTAATCAGCATCTAATAATGGCCTCTGTGTATGCATCACCTCCATTTTCTTCTCTTCCAAGCCCTGTCATAAACATGACTCTCCCACAGAAGCTTTCAAGTAAGTGACAGAGGTTATTCTTCCCCTTTTATAGATAGGTAAATTGAGGCCCGCAGGGAGAAGTGCCTTGGCACGTTACAAGAGTTAATGACAAAAGGTGGGACCAGATTTCAGGACCCCTGCCTCCCAGATCGTTGGTTTTCCCTGTGGGTCTTCTCTGGCCATCCAAGATGGAAACGCATGACCTCTCTGGGCCTCGGGCCTCTGAGCTGAAGCCCTTTGTCCAGGTTCTTCATCCTGCTCTGAGGATCAGAAGCAAAACTTTGGTTTGAAGGGCTGAAGTCTGAAAGAGGGAAACTTGGCAATGTGCTGATGGCCCTGCTTCCGTGTGGAGGTTTTATTCCCTTGGGTCATTGTCCGCTTATACCCTGTGGCACCTACTTGGATTGCTGTGGCCTGATCCAGTTATATGATGAGCTGCCTTTGAGGGTTGCCATCTGCCTCCCTGCCGCCTCTTCCCCACGCCTGAAGAGATAGAGGCTCTCACCACCCCAAACCAGCCTGCAGCCTTACTGCTGTGCATCCACCAGCTCACTGTTGTGAGGAGAAATCATGAGCCCCTAGTGCTCAAACTACATTCATTTACACGTTCTCTCAGGGGTCTGCGAAAGCAAAGACACTTGAGCAACCGTGGATAAAATGATCCCATCAGGAAGCAGTAGTGAAGAAAACTTATTATCCGCACAGCTGCATCTGGTGGCTGAAAGGCAGTAACTGGATTGGATGGGTGGAGGGAAATTCCTGATTGATTTATACAAATAACCGAACAGAATGGAACGTGGGAGGGTCTTGCACCTGAGCAGACCCATAAGGCTGTACCTGCTTCTTTTCATCAGCACCGTTGTAAGCGTTCAGTCTCTTCAGGCTTGAAGCCAGTTTCCTGCCTTGTGCCCATAATTGACCACTGGCAGAATGTTTGGGTTGTCTCCTGTGGCCTTTTTGAAAACCAGGCTTCCCTGGGGAAGGAGACATTTGTCCAGGGCAACCTCTAGAAAGATACCTGCCAGTCTGTCTGTCTGGGAATACCCCTGATTTTTTCCACAAGTATTTATTGAGTGCCTACTATGTGTCAAGCACTGTTTTATATACTCAAGAACCAGCCGTGAACCAAACAGACCCAAATCCCTGCCCTCTAGGAGCTTGCCTTCTACAAGGCAAGCATTTGCTCATGCAAATGACACTTACTTACCAGGACGCTGAGGTCAGTTCCAGAAATAATCAAATCACTCTGCGTTCTAACCAACACCAGTCCCTCACCCCCCTGCCAAGTCTTGTTTTCTGACCCAAACTCCTGAAGGTAATACAGGAACTGAGATTCTATAGGGGTCTCCTCAAAGCTACCACAGTCCCAAAAACACCTGAGTCCTGAAAACTTCTACACCAGATCTTTCACTGACAGTTTCCATGGTTTTGGGCTCGAGAATCTTTTGTTGCTGAGAGATGACCTTAGTACACTACTCTTTTATTTTCTAAAAAGATTTTATTTATTTAAAGAGAGAGAGTGCACATGAGTGGGGGGAGGGTCAGAGGGGGAGAATCTTAAGCAGACACCCTGCTGAGCACGGAGCCCCACAAGAGGGGCTCAGTCTCACAACCCTGAGATCATGACCTGAGCTGAAACCAAGAGTCAGACACTTGACTGAGTCACCCAGGCGCCCCAGTACATTGCTCTTTTAAATGGAGCTTCCAAAATCCTTTTAAGGAAATTTTTCTCCATGTGGCAGGAACCCAATGTGATTAAGAGGCCGGGAAAACCCTACCCCGAGGTAATTGGTCTCACAGAAGGCAGGCTGGATTGAGAACCAGACGGGAACACTTCTGTGCCTCAAACATTTCTATCTTTGTTTTCTGTCTTGCAAGCCTTAAGGACTACATTAGAAGTTCTTTCCACAGGCATTTAAATGACATTTTCATTTTTTTCTCCCCAGGCAATCAGTCAGACCATTGAGTAAGTTCTGGAGTGCAATGACAGCTCTGGAGTGTAGAACTCTGCCCACCTTGAGACGGACCTGCTAAGGGGCTTCTGTTACCCCAAACAATTCATTATAAGGTGTTTTCACCCCATAGAATGGGGAATGGGCTAGATTCCGAGGGAGTCAAATCAGGCTCCCTGATTGAGCGGTACAGATGGTCATGGTGGGTCAGTTCATTTGGAATCTGACATAATAAAATGCAAACATTTATTGAGATATAATAATAACTTATTATATGTGAATGTGCCAGTCTCTGGTCTTCACACTTTTATGATTTATCATGATTAATGATCTTACTAAAGCCTGGATTTACGAGCATGACAAATGGGCTATTAATATCTTGATCTCATAGTTTAGAAAAGCAAAGCTTGTCAAGGTTAACTAACTTGCCCAAGGACACAGCTAGTAAGTGTGGAGCTGGGTCTCAGTAGTGATGCAGAGAGCATCAGAACCATTGTTCAGAGTTTTCCTAGCTGAGCTGAAGCATTTAAAAAAAATATCAGGGAGGGGCACCTGGGTGGCTCAGTTGGTTAAGCTTCCGACTCTTGGTTTCAGCTCAGGTCATGATCTGGGGATCCTGGGATCGAGCCCCATGTCAGGCTCTTGTGTTCAGCGGGGAGTCTGCTTCTCCCTCTCCCTCTGCCCCTCACCCTGCTTGTGCACTCTCTCTAAAATAAATAAATAAATCTTTAAAAAAAAATCAGGTGGACAAACCCATACCATGCTTAGGCACTCTGTTCATTGATTGGAGAATGCCTTTGTAATGCGCCTGTCCAGGAGGACAGGATCAGATTTGAGCCTGACCTTGCACCGTAACTAATTATGTTAGTGGGAATGTAATTGGACTTGATGTATGAGGAACATTGGTACGGCGTCTGCCCTGGGATCCCACCGTCCGCGGCACAGGAAGAGTCCCGGGGAAGGGACTGGAACGGGCAGCATGCTAGGAAATGAACAGTTAACCCCAGAATCTAAAGAAATGGGTTTTGGAAAATAAACTCAGTGAAACTGGTATTTTTAAACTTTCTGATGAAAAGGTGAAGAGATTGTGTTTTATCCTTGCATCCACCACTAGGTATCAGTGGACTATGATTTAATCTGGCTAATCAAGCGATTACTTGAACTTTCCCGTCTGTAAAATGGCATCATAAGTCCTTGCCCTGCAGCCGGCACTGAACATGCTGCTCAGTAACAATGGTTACATGAGTGGATAAGCCAACGAAGAAATGAAGGAAGCCAAGAGAGGAGTGAGAGTCTCTGAAATGAAGGACAAAGGGGAAAACAGACTCCCCGCTGAACATAAGAGCCTGACATTAATGCCGTATGGAATGATTTGCCCGATCATTCCCTCAGTTCTGCTTGGCAGCTCGGTAGCTTTGGAGAACATTTTTACACTTAACCCTCTCCTTGAGTTCTCCTAGCACCTCTGAGATGGAGCTTCCTTCCTGCTTCTAACCCTGTGTGTCACGCAGCTGACCGAGGCTCAGTAACAGAGATGACTGGCTCACCAGCTGCTGGCCAGGTAGTGGCCCTGGTCAGCCTTAGAGCTCCGGGCTCTCCCCGCCCGCTGTAGATCGATGCCCCAGTCCAGGGCTTCCTGGGCCAGCAAAGGTGGGTTGGTGCTTCAAAAGGAGTGACATGTGAGCTCCCACATGAGGCTCTCAGCACTGTTGCAGGCAACCTGTTCTCCCCTCCCTCCCTGTCTCTTCCCAGAAAAAATACAAAGAATGCACAAATATTGGGAGGTTTACCTTACCAAATTTGAGATAACATGTTTTACTCCAAGGCACCTGCTGTGAAGCATGGTAGAAAGGAGGGAGATGGGGTTTTGTGGTGGGGCTTCTGCATTTGAACGAGTACCAAGGAAAGTAGGTGGAGACAAAGATGCCATCCCAGCCTTCCAGAATCCCAGAGTCATTTCTGTGATTAGCCAGGACGGTGTTTAGGGTGGCTTTCAAGGTCACGGGGAATGACAGCCATTACTATCCATTCCAATAGTACACACAGGTGTGTTTAGCTTGTAGGTATTCAGGTTTACTTCATGTGAAAGAATCCAATTTACTCTGACTGGCACTGCCTTCCTTCCCCAAATAGAGGAGCTTTTGAAAAGGAAGCAGCTCATACTTTCATGAAATAGTGGTACCCAAGTCTGTGTCTGTTTTCTCACTTCTCACTCACTCTTCAGGCCATTCCATGTTGGCTTCTGCCCCCTGTCTCTCTGCAACACAGCCTTTGCTGGAGTCACTCGTGACTTCTGTGTCACTAAATTCTATGGACACATTCCTTAGGCCTTGAGTTCCTTGAGCTGACCTGTCTTTGATGCCATTGGCCACACCTTTCTCTCTGTGGTCTTTTCCTGGTTGTCCTCCTACCTGCCCAGCTCCTCCTCTTTCTCCTTCATGAGCACATCCTTCTGCACCTGGCTGTTGTATAGTACAGGTCCCCGAGTCTTGATTCTAGCCCATTTTCTCTTTTTAGTTCCCACTCTCTTCCCAGGTGGTCTCATCCTGTTCAGCGGCTTCGCTCTACTCTCTGTGTCCCAGGGGCTTTCTACATTCCTTAGGATGGAGTCGGCTACGCAGTAGTAACATGCCAACACCGAGCCCCAAAATGATTGAAGACACGGAAAGTCTCTTCTCATGTGTGCAAAGCCTTCCGTGGGTTTGGCAGTCCCTTCTCAGTGGTGACTCAGGGACTCGGGATGATTCCAACTCGTGGCTGTGCCCTGTGGACACGTGGCCTTCACCGAGGCCCCGAGGCACAGGGCAGTGGAAGACAAAGCATGGAGAGAGAGAGCCCCCCGGCCCTCCTGCACTCCCACTTACAGCCCTTTGGCTAGAATGAGTCACATGGCTCCAGCTTAACTGCCAGGGAGCCCGAAAAAGAAGCATCCCTGCCCGTATTCCTGGGAATAGGAAACTGAAATGGGCGAACACTGAGCATTGTCTCAGACACACCCTTACCTTTGCAAGTCTGGCCCAGATCTCTCTTCAGAACCTTAGCCCTTACGCTCAGCTGCTGCTATGGCATCTTCATTGGCCAGGGGGCCTCAGGAGTGGCTCGCACTTCCCTTGTCCCGGGTGAGTTCACACCGGCAGCCCCTACCTTCTCTCAGAGCCGCCATCTCAGCGAAGAGCCGAGCGAACAGCCATCCAGCGCCACAAGCCTAAAGCACAAGAATTGCTCCCGATCTCGCCCTCTCTTTCAGTCCCACTTTCAGTCTGTCACCACATCGGTCAGTTTGACCTTCTCTCTGCTTCTTTCTAACCTCAGGGCAGCCCCCAGTCCAGGCTACTGTGCTCTTTCACTCAGTCATGTCTGTTCAAGTGTGTCAGAGTGAAAGGTCCATCTCCTTGGCAGGTCTTCCAGAGACGCAACACTGGGCAGCTGGACTTCTTCAAGCGCTGGCGGACCTACGTGGAAGGCTTTGGGGATCCCATGAAGGAGTTCTGGCTTGGTATGATCTCTTAAGAGTCCAGGAGGGCTGTGGGGGAGGGGCTATTTCACCCTCAGAGGCTGCCTGGGCAGCTTGAGAGGGCTCCCCACGTTCAGGAAGATATCCCAGTGACAGGGATAGGACACTGAGGAGCCAACCCACCAGAGTGTTGGTGGGGCCACGTTGCTGGGAAGGTTCTCATGCACTGGGCTTGTGACAGGGTGGGCCCGTCACAGGGGGTCTTCATGCTGTATGTAAGCCCCACAGGATCCACCTGGAGCTGGCATGTCTTAGAAAAGTAGTTGAGCCATTGGGGTTCGGGGCTCTTCCTAGGAGGTCATGTCCAGAGTCCCTTTGCAGCTCTTCTAGTAATGCCAGCCATCATGGGGATGGGGTTTTCCCTTTTCCTTCTGTTCTAATCAGGAGCAGATATTCATGGAGAGTGAAATAGCCAAAAACATCCATAGGGAAATGAAGAATTAAAAAAGCATAATCTGGAGACTCAGTGTCTGATAGAGTGGATGATGGTTGTGGTCTGCGTGGTGCAGAATTCCTTCAGAGACCTTGGAGTGGTGGTTGATGTCCTCTTCTCCTTGGCGAGATACGGGGGTGAGAGGGGGAGGGGCTTCCACTTTAGACAGAAGGAGTCGGGGGCAGATTCACCACCCCATTGCCCTCCATGGCCCCTTCCCAGAGGACACGGTTTCCACACTCATAAACACAGCCGTGCCCAAGAAATAATAGGATGAGAAAACGGGTACCCCCCCCCAACAGAGACAGTGTGAGAGCGCCCCCATTAGCAGAGGAGGTAAAGGCCACGGTGACTTTCAGCGCTGGAAATCGCAGATGCTAGTGGCGTGTACCTACACACACCAGTCGACCGGTTATTGGAATTCCCTTCCTTATTTTCAGGACTTGACAAGCTACACAATCTCACTACCGGAACCCCTACCCGCTACGAGGTGAGAGCGGACCTGCAGACTGCGAACGAATCTGCCTATGCTGTGTATGATTCCTTCCAGGTGGCCTCCAGCAAGGAGAGGTACAGGCTCACGGTTGGGAAATACAGAGGCACAGCAGGTAGGAGAACACATTTCCTCCCGGCTGGGGTCTCTGGCTCCCTGTGGTCTGTGGGTCAGACCTCCTGGCCTGCTGGCCGGGGACCCGCTGGGGCCACCCACCCTCCTCTCTTCTCTTGTGTGCGTGTAACCTGTTCCAAGGCCTGTCTTAAAATAACCGGGAAATGAACTGATGCTAATGGGAAAATGAGTGCAAAGGAGTCAGTGTATTCACGAATTAATGGGATTCTCCTCCCAGGGACTCTGTTTGCATTTTAACGGTGATTAGGGGATAATTCCCATTCTGAGGTTGTTCAGGCCCGCAGTGCTGGTTAATGGAGCATGTGTTTTTTCATAGGAAGCCTCGGGAGACCTTCAGATCACACACCTCTAGCCAGCGATCTGGTCTCCCCGTATGTGCCACCGTTCCTACTGGGAAACTCTGACATTGCATGGTGGGCTTCGTGGCATTTTAGCTTTCCTTATATATGGTGATTGGTCCCCAGGAGGGTTTTGCAATTTAGGAAGCTTCTGGTTCCTCATGTCCTAAGTGATGAGGTACTGTTTAGAGGAGGTGGTATTCAAAGAGAAGGTGAACAGTTTGATGTCTCTGTGCACGTGCCAGTTGCCCTCATTAGAGCTCTGATTAAAATCGCACGTGCGTGGCCCTGGGGGAAACATGGTAGCAAGGATCACCGCTACTCACGCTGTCTAGGTCGACGCTCAACTCCTGCTGCCACTGAAGTCCTATCAGAGAGCCCCTGATTCCTCCACGAAGAAACCCCAGCAAGGCAGTGCTGGGTAAATTTAGTTTCTGATTCTGAATCTTGGAGTGGGGCAGGGAGGACATGGAATGAGCTCTACCTTCAAGATGCTATTCAACTCTTGAGAAGTTATCATGAACACATAAACAGCTGTTTGGAGTGGTGCAGAGTGGCTTCTACGGGCTAACCTACCATTTACAGCTGGTTTCAAGGCCCACCTCCAGGAGACTCAGTGATGCCCAACCACACCCTGGGGTACACTTGGAAGCGCAACTGAGGAACTCCACCACCGTTTGGTGGGCTGGGGCCAGGGAGGCCAAATATCCACAGCAAAGGACTGCTCTATGCAAAAGTGCCTTCCTTGCTTTGAAATGGATTTTTAAATACTGGTGCTTAAAAGGAAGGGGAAAAATTTTTTTGGGTCCTTGGACAAGAAGGAAAGCCCCAAAGGGTACATATCACTCTTCCATTGGCCCATTCCTGGTCCCAGGGTTCAAGGTCCAGACACATGGTCCTGTGTGACTCCTGGGGGATATGATGTGGATGGCTCCTTCGGGTCTGAGGCGGCTCAGCCACCTGGGCCTGTCTTCCCACCTCAGGAGGTGATGGTGGAGTAGTGGTAGATGAAATAGGAGATGAGCAGCTCAGTGGCCCCACCCTGGGCTTTTCTGGGCTTGCCGCCAACCCCTCCAACCCACCAGCCGAGGAGAGCCAGTTGCCCACCCAAAGCCATTATACCAGAAGTTAGGGGTGCTTGTTTCTCATCCAGGGTTTTCTCCTAAAACCCTGAGAGAAGAGAGAGGGTCTGACCACCACCAGCTTTTCTACTCTATCTTACTTAGGGAGATAAGCTTAATAAATCAGAATGCCTAGTTGGCTGGGAGCCTGACAACCAGAGAAAAATGATTTTTCGATTCATGGGTACACCCACTGTCTGTGCTCTGAACGTCAGCACGCCTTCAGTTTCTGGAAGCGAGAAAATCCGTCTGTGGAATAAACTGCCACACTAAGCCCGGAACCTGCTTCACTTCTCGTGATCCCAGCGCTCAAGGTTAGAGAACCATAGACAAATTGTTAAAGAAAGAGCCTTTGCACATACTCTTAGAAAACAGCTCTGGGAACTTTAGATGCAAGTTAGGTAAGCTGTGCTCATTAGAAGGGTCACCAGGGGGGGCCATGGCATGTTTTTTAAGCTGTAGTTAACTGTCTGCCAGAAAGCCGAAGGGGAGAGGAGATGCGTGCGAGAGCCACCGTATGCCTTTCCTCAACTGGAGGAAATGAATGGGGATGGAGCCCGTCAACTGTCTTAGCAGGAGTGGCTGCTTTGCCCCCCCATTACCCGCTGCCCTGCCTCCCCCACCCCTTTTGCTGGGTAAGGTCGGGCAGGATCCATTGTTTGAGCTGCCAAGTCAGAGGGACAATCTGGGACCTTCCCTTTTCGCAACATGTTGTTAATTCTTTCCATAGATCTGCCCCTTACCACCCCCAGCAAAGTCCTTGAGAGCAGGGGCCCCCTCTGTCTGTATTCCCAGAGCCTAGCGTGGTGCTGGGCCCTGGTGGGCGGGGGCGGGGGGGTCTGAGGTTTCCTGAATAAATGAAGTTGCAGACTACAGTTCTCCAACTTCAGCTTGCACCTCAGGGGCTTGTCATCCCAAGGGCTTGTGAAAACACAGATTGCAGGTGGGTACTACCTTGGGGGTTTCTGCGTCTGTAGATCCGGGGTGGGGCCCGAGAATGTGCATTTCTCACAAGTTCTCAGCTGCTGCTGCTGCTGCTGGTCCAGGGACCACACTTGTAGAACCAGAGCCAGCTTGATCTTGTTAGCATAACTCACCTGTGGAAAGGGGGAAGCCACCAGAGGGAAGAGCCCTGGACTTGGAATCTGAGGCCTGAGGTTTGAGTCCCCCGGCCTTGCTGTTTGTGGCCAGTGGGGTCTTGACAAGTCCCCAGAGTCTAACCTCTGTGAGTCCGTTTCCTTCTGGGACTGAGAGCTGCCCGCCCCACCTCGTAGGCTATCATGAGGGGGTCAGAGGAGGGTACCCAGGGTGAAGAGAGTCGGTAGCTCAGAGATCCGAGGAAAACTAAGTGTTATTATAGGAACATGACTTGATTTAGCTTGGGATTGATACAGGCCCTTATTGCCTCTTATGAGCTGAATTAAGAAATAAACTGATAAAAAGATGACAAGGACGGTGGGGAAATAGGAGAGATACAGGCCAAATGATGTGAGCAGATTTCCAGACAGGATGTCAGGAAGCTCTAAACTGTACCTATGTGCCAGGAAGGCTCGGGAAACTCAGGTGTGTGTGTGCAAGGAGCACGTGTACGAGGATTATTAAGGAGACTGGTGCTTCCTCGGGACTGGGGTCCAGCTGGCCTTTGAGGAATGGTTAGGATTTGGACCGAGGCGGGAAGAGAGACTCCGGGAGTGGAAGCACGGGGGCAGACCTGTCCACTGCGCACAAGCAGCGCGTGCCTGTGGGGACAGTGAGCTCAGAGATTGTGCGAAGGCTACAGCCAAGCTCTAGGCCTGCAGAGCCAAGCAAGGAGGAGCAGCTCCCTCCAGGTGCTGGGAAGGAGGACATTAAGTCTGAGAGCATGGAAGTGGGTGTGTGTGCTTCAGGGAAGGCCGGGAGGGCTGTTGTGTTGAGATAGGTGCAAAGAGAGATGCATAGGCTGGGGTGAGGGCATCTGTGAGTGATCTGCAGGAGGAAGGGCTCCATAAAGGGGTACAACGGGTTTGTCACATGTGGCTCGGGGTTCCAGGTGGGGTGGCTGGGAGGATGGTTGAGCAGACAGGGAAGACGGGCAAGGGGTTACCTCGTGGGAGGGGCGGTCAGGTACTGTGAGGAGAGCCGGTGGGTTTGGTTTTGGATATTTGGTTACTTCACATGACTGCAGGGCCTCAAAGTGAGGATGCTGTCAAGGCTTTTCAGGAGAGACGGGCCCGAAGTTTGGGTGACAGGCCGGGAAGGAGAATCTGTTCATCTGTATCATGTTCTTGTCTTGGCAGTTTTGAGAGACGAGTGATTCCCTGTGATGTAATTGGCCAGATCCTTGGCATTTTTGTGCCCAAAGATTGTCCTGCTGAGTCCAGAGCACAATCACCATCTCAGTGGCAAAACTTAGACACTCACCTCTCATCTTTCCTCTCCCGCAGGGGACGCTCTTACTTACCACAATGGATGGAAGTTCACAACTTTTGACAGAGACAATGATATTGCCCTTAGCAACTGTGCCCTGACCCATCACGGTGGCTGGTGGTATAAGAACTGCCACTTGGCCAACCCCAATGGCAGATATGGGGAGACCAAACACAGTGAGGTAGGTGACAGGTGAACTTTTCTGTCTCACGTTCTGCTCAAAGCTTACAGGGGACACTCTCCAAGCTGGTTTGGCTATCCCTCTCCTTCTGATGCCTCCAGTCAGGACAGGAGGGCTTCTTCTCCAGGTTCTATGGCCTTGAGGTCAAGGTCTTCCCTGCCCATCTGCTGCAGCCCTATTCCCTGCCCTGCATTCCCACCAGGACTGCACACTTACTTAGCTTAGGTGGGTGGGAACTCAGGCTATCCACTGCTGGATAGAGACAGATAACATGGAGGATGCACCATCTCTGTTTACTGGTTCACATATGGACACTGTCTTAGTAATGAAATACTAAGACAGATTGGCTGACTTGAACAACACACATTTATTTCTCATAGTTTTGGAGGCTAGGAGGTCCAGGATCAAGTTATCAGCAGATTCAGTTCCTGGTGGATGCTCTCTTTCTGTCTTATGGATGGTGGTCTTTTCACTGTGTCCTCATGTAGTGGAGAGAGAGAGAGAGAGAGAGCTCTGGTCTCTTTTCCTTTTCTTATAATGGAACTGATCCCGGGGCGCCTGGGTGGCTCAGTTGGTTGGGTGTCTGACTCTTGGTTTCAGCTCAGGTCATAATCTCGGGGTCGTGAGGTTGAACCCCATGTCGGGCTCTGTGTACTCAGCATGGAGTCTGCTTGAGATTCTCTCTCCCTCTCCCTGTGCTCCTCCTCCTGCTCATTCTCCCTCTCTCTCAATGAATAAATAAATAGATAAATAAATAAATAAACAAATAAATGAAATCTTTAAAAAAAAGGCACTAATCCCATCTTGGGGGGACCCACCCTTATGATCTCACTAACCCTAATTACCTCCCCAAGGTCCCACCCCCAACTGCTATCACACTGGGGGTTAGGGTTTTAACATATACATTGGGGACAGGGCACGAACGTTCCATTCTTAACAGACACTTCATAATTCCTTCTAGTTGTTCTCCCAATGAAACCAGAGCTATTTCTCTCAAATCCTTTGATCACCAGGAAAACAAAGTCTTTTCTGCCTTTGATCAGACCCACCTTTGGATCCACTTCCTCCAAAGCCGCTCAGGGTCTACCCAGAGTGTTATGCTAAGTGCTGTTTCAGAAGGCACACACAGGGCTGAGAGTTCTCGATGGCGCCTCTCCCCCTCCTTGCTCTGAAACTTTGCTACCGATGATTTCTCAAACCTCTCTAACCTGTGGGCGTCATCTTGACTCCTTGCCAGCTGTGGGGGCATCTCCTGGCTGCTCCCACACAGCTCCTTGAACGTGGCATCTTTATTTCTGCTCATCATGAATCCATCCCTTCCACCAGCTCCTCCCCATCTCGGGTTTCTAATTTCCCATCCTGGGTCTCTTCTAGCCTTCAGGAAGCCACCTCTCCCCAGAACTCACCTCATCACTGATAGTACCATAAATATTAGCACATCTCAAGTCCGGGCACAGTTTGATTACTTTGGCCCTGACCAGGCAGCGGGGACTCCCAGTCCTTATGCGATGTTTCAAAGGGAAGAAGAAATTTCACCCCAGGGAGGCCAAGAAGGGTGGGTCCGTGAATCATGGTGGCAGCATGTGGGCTGACGCAGGGAAGCCTGTGATCAGAGATCAGATATTTGAAATGAGCAGTCAGCATGCCCTAAACCATTCCCATATTTGCTAATAAAAGACATTCATCTAGTTAATGTGCTTTTCACAGTCTCCAAGGCATTTAGCTTCTTGTTTATTATTTACCTCACAAATTAAAATACATAAAATTGGTCACTTGGGCTCTTTATTGGCCAGGTTGCAAGGTTATTAAGTGAATTAAATATTATTGCGCTCACCAGTCAAAAGACATAAAATGAAATTTAGTTTTCAGCAGGCTATTCGTTACTCCAGAGCTAGTATCTAAACAGTCTAAATTGAAAATGATTTTACACGATTGACCAATTAATATGTTTATTTTTGCCTTTAATTTTTTGGAAAGGAAAAGAGTGAGGCAAGGATAATGTATGTGTTGCTGGCCAGGTTGACCCTGTGTTAGCTTTGTTGCTGTGGTCTCCCCTGCTCCCCTGGGCTCACACCCCATCTTTCCAACCACTGGGATGGGGGTGGGGGTGGGGGTCTTCCAAGTCACCAGCCTGTCAAACCTCAGCTGCCCAGCAGAGGGCGCATGTTTCTAGCTTCGGCCTTACTTCCCTTAACATAAGGACCCCAGTCACTGCTGGTCTCACTTTTTCTCTCCCCTAAGCAGAGAGGGAGTGGTTTTCCTGGCAAAGAAGCATTCCTTTGTACCATAACCCACCACTCCTTCCTCCCATGTTGCCTCTTCTTGATGCTGGCTTTTTTTTTTTTTTTTTTGGTAGGGGGTGAACTGGGAGCCGTGGAAAGGACATGAGTTCTCCATTCCTTATGTGGAGTTGAAAATCCGCCCTCATGGCTATAGCGGGGAGCATGTCCTGGACAGAAAGAAGCGGACACTAGGAGAAAATTCGAGAACGTTCTGATGGTCTATCGGAGCAGTCGTCACACAAGACTGGCCCGGGGTTGGGGCTGTGTAGGCTTGGGCAGGGTGGGTGGTGGTGACTAGTTCATGGAAGTTTGGGGGATGCTCCTGGCCTCTGGTTTCTGAGTTGGCTGGATAACCTTCAAGACAAAGCACGTGACCAAGCTTCAGACCATACAGGTTACTTCCCTTGGTTACCTGCGTTTTTGCCCATCTATATACTGGGGTCCCGAAAATCAACCAATGGTACAATATGAGAAAGACGACTCCTGACTGCAAGGTTTTTCAGTCTATCTTCAGTAACAAATATACAGGATGTGGGGGGGGGAGGAAAAAAAGAATCAGTTAGTACTTCACCAGTTGGAAATCTCTGGAAATTGGTGTATATATATATATATATATATATATATATATATATATGTAAAGCTCTGCTACTAGACATCTCTTCCTTACAAAGAAGCACCAAGGAAGGGTTCACTTTGATGACCAAGGGGCTAAAGTCTGCTGCTTGTTACCTCCCATTACCACTGGGTTTTGAGAAAAAAGCTATAAATCTTTCCCCGTTTAAAAAATGCTAGTGTTAGGAGGAAGAACAAAGGGAGAACCATGAGGGACCAAGATGGATTCCCATCTAGCTAAGTTAGGACCAGTGTCCACCATGCTGGAAACCAAGCTTCTGTGTTACTGCTCTTCTCAAGGGCCCCCTTCCCACCCATCTGCATATTCACTTGCATAGATCTGCATATGTTGTGAATAAATTCTCACTCATTTCAACTTTAAATAATTTGTTTTGATGATTGATTCCTCCCAAAGACTCTTTTGTGACTCCCGTTCATGCCCTCCAGTCCTCAGCCCCCCTCCCTTCCCTGGCCCCCCACACGGTCGGACCCTTAGGTTTCCTGAAGCTGCTCTGAGATGGAGGCATACTGTTTGAATGGGCACTTGGCCAGTCGGATCCTTGGGGCTTATTTTCCTGTGACTCTGGAAGGTTTTTCTGTAGTGAAGTCCGTGATCATTATTAGAGTAACTTAAATTCCTATTCAAGAAAGAAAAAATAATAAACCACCTGATTTAAAAAAAAAATGTGCCTTGTGTTACTGAACTCACATGAGTGCACTTGAATTCTAAATTTAACCTAAGTACACTCAAAGGTACAGTTTGTGCATTGTAATGGAATTTGGTCGGCCTGGGGTCTCACACTTGGGAGACGATGAACAATGGGGTTTGGAACCAGAAGAGAAGCTCATTTTTAAAGGATATTTATCTGACTGAGGAGAACATTCCAGCCCTAAATGTCTGTGCCAGACCTCACTGTAAGGGGACCAGCTCTGGCAACCCCCACCCTGGTAGCTGAGTGTAGGCCCTGGGGATGGGTGTCTGGACACCTGCTTTTCAGAGGGCCACTTTCCTGGGAGTCAGATTATGAGCCATCGGGGGTTTGAAGCTGCAGGGGCAGTCCCTCCCCGTGAGGACAGACCAAAGAGAACAACAGGTGTCACAGAAGGGAAGGGCCGTGAGCCAGGCAGGAGGGCAGAGGCAAGGACAGAAGCAGCACAAGCAACTGCTGAAAGGTTCTGAGCCATTTTCTGTTCCATGCAAGATGCTAGCCAAGCAGTCATGGACAGAGCACAGGCCCTGCCCTTGAGCGGCTTTGGATGTGGTGCGGACGGACAGCTGTGAGCACAAACTGTGACAGCAGGTAGCATGTCGGGGAGAGAGAGTCAACAGGAGTGTGGAATGACACTGTGAGCAAGCGTCATGGACGTGATGGTCAGCATTAGGTCTGGAAGGAAGAGTCTGAGTCTGTCAGGGAGGGAGGGCACCTTGGAGAAAGGGCACATGGTGGCAAAGATGCGAAAGGGCGGAGTGTGGCGTGGGTGAGGGAGGAACGTGGTTTCTTGGTGGGATGAGGAGTGCTTGGTGGGGAGCCACACCAGAGACCAGCGGTGAGTTCTCGGCTCGCACGGTGCATCCGAATCAGCTCAGCTGTAGGTATACAGAACCTGCTTCACCTTCAGGGACTCTGCCTCAAGGGGTCTCAGCTGAGTCCTGTGCCTTGGAGCTTTTCAAGCCAACATGCAACCAGCCCTGAGGACCTCTGCCAGGATGGACGAGTTGGGCAGCAGAGGACGCTCACAGGTGTTTGAATCTTGCAGTGACACTGGCAGTCAGGCTGGCATTTTGGAAATCTCTGTCTCGTGGGAGGTTAGAGAATGGTGGGGAGCTGCTGAGGGGAGTTTTGGGGAGAGGGTGGAGATGCCCAGACAGGTTAAGGGCTATTGCAGTAGACCACAGCTCCTGGGTCTGTGGCAGAAATGGTGGGAAAGGGGAGAGGGCATAGATTAAGGAGATATTTAGGAGGAAGGATCGGCAGGAATTGAGGGGGCTGGGTAGTAAAGGGAAGGGTCCTTTCATGGTACACTTTAAAGCTGGTTGTCCTGACAGCAGCTTCCTCTGGGAAAAGGGCCCCAGAGTTTATGTTTGTCACATGACATGACAAGCTCTGCTTTTCAACTTAAAATTCTCAGGGATTCAAGGATCATTAAAGCCAGAACATGCTGAATGAGCCAGGAAGAAAGAGTAAGAATGACTCAAGGCATTGTGAGCAAGGAGATGTCAGGAAGGACAAGCACCAGGTGTGGTGTGGGAAAAGCGAATACGTCGCGGGGGAGACATGCAAACGGACCTACAGTAGGGCAGGAAGAAAAAAGTCTAAGTGATGAAAAGCTCTGGGCAAAACATAGTCATTTGCTTGAGGAAGTCCTCTGCTAACAAAATTTCCAAATCATTCCAGGGGCGGTGAAGAGGATCAGGAAGGAGTTTCTGTCAATAAAGAGTGCAGATCAATATGGTCAGGGCCAGCAGACCCCACGGAGTAGACATGCTGTACCCAGAAAGGCCAGGAGATGGCAGTGTTGTCCCATTGGGAGCATCTCCCTCCAAGGCCCCTTTCCAATCCTCTATAAAGGGGAGTTCTGGGGGCCCTCAATTTTCTTCCTTCCTGAGTAACATGGCCTGGAGAATCAGCTTAGTAGGGATGGCTCAGCATCCAGCCCATGCCTGGTGGTGGTGCAGGTAATGTTACTGCTGGACTAACGCACAAAACAGGAAACTGGGAAATACATAGAAGAAATTGCCTAGTGAAACCAGGACTCTAATCCCCCCACTTGGTCTCCCGGGCTGGTGCTGAGACAGCAGATGGGTCCACTGGCACGATGAAAAGTGAAGGGGGCACCCCCAGAAGAAATTTCAGGCAGCTCCTAATGTGTAAATGAATCCACTTCCCAAAGTCCTTCTGTTTAGTTGGTTGTTTCTGTGGGGGGAGGGGAGGCGGAAATGGGGAATGGGTAGAATTCCACTTCCAATGTTATATAAAGAAGTCAGGTTCCCAGGTTAGCCCATAAATGCCTGTTTATTCTCTAATGCCCATGAATTGCAGTGCATGTATAATGACAGAAATAGAAAATGACAGTATTGCAGTATCGTAATTTAAATAAAGGAAGGAAACAAGATGGAGTGGAAATGGTTCTTTATTTGGGTGAGTGAAGAAAATTAGGTTTAATTAGACAAGGATAAGGAGGTGGGTGAGGCTTGCTATAGAACATCTGAAGGAGTATCTAAGTACTCTGAAGTCTTAGGGGCAGAGCCCTTTAGTGTTTTCAAAAGGTTCTGACTCAAAGGAGGTGCTGCAAGCTAACAGTCTTTGAGGAGCCCAGATCTGCAGATTAGCCTGGACCACGAATGCCCGGTGTGTGGAAAGGGCACTAGGATAGCATCCTGAAGACTTTGGTTTCCATTCCAGGTCTGGGTGAGTTGCTCACCTTCTCTGGGCCTCATATTCTTCATTTATAAGATGGGAATGACCTCAGTCCCTGATGTACTCCCTGCAAGAATCAAATGAGATCCTGAAAACACTCTTATGTAATAGGTGGTAGTAAGAGGGCTTGGATCTTTAGTGCTTATAACTTCAATCAAAACGTTTGCATTTTCTTTCTTCTTTTTCCTCTTCTTTTTTTTCCTTGATAGCCGTGTACCTCTAGCCAATTCTAGGGTGTATGTGCTATGGATCGCCACCAATGGGATTGTTACAGCTCACAAATGGAAGAAAGATAAAAGGCAGAGTGAGAAAGAATCAGACTGGGGTTTCTTGGGGGATGGTATGAATTGAGCTGTACATGAACCCTCCATGGCAGCGTTTCCCCAGTGGTGTTCCTTGGGACGCTTGCCCCTCCAGAGCTGCCAAAAAAAGAGGCTTCATGGCCAAATAAGCTTGGGAAAACTCTGAGTTAAGGGGGAGTTACACTAGTTTCTTTACTATAGTACCTGTTAGAACCTTTAATGTGAGGCATGACTGCAGATCTCATAGGGTAGAGAGGGGAAGTCATGTTACATCGTATTTTGCAAACTTATTTGACCATAGAATTTTTGTTGTTGTTGCTTTCTGAGTAGATAATATTTCTTAAGGTGTGGTTCAGGGACCACTGGCAATTACCTAGAGTGCTTGTTAGAAGAACAGGTGGTCCGGACCCACCCTAGACTTAGTAGATCTATCCGAAAGGCAGAGGGTTGGGGAATCTGCACATGTAAGAAACACTCCAGTCATCCCTTTTCTTTTCTTTTTTCCCCCTAATCAATACATTATTTAGCGTATGGTATGTACTTAGCTCCATTCTAGTTATTGGAAATAAAGTGGTGAGTAAGATAGTTACTCTTCAGGCCTCACAAAGGCTACTTCTAATGAGGATGGGATGGGAGGGGAGAGCAGGAAGACAGGAACATACACAGTGCAGCATAGTCTGATTTTGCTGTGATCCAGAAGACTTGTGTGGTTAGGGAAGCTTTCTTGGAGGCCATGATGTAAACTATGAAATACTTCACCAAAAATATGTAATGACAATTAAGACTTAAGGTTATGAAAATCCCTCATATGTCAGGTGAGCATGGCAGTCTTGACCCTGAAGGATTCGTGAACATCACATAAAACCCAGTGTGTCTTTAGCACATTTAGTTCAAAGCCCAGCCATCTAGCTGGACTGACGCTCTAAGGGAAACACCATAGGAAGTGTAGATGTTGACTCAGTCTTTCTTGATCTGGCCACCAGGGTGCACTGTCACACAGGGTGGTTTGGTTGTGCGCAGGAGGGGCTGAGGCAGGGGTGAGTAGGTACCCTACCCATCACATACGGCAAATTGGCAGTATCGGTACTATTATAGGCTGTGCAGTGTGTGGTGAAATTATGGAACATATCACGCCAAGAGGAATAGAAAATGCACATTATTTTCATCCCCTATCTCATTTGATCTGTCTGCATCATCTGACTCTATGGACTTGCTTTCTTCTTGAAAGTTTCTTCTCCTTTGGCTTCAAGGATACAACTCTCTCATTATCTTCCTTCTACCCTTAATTACAACAACCAACGTTTGCAAAGGCTCTATGCTGAACGCTTTATATGCTTTATCTTATTTATTGCTCTGTCCCTGTGAGAGAGGGACTATCATTCACTCTCCCATACAGGTTAATCTTTACAGAGATTAAGTCATGGCCTAAATTCCATAACCAGTGGGAGATGGAGTTAGCATCAAAATCAGGACACCCTTAGTCCTGAGTCCTAGCCCAATGTGGAAGCAGTGACCACATTGGGCTGTAATGATCGATTAGCTTGTCTGCCTCCCACCCCCCGCCCCCAGCCAGGCTGTGAGCCCCTCCAGGACCACTCTGTGTCGTTGGCATCTAGTAAAGAGCCAAAAATGGTAATGGAATAAGTAATCTCAAAGAGGGAGTTAGATATATGCATGCTGCATGCATGGCCATTCCCGAATGAAGTATCACAGGTATTTGTCCCCATGATGGGGACAGATAGCTGTATTGAAGGAACTTTTTTTTTCTAGTCCTGTAATCCTGTGACTTTGAATTTGGGAAAAATGCTAAAATCAAAGGGCAAGGGGCCAGCACAGAGAGTTCTGGTGAGTTGAGAGTGCTCAAAGCATTGTCCAGATCCATATGCTCAGCATTGCAGGCAGGGCTGAGCCTGGGCAGGTGGGGCTGGTGGCATTTAGCCCTGGCGTCCCCTCAGGTATGCAGCAGCTGTTCCCTACCTGTGGTTTCTGGACAACAGTCTCTGCTCTATCCTGGAAAGTTTTGGAAGTCCTGGAGGAAAGAACAGAGAGCTGAATAAAAACTGTTTCCTTGGGCTGTCGTGGAGTGTGTGGCAATGGGGAAGGGAGCCTAGGAATCAACTAAAACTACAGGAATGTCAGCCTGCCTTAGGGGAAAGAAGACATAGGGGGCGCCGGTGCCATAGATCTGTCTTCCTAAGCCTTAACTGAAATGTAATGAACACAGAGTTTTGTCGGCCTGTTTGACCACTCTGCCACTCCTGTCCCCACCAAGCATCTGGTAGCTGCTAGCCACACATAGCTGTCGAGCACTTGAACTATGGCTGGTATAACTCAGCTACTGGACCTTTAATTTTATTTAATTTTAATTAATTTAAATAGCTACACTTAGCGAATGGTACCATATTGGACCGTGTAGATAGAGAACATTTCCATCTTCTCTACTTCTATTGGACAGCACTGCTCTAGAGGGCTTCTGCTTAATGGCCGGCTTAGTATCATCAGGGGAGGACTTTGGAGCATTGACATTATCCCATTTCTCAACCAGCGCAAAGGTGTGGTCCCCTTGGAAAAAAGATGGGCATTTACACATACATATGTGTGTCTTCCTGTCTGGCTGACTATCTATGTATCTAAGGACCTATGTCTCTAACTATGAATGTATGTATCTGTGTATGTATCTATCTGTGCATCTAACTATGTATGTATCTATCTCCCCAGCAGCTACTGTAGAGACTTTGGATCTCCCCCTTTCCCAGCACCGGATTTAACTTAGAGGTCTATTTTTGGTTTTTGCTATTTTCCTCTTTCTCCTTTAAGAAGACCTTGATTGACCTCACTGAAGGGAATGCTAAGAGTCACCAGAGAGCATCAGTCAGTGTTTTCCCTGCAGTTGGCGCCTCTCAGGTGCCTGGTCTCTGAGGTGTCTGCTCTGCAGGCAGGGATGCGAGAGCATGGTCTTGGTCCTTTGACCTATAACTCTGTCAGGGGGAAGACAGAGCCCTGGGACAGCTGGGTCTTTTGTGTCCTAGTGGGAGTCGCTGCCTTTGTCATTTCTGAGTGATGTCTGGGAGAGGGCAATATTGGATGTCAAGAAAGTAACTGATGCCAACAGGTAAGGAAACCAGGCATGGCCTTTTATTTTCAAAGTCTTTTATTTAAATAATTTTTCTTTTGCATGTGTTTGAATTTTCCAGAAAAAAAAATACTGACAAATACTCTACAGCTTGGACCATTTATACTCTTTTCCAAAAGGTGACTGCCCTTTTTCTACATTTTCCCCTCCTCCAAGAAATAAAAAGGCAAATACATTGAACAGAGGGGAGAAGGCCTCCTCTGATGGTGGTGGCCGAGTTTGGCAGGAGCTGTTCCGATCTCAGCCTGGGGGCTCCTCCCCAAGCCTGTGCTGGTTTAGGAAACCTGTTCTTTATCAGTCTTCTTGCCTCCATTAGCTTAAACTCTCCAAGATGGGCCAAGCAGTCTCGGGTCCCGAGGCACCCTTGGCTGCCGGTGGCAGTTCTGGGGCAGAGGCTGAGGAGAAGGAGTAAAAGCGAAGAGGAATAAAGAAAGGGCTGGACCTGGGATGGTGGTGCTGGGAGGAACAGGAATAATAGAAGATAAAACAGGGCAGAAAGACGAGGATGAGTGGGGATGACAGGGAATGGCTCTGATGATTGCCTTGGGCCCCTCGCACAGACCCAGGTATTCAACAGAAGTTTGGGGGCCAAGGGCACCCCGGGCAGTGTTGGAGGGACCCTGGCGGAGGTTGTCAGGGGAGGCTGGGGAGGAGAAAACATAAGCCTCACTCAGCATCTGGGTCTCCTGAGTCCTAGGCTATGGAAGCAACAGAGAAGTGGGTTTCTGGGTGTTTCGCGCCTGGAGGTAGTTCAAGTCCATTTGATTAGGAGACAGCAGGGCGGTGCCCCTGGAGACAGAGGCCTTGTCATGGCAATGACAACCAACTGCGGTCTTAATTCAAACTAGCAGCCAGTTGCCATGACAACCGTGTTACTTGTGTGGTCCCTGATCTTAGGGATCCTCTCTCCTAGATCACATCTGACACCCAGCCTCAGCCGTCAGCTCTGCGTCTCCCTAAGTCATCCATCTTAGGGGGCTTGAGAATTGGAGGCAGGAAGGGCAGCCGGTCCCAGTGGGCAGTGGCCGACGCGGGGAGGCACGTGCATTTGGTGTGGGGTGATGAGCGGTCATCCTGTGATGGGAAGGGGACAGCTAGATGCTCCCTGACAGGCTGTCCATGTACAGGGGGGACAGAGAAGCAGAGAGTGCTTCTTTCTCTGCTCAAAGGGGTTAAGGAGTAGGGGGTCTGAGTGCCCAGGGCATTTGGGGCCCCTTGGTATGAGAAGGTGGGTGTGACTGGTTCTAAAATACATGAAGGCCTGAATTATGACCCACAGGGCGGCCCATTAGAAGACCCTGGTGCAACGGTCACCACCAGACGCCTGCCCTCCTCAAGCCTGGAGTCTACCTGCAGGGCACGTAAACACCAGGCAGCTTAGCAGAGCGAACAGCGCGTACATTTGTCCATGAACACAATCTTGCAGAACAGCTATCAAAGTTTAGCTACATTGTTAATTAAATTGCAATTTTACTGCCATTTAGAACAGCTTTTGTGGGGAAATATTTCAAGAGAGCTACCCAGCAGATTTGCAAGTGACCTTTCAGAGCACAACCCGCTCTCAATTTGGGAAGTCTCCATCTTTGTAATATGGTCACAATACAATCAGAATACCAACCAGTTTGTCATGTAAATGGATTAACTCAGCCTCCCAACCTCAGCCTGCTGGGGAGACAGACACTCTCCTCAACTCCCTGTGGATCTAGACTACCTGTCATCATGGGTCTCAGGGCATCCACGTCAACCTGACTGTTGGTTCTGCATGCAGCCTCTGGGGAGCATTCAATGCCCACCTTCCATCCTTTGCAGCAATTAGTGGTCTCAGAAAAGAAGGTCACTTGGGGGGATCAGCGAGGTATCACACATTTACCCTTAACATCATTGCATATCCAACAGCAACCACAGACAGTTCTAAGTATCTACTGTGTGCAAGGCACTTGCCTGAGCTTTGAGATAAATATGACTAAACCTCTATATAGCTTTCTTCTACTTTCATTTACACTCTATAACTTCTGTATCCCATCTGCAGCATACCATGCATTTATTACAACCTTATGAAAGTGTTTCCAGTGGGCCTTCTGGGAGACTGTGCCAGAAATTTTCTTAATTCCTTCCCTGCTGAAAAGCTTTGGTTACACAGGAGATCCCTAGCTCGGGTGTAACATCCCTTTCCTATCTGTAAAACAGACACTGCCCAGGTCCACAGCTGCAGTTCACTGAAGTGGATGGAGTATGCCTGGTTTCCAGAGAATTCTAGAAGTCACTTCCAAGAGCTGTTTGTGTTTGGAGAAGGGCACCTTGTTGAGTGGTTCTGGGGGTAGCATCTCAAAGAGAGGTCTTAGACAACATTAGATACCTATCAGTGGAAATGGGGACCTTGTCATGAGTTGCAAGATGGTGCTTTCAATGAATTTTGATCCTTCTCACTTTAAGCTTTGCCTCCCAGATGAGAAACATGGGAACTTTGTGTGTCTGTATCAATACACAGGGATGGGAACTGTACCAGGTTGTTGGAATGTCCAAATATGAGGATTTCCAGTAAAATGTTATGGAGGAATAGGAACAAGAAAGCACATATCTCTAACCTGAGTGGTAGATGGGTAGACAGTGCAGAGGTACCTTGCCTGGTTATATAATTGTGCATGTGTGCTAGAATCTGGCCAGGCCTTCCTATGAGACATTTTTGGGAGAGCAGATAATGTACTTGCACAAAGTAGATATTCAATGGATATTTGATGAACAGAATATATTTGCCCAGGTACCTGTTGCCTGAATGTGTGTGTGTGTGTGTGTGTGTGTGTGCATGTGTGCGCATTTGGGAGACATGTCAAGATGTATGGACAAACATTCTTTGTGCTTTTGCATATGGAGCTTGCTAGAGATAGGTGGAAGGCATGCCTGAGTCTGTGGCAAAGAGCACTGCTATTGGACACATAGCTGCCAAGACAGTACCCAAGAATTGTCCGTGTTCTTCCCGGGCTGTCCTCCGGTGGGGCATCCAGGCTGAGGTTTGTCCCTTGGTTAGTTCCTCTGTGGACATGAGCGCGTCACTTTAGGGATGGCTGCTCTCTAGCCTGTGTGTACTTAGAAGGTGGCTTAGCCCCCGAGAAAGGACGCCTATGCTTCCTGCCTAACTAGACAGGCAGTGATGGCCTCTTTTCCATCTGGAGAAGCTTGGGCTGAGCAGAGATCCAGAGGTCTTCTTCAGCCTTCTTCTTCTTCTTCCTCTTCTTCCCCTTGTTTCGCTCTGGCTGTTGGTCATTCTTGCCTGGCCGGCTCCAGCAGCAATGACAACAGATGAAGAGGAACGTGATGACCACTAGCAGTGGCAGCCCCAGAAGGATGCCCAGGCAGATGGTGTTGAAGAGGCCCTCTTGGTGTTTGGTCAAGATGGTGTCCCAAATGAGACTGAAGAAGGAGCTGATTTTCTCCATGGTGCTTGGCTAGACTGGGGCCAAAGGAAACTCTCAGCTCACTAGCAAGTCCTGGGCTCAAGAGGATGCAGCCTTGTCCACTTGTAAGTTATTCCTCTTCCAGCTTTGGGTTTGGGCATGCCAATGTTAGCAGCTGAAGAGAGCAAAACAGACAATTCAAGAGAAACGCAGCAGGAATGGTCTATGATTTTTAACAACATCATATTTTTTAAGCTTGGGAAAAGGGAGGGAATTGGAGATTTCCAGAGTTCACTGAAATGGTACTGAAATTCAATAAATAAAATAAATGCATGCATTTAAGTAGGTACTAACGAATTCTTATACACACTGTATAGGGCTTAGTGTACAAGAATTAATAGTATGTCAGACCCAGCATGTAGCAGGTGCTCAGCATTTGCTGGATAAATGAATCAAGTGTAGATTCAGTGTTCTGGGTAGGGGTTGGTGCCTCTACAAGAGCAGCTCTCAATCTTTTCTCCCTGCAGCTCACCTGATAGATGCCGAACACATACTACTCATGGGAGAGCTGTATGTGACTTTCTATGAATGCAACTTGCCATTTTCAGTACTTACTAAAGCTTAAGCACAAGGTGAAATGTCTAAATCTTGCTGCCTGTCATAGGGGGCTTCGATCTCCACCAGGCTGTGGTTCTTGTCCTGTCTCACCCCTGCCTTCATGCTCTCTTCTCTGCTCCATCTCCTCCCTCCTTACCTCCCACTCCTGTGCCCAAAGAGGACTCACCGAGCCTTGCAGTGGGAGACCATTTGCTGGTTCCCTCTGTTTCTACCGTCCTCTCCCTCATTGTCCTCATCTCTGCTTCCTGTCCCTCAACCAAATATTCCCAAGTCTCCTTCTCTGCCTGTTCCTGTTCTTTGCCGTGGAAAAGGAGTCTTGCAGGCTGCTCAGCAATGGTGTTTGGAAACTGGGATGGGATCCCTACTGCCATCCTGAGCTCAACTTACAGCCAGGGCTGTTCTGGTCGCTTGTACAGAGTGGCCCTTCTTCCACTGGTACCCCTTTCACCTCTCCACATACATCTTAGGCCTCAGCTCTTGAGTATGAAGTCTTAACAGGCTCCTTTGGTTCTGGAATCCACAGATTCTTGTGTCTAAAGACTTGGAGGGCAGCATGTTTCAAGGAAATTCAAAAGACCTTCTGGTACAGACACGGCCTGGGACCCAAAGATCAAAGACTCATCGATTTTCAGGCTGGAGACCTTAGAGATCATCCCAACCAATGCTCTCGCTTAAAGATTAAGAATCTGAGGCCCAGTATGGGGGAGGTGATATGTCTAAGGCCACGCAGAGATGCACCGAACACCCAGAGTTCGGGACGATGACATTACTTTATATTTGCATTTTACTCGCTACTTTTCTAATCACTTTCATATGAATTATATTTTTTAAAGAGAGCAACAGGATGGTGCATTGTCTATGCAGAAAAGTGCTGGGGGACCTGGGTTCACAATCAGCATGAAGTCCAGGCTTCATTCTGTTGTCCTGCACTGGGACACACATGTGTGTCCCCTCCTGGGTAGTGTGTTATACTCGGGGGTTGTCTTCAGAAGCCTGATTCCTTGGATAGCACTCTGTAAGTGTCCCGTGTACCCGTGTGTCCTTCCAAGTCCACCTGAACCCAGTCCTAGTCTGCTGGCATTTAGACTCACACATTGTGCATACAAATCATTCAATTGTATAAATTGGTACCTACTCCCTTGCCGTCTGGTCCATGAAAATGAAGTAATGCTAAGCAATGGCACTGAGATCCCAGTCACCATTCTAGGCACTTCTCCCCAACTGACTCATTTCATTTCATCACAACTTAATGGAGGAGGTACAGTTATTTCCCTCATCTTGCAGGTGAACAGGCGGAGGCACAGATCACACACCAAGTGACTGGCAGAGCTGGCCTTACTGATTCTGGAAAGTTTGGCTCCAGATCCCCGAGGGGTGAGCTCCTCACAGGTGTTGCTCTGAGCCTCCTATTCCTTTGTGTGGAATTAACCCATTTTGGCAAGTAGCCCAGGATTTATAGAATCTTACAATACGTGGCCATTCCCCGGATTGACTTCAATGTTTATCCCAATCTGTTGTGGAAAAAGACTACAGAGTGATTTATTTCCCATTGTCAGATACTTCACAAATGCGGAAGATACATACAATAAAAATCCAGTCCTGCTCAAGTGGAGGTTTATAGAAAGCATATGACTGCCTGAACTTAAACTCAACATGCAACAAAGAAAAACGTTCTGAGAAGTCACATCCCCTTGCCAGAAGCTCTGCCTGAGCCCCTTTGAGGCCCTGGGAATATCACATGCCATGGATCTGCCCACACACCATCAAGCCCACAGCTTCTTTGTTGAGAAAACACACCCTTGAGCATCCTCTAACTGCCCCCATCCCCCATCAAGGCCACTCCACGGTCTTGCTCCTTCTCACCCACTTGTGTCTCTGGCTTTTCCTTCTTGCTTTGCCATCACCTTAGCTTTTACTCCAGCCCTTGTTTGGCCCCAGAGTTTTTTGGCCCATCTGGAGGGAATGTCCTGCTCTGCTGCGGGAAGACTCTGGGTATTTTTCACTAATTTGATTCACACGTATACTTTTCTGGGACCAAATGCGCCTTGTACTGCATGTCTATGACTCAGATTAGACACCACCACCATATTTGTTGACAAACTCTTCTTGCCAGATGTCACACTGGTCCCTGCAGGGAGCATCATGCATCAGGGGCCCACTTTTGGATTCAACCAGGGAGAAAGAGGAAGGGCTTTGAGCCCTTGGAGAATATCAGGGCATTTTTTCATGAAGATAGAGCCATCTGAGGAGGACCTGGAAAGAGGAGCCGGATCTTGACAGAGAAACATGGGTAAAAGGATGTGCACAGATTCTAGGCAGAGAAACTTTTAGAACATGGCAGGAGAACAGGGTGCCTTCTGGTGAGCCTGGGGCTCAGAGTGTGAGAGACGAGGACTGTAGGTTGTGGCCAGGGTAGAGAGGGCCTCCATGGGGTGTGTGTTTATTTGGGGGCTTTGTAATAGGAGGATGCCCTTCAAGAAAAGATAACGGGGTGAGAACAGCCCTGGAAAATGTCTTAAGAGAGCTCTTTATCCATTTAATGAACATTTATTGAACACCTAATACGTGCCACACACTGTGTTAGCTGTTAGGATTCAGTGATGAAGGACAAAGACACGGGGACTTGTATTTTCCAGGAGAGTTACTATTATTCAGGGATCATGTTGTAAAAGACAAATATAATAAGCAAATTTCAACTTAGGTTGCTTAGTTGGCCGAAATAGAAGCATGCATTTGAATTATGTGTTTATCTCAGTGTCCCAGGCCCTCCTACCACTCCCAACCTTTGTCTCAAATTCGTCTATCCGATGACACCTAAAATAGCCTTTGAATAAATAGATTTCTTTTCAAGCTAAAGCTAAGTCAATAATTCACTTTTGGACTCCTGGAGGTACTTATTTGAGTCTACTCTCCATATAGCCAAGGAGAGTATTCATTAACATTTGGGAGCCCGGTCTGGGGAAAGTTCAATTAAAAAGGTATTCTTTGTATTTTTTAATCTAAGAATTCTCTTCTAGGCCCCCCCAGTTTACTTGCTGAGCTCTGCTAATCTATACTGTTTAGTTAGTGTTTATGAGCCTCACATTGTTAGCATTTCCAGGAAACAATCAAATATCTCCTTGGTGGTATGAATTAAAAGTTAGAGCTTCCACAGAATGTTTTGTAAAAGGAGCCACACTTTGGGCCTTAGGAATGCTCTCTGGGAGACTCCATCATTTTGCTGGATCTCAAGTATTGCTGACACTGTTTGAAAGGTAATTAGTCTACTCCTCCAAAACCACAATAGGTGCCAACAAACTTGATTGTGTGATTGTTGTTATGGGGGAGGGTGTGTGGAGAAAGAGGAGGGGAAATGTTACTTTTAGTTTCCTTAAAACCAGAAATGACTCATCCTTATATCCTCTGTGGTATCTCGCTGGGGAGAGAGTCATTCATTCATTCTTTCTTCCAAGAGGCTTCAATCTGTCCGTATGTAAGGTGTTGATTGGTAATAATGATCGCAGAGCCAGAAGACCTGGGCCAATCTGTGCAGCCTTGGTGAGTTACCGAACCTCAGCTACAAAATGAAGCTAATGAGCTTCCCTCTTAACGATGTGAGGATTAAAAGAGCTCAATATATTTAATGCATTTTGTAAGTGTAAAATGCTATAAAACAATCTATGAAATAGTGAGGTATCTCCAGATAACAATGGACTAATTCTAGCCTTTCTTTCTCCCTCCCTTACCTACAAGCCCAATTCTCACCACCAAAGAACCATGGGCCCCCATCCCATTCAAATGAAAAGAACTTCACAGGTAACCTTGCTGCTTATGGCTGGTCTGAGGGTCTGTGGCTGTAATTCTAGACTCTGGCATCCAGCAACAGAGTTGCTTGGGGACATCTGTTGGTGTCTGGAGGATTGTTGAGCTCATAAAGTAAGGCCTGGGGAGAACACTTAGCCCTCTGTGGGCCGAGGCTCCCCCCCAGCCTTTGGAATCCCTGAAAGTGTACATGGATCATCCTTCTCCAGAGAGGTCTGATCCATCCCTGAGAGACAAGAGCTGCTCCAGAGTTGGCAGGAGTTGGCCAGGCTGGCCCTTGGGCTGGTTTTCCTTCTGGAGCCCCCAGGCAGGGGGCAGGGCATGCTACTTTGCATTGTCTCTCTTTGATCCTGTTTATTCGATGAAATAATACATGTAAAGCTGTAAAGTAGTGTCTGTGGGATAGTAAATGCTTTCTAGAAAGGCTAATGATAAAGATCATGATGGTACCCAGTTAAAATCCCTAAGAGCAACTCCACAGTGACCTCCACATGGTCTAAATCTTTTGCCTTCTAATGGGGGGTGGGCTGAGGTGGGAGGTTCGGGTCTCCCTTTGACCCTTCAAAGACTCCTCTACTGCAGCTGCAGGCTCCAGGCTATGCATGGGTGGCCTTGAGGGGGTGGGGCAGCATCTTATAATTGAAAGTTGGCAGCAAAGACCTCCCTTGGCCTTTCCTCAAGTGATTTCATTGAGTTTTCTACCTTACGCTGTGGTTATCACTCTGCTGCTTTATCCCTTCACCCAAGGACGGACTTCTGGCCAGGCGGGCTGCTAAAAGTCACCTAGGGAGTTAGTTAAATTCAGATTCCTGAGCCCCACTCCTGGAGACCCTGATGCAGTGGGTCTAGGGTGGGCCCTGGAATTTATGTTTGTAACAAACAGCGCAAGTGTTTCTGGACAATTGTCAGGTATAAAAACCGTGGTATGAGCAAGTTGTTGAATAAGCATAGGAGGCTTGTGTTGAATGAGGGAATGGTCATGGGTGAGGGGAGGTGGGGAAGAGGTCTGTCTTCGTGCCCTGCAGCATGGTGGCATAACTTCTCGCTCTTGTGTAGTCAGCGCATCTGGGCCAAGACTACTGTCCTGGAGGTCACAATTCAATGCAGCAAACATGCACTGAACACCCAAGATGTCACCAGCCCTGAGCACTTTCCAGTTGAGCGAAGAGGAGAGGGAAGAAAAAAAAAAGCAGAAGTATAGTGTGATGAGTCCTGCGGTCAAGTTCTGTGTAAAGGGACATGAGAATAGCCTAGGGGAAAGAGTAAGCAGTTTGGCCTGGAGAAAGTCACAGGAAAGAAATGAAAAGGAAATTATAATCAGGACAGGTGTCTGTTCAGTCACTCCTTCAGTGACTTTCTACGGAGCACCTTTTATAGTCTGAGAACGGTGTCGGGTCCTGGGTATCCAGGAACAAGCAGACCAGGTCCCAGTTCTTTTGTTGCTCCAAGTCTAGTGTGGGAAGCAGATTCATCAGAGAGTCCCACAGACAGGTGTGAAATTATAATATGGAAAGTGTGACAGAAGTGATGCTGAGTAATGCCCACCACGGAGGTGGGGGCAGGCTCTGGGTGGGGCTGACTTAACTGAGATCTGAATTACAAAAACGTGGTCAATTACAAAAACAAAGACATGGTCAGAGCGCCTGAAAAGTCTCCAAACATAGAATAAACCTATTTAAAGCATTTTCAAGTAATTTGCTTGATAGGTTTTTTGTCAACGCTCAGATACCTTTTCAGCTGAAGTGCCTCTAAATTGAAAACAATGAGTTCAGTTGCTGATATGTTATAAAGTGTCCCCCAAAAGTCTAGAAACACAGGGAAATGTGTGTTTTGTGCCTTTTCTCAGACAAACGGTTGGACCCACTGCTTCTTCTGAAAAGGATGTGAAGGACAGTGTGGTTGAACTCAGTGGCAGCGAGTGGCGGTGACAGTGGGGTGATGTGAGGCCCATGAGGCAGGTGGCCCCACCCCCCGTAGGGCTTGTAAGCCCTGTTAATGGTCAGTGTGGGCTGCAGGAGCCATAAGCAACAAGGGGACATCATCGGTCCGTGTTCTGTAAAGAACAGTGTCACAGAGGTGAGAGAGGACCAGTTGGTGGGGGCAAGAGTGGGAAGCAGGATTACAGTTGTTCAGGGGAAATGGCAGCAGGGGTGAGGGTGAGGGTGGGGGCAGAGGGTGGTACAAATGGCCAGACTTGGGTGTTCTCCAGAGGATGTGGTGGGAGAGCTCTTGGGCAGAGGGGCATGAGGGGGTGTCCCTGGGCTGTGCTCTGCTCTTCCTCTTCCAGCCCTGGTCCCTGGGCAGGTCTCCGAGTCTGGCATTTTTTATTTTTTCTAGGCTAGGAATCTCATCAGTCTCTACCTGACTCCCTGCCCTTTCTCCTGGAGGTTTGGAGCATCTTATTCAGCCCCAGGCCTCTCCAACCCTGCCCGCCCAAACCTTACCCCTGCAGGCCTTGCAAAATCCCTATGGTGACAATTATGTCACGCGCTTCAGAGACCAAGGTGTTCTGGCAGTGGGGGCACGGAGAGGAATCTCAGTCAGTAGTCATTAACTCTGCTGTTCTGGATATATATTTTCTTGATGGTTCTCACCTTGCTCACCTGGCATGCTCAGATGCCCTCTAATAGATGTAAGTACTGTTTTGTACAAAAATGGCCAGATCACAGCAATAATCTGTTTGTGGAGTACTGTGTTTATAATGTGGTTCCAGGCATGATGAAATAGATATCTGTATTTTCCCCAGTGTAAGTAATTGCCTCAAGTAACTAGTTCTGATGCAAAGTTGGAGGCTCTTTTCCTCCCCCAGCGTATACATTTGTGGTATGTAACTAGATATTGAGTATTAGAAGAAAACAGATAGGATTTTCCCTCAGAATCAATGTTATAATTATGGTTGCAATTTTGAACAAAGGCACACAGAGGTCATCAATATAAAAATGATTAAGGCACCGTGATTATTAAAAATGAGAAAACGGTGCATTATTGTATAGACATTCTGAATTGGAAGAATCCAGATATGGGTCATTTGGTGGGTACCCTCACTTTATTGATAAGAAATCTGGGACCAAAAGAGGTTATTATTTGCTGGAGGTCACCCAGCTGACAGTTGTTGGGGTCAGGGCCAGAACAAATGTCTTCTGACTCCCAGCACCCCCTTCCACCAAGATATCCCTTATAAAAGTCTTTAAAAATAAAGCACTGAGCCAGGTCTTGGCAAGATGCCCACAGTATCCTTATCCTGGGCATAGGCTAGACCACCCTTCTCAGTCCCCTTAAATCTTTGTGGGGCCATGTGACTGAGTTCTGGCCATAGGAACATGGGCCTGGCTCCCAAAATCTGTCCCAAGATCCTCCATGTTCGCTCTGCTTGCTCACTGCTGGCCAGACACTAAGGACCCAGTGGAGGACTCCAAGGCCCCCGGGGTTGGCCAAGAAGAAGGTGTTCCTGAATGACTGCTAGCAGGATACCCCTACAGACCACAGTGAACAGGCGTGAGTGAGAAATAAGCCTTTGGTGGGTAAAACCACTGATTTTGAGGATGATTTGCTAAAGCAGTTAGCCCATCCTGACTAATACAAGTGACAAAAAGGTACTGTTGGTAATGATTATAACACATATACAATGAGGTCGACAACTCTCCTAGAGAGTTTGCAGTTCCGACCTGAAACCTGAAAGGGGTTCAGGCAACTGCTTCAGAGTGCTGTGTTGGAATCCCAGCTCTGCTACTCACTGACTACATCACACTGGGCAGGTCACTTCACCTCTCTCCCCGGGGCTCAGTTTTCTCATCTGTTAAATGGGACTTGCTAATAGGAGGAGGTTGTAAAAACTAAGTGAGTCAGTATGTGTAGAGCTTCTCAGACCCGAGCCTGGCCCTACATGTGAGCCCTTATTATCTGACCCCAAACAAACAGGCTGGCTCGAAGAAACATCCCTCAGCTCCTGAGCTCATAATGATTTTGTTTGCCATTTTAGAATTGGGATGGTTCTGAAGTCATGACTTTGACTATATAGGTCTCCTTTAAAAGGCATTTTTTTCCCCTCTCCTTTCTCTAGTTTTCCTGTAGTAAGGAGATTCTTTCTAAATTATGCCACTTGTCATTCTTTTTCAAAGCAACCATTTCAGAATTAACATAGGTACAGGTGTCAGTGGGAAGCAGTATTATGAGGATTTGGATACAGGCTATTTACCTTTTCTCCATGGATCCCCCCTCACCGGGCAGAGCGGGACACAAGCCTCCTCCCTCACCCCCACCCCACACCGTCTTTCCTCGCCTCGCTCCCTCTTTCTTTCCTTCTGCCAGTGTCTTAATGAACTCCCAGCACGCGTCATTCCTGTCCTAGGTACTGCGGACACAGTCATGCGTAACACAGATGTGGTCAAGCTACTTACGGGGAGAAGGTAGATAACAAACAAGGGTACAAACAAATAAACCAAGATATATTGTTAGTGCTCTAAGGAATTAACTGGCCTGGCCTGTGTGGAGATGACTTTGAATGGAGGTCCGAGGAATGGCGAGGATCCAGTTGTGTGCCGAGCTTAGGGAAGGGCCTTCTAGGGGGCAGGACAGCAGGGTGAAGACTCTGAAGGGGGAAAGAGCTCGGCTGACCCTACGAGAGGAGGCGGCCAGGGCCTGGGAGCCTGTGAGCCCCCAAGGTGAAGCGTGGTTTAACCTGGGCAGCTCTGGCCATGAGTACAGAGGGCAGAGGGTAGAAGGAGAGGCAAAGAAAGGGGCCTGGGTAGGACAGAGGCCCTTTTTTTTGTCCCCATTGGATCACATTTGTCTGAGCCCTCAAACTGGTTCCTAGTTCCTCTTTCCTCCCATTCAACTTTCTAAAGTCTGCAAGTGGTCACAACTCCCTGCTCAGCCCCTCTTCGGCTCTTCATCACTTACCTGATAGTCACAACTCCTTAGCAAGGAGGACATATCACTCATGAGTTCGTCCCTCCTATCATCGCAGCCTCATCTCCCACCAGCACTATCCTTATGACCACATCTTCCAGAATTCTCCGGAATGTTCCTGCGCTCTCCCTTTGTCATGCTGTGCCACATGCTGTTCCATCTGCCTGGAATGTCTTCTTACCTTCTTCCCTCGGCCCATTCACGGGAGAACTCTGTCCCTCATCATCCTCTGAGAGGTCTTCTGGGACTCCCAGCCCCCCAGGCCCAAGCTCCCCCCCATTGATTTCTTGCTCTTCTGAGCTCTCATAGAGCCAATAACCTCCCACAGTCCTTATCTTACGGTATTACAATGATTTGTTTTCTCTGACAAATGATAAGAATACAGAAAAGTACAAAGTCACATAGATTAATATTTTATATACATATATTAATATACATAGGACTTGTTGACTTGTTTCTCTCACACTCAGCTGCAAGCTCCTACATGGCAGTGATTCTTACTCATCTGCTGAACTTGACACCCTCATTCAATGCCTGTCACACAATAGGTGCTAATACATAATTGATGAATGGATGATTTCTTTCAATGCTCGGACTAAGCAGAAGACAGACTGTAACCTTGGTTTCCCCAGTTAAGGGTGGAATGGTGTCACCTCCCCCACTTTTTTAGGTTGAAGTCCTAAGCCCTAGTACCTCAGAATGTGACCTTACTTGGACACAGCATTGTTGAAGATGTGATTAGTTAAGACCAGGTCATGCTGGAGCGAAGTGGGCCCAGAGTCTAATATGACTGATGTCCTTCATAGAAAGGGGAAGTCTGGACATTGAGATAGATGTGCACAGAGGGAAGACCAAGGGAAGAGACAGAGAGCGAAGATGGCCATTTACAAGCCAAGGAGAGAGGCCTGGAACAGGTCCTTCCTTCATGGCCTTCAGAAGCAACTGACCTTGCCAACCTCTTGATTTCAGATTTCTAGCCTCCAGAACAATGTGAGACAGATACATTTCTGCTCTTTAGGGCATCCAGCTTGTGCTTGGCTATGGTAGCCCCAGGAAATGAAGAGTTCCCTTTTGCTTCACCCCTGCTCCCACCTCATCAGCAGGTCCTATCAGCTCTGTCTACAGAATAGATCCCCAATCCATTCAGGTCTCTCCATTCCAAGGCTAGGTCACCATCATCTCTCACCAGGATTACTGAGATAGCTTCTTACCCAGGATCTGCTTCCCTGCTTCCCTCTCTTTAGGCTGTTCTCCCCATACAAGCCAGGCGATGTTGCCCTTACCCCCACACCTCCACTCACCACCATTCCCGCATGGTTTCCCAAGGCCTGTAAAGCGAAGTCTAAGCCCTTAACAGATCCCACAAGTGACCTCCTTCGTCTGGCCCTGCCTCCTTTAATCTCATCTTGTACCCCCTTCTCACTCACCGTGTCCTGGACACACCTGACTTCAGGACTGTCCACCCCCTCCGGACCTTGTTTGTCCCTTTGGTACGTTTATTCTCAGATCTTGGTGTGACTGACCACTGCATCACAGTCAGGGCTCAGCTCAAATGCATTCCCACTCAAATGGAACCTCACCAAGAGGCATTTTTAACTAAGAAGCCCAACCCCCCAGTCAACCTCTCCCCCGTCATCCCGCCCTTCTAGTGTTTTCCACCACTAAATTTCCCATTTGAAGATAATGTTCTGGTAACTTCAGTTTACACTTGTATTCACTGCCTTCCTGCACTGGAGCTGAGCTCCATGAGAACACGGCCCTGGTCTGTCTCGTTCCGTTTGGATGCCCAGAGTCTGGCATGTAGCTGGATCAATGAATGAAGTCATGCCAGCTAACCCAACGGTCCTGAAGGAAAAGAGATCTTGAAAAAAAATGTTGTTCAGTCAGCCCAGGTCATTAGGGAGAGAGAGCTGGGGCAATGAAAAGTACAGAAACGTGACCATCAGTCATATCTGCGGCCAGACTTGGATGACAATGACCCACCATTTAGCCCATGGTCCAGCCATATCCTCCAGCCAACTCACTCGTTTCAGGAGGAAATAATGATCAAGAAAATTCCATATCACTGAAAGCAGTAGGGGGTGGGGGTGTGCTTTATCAGCTCCTATATTATCACCTACCTTCCTTTTGCTCAGTTACAAAGAGCTCATTGTAGCTGGGACTTTCTGATAACAAGGGATCTTTTCCTAATTACTATATGCTCTATTTCAGGTTCAGCAGAAAAGAAAATTAAAAAGCTCCATTTCACTCCAGGTTCAAGTGAGTTAATCTTTCAATCAATCAAGTATTAATTAAGCTATGCCAGGAAATACAGGGGAGGTAGAAGACATCCTCGCTCTACTCAAAGATGATCCAGGGGAAATAATTAGAAAATAATTTAAGAACAATGAAAAGAGTTTAAAAAGGTTTTCATTTGGGCTTTCTCTGGCTTTCTGTGACAGAATGCCTGGAATCGCTAGCCCGTGTGTTCCCCTTTGCTCTTTCTCTTCCTTCTTTCCTTCCTTTTCTCTCTTCTCATCTTTAATTACACTGCCTCCAAAGGGTCCGTGTTGTACACTCATAATTAGCCTTTTCCAGTCACCCCTTAGGATCAGACATCCTGTCTCTCTGCTTTTCTGAAAATTCCAACAGTGCTAAATGTGATTGAATATCATATCTGCAGCCTGTCAGCAGGTGGACAAATTCCCCTTATTTATGTCCTTGAGATCATAAGGAAATTTCCCGATTTTCCTACCCCTAAACTAGAAAACGTCCAGGGAAGAACTTGGCCTCCTCTGCTCACACTGTTGTGGAGTCTGGACAGTATTCACTTAAGCATTTTGAGTTTAGAATTTCTCTTCTGTAGATAGAGATATTAGCACATTTCTCAGAGGGTTAGGCATTTTTTATCCACTGTGCCACATCATTTTCTCCTCAATACCTAGCACAGTGCCTGGTCGAAAGAGGGTTGGCAAGTAGTACTTGTGGGGTGGATGAATGAGTGAATGAGTGAATGAATGCCTTGCTGGGAACAATAAGAGATAATGTGCACCAAGCATGTAACCTAAGTGCATTTCACACAGCGGGTACCTTAAAGATTTTATTTATTTATTTGAGAAAGCAAGAGAGATCGAGTGCAGCAGAGGCAGAGGGAGAAGCAGGCTCCCTGCTGAGCAGGGAGCCTGATGCGGGGCTCGACCCCAGGATCCTGGGATCACGACCTGGGCTGAAGGCAGATGCTTAACTGACTAAACCAACCAGGTGCCCCTGTTCTAATCAGAGTTTGATCGATTTTTCCCTGAACTGGTTTAAGAAGTGGGTTAGCCAACTCCTAAGGAATCAGGGCAGATGCATTTGTCTTTCTCCTGCTTTCTTGCTAACTTAATTTCTGTTCCTTTCCAGCTGTGTCTCCTTCTTTCAGGCCTTCTGACCTCCAGGATCTAGTTTCTCTGGGGTACCTTGTTTTGTCTGCTACGATCAACTTTCTCCTCTCCGTTCAGCTAGAATGCTCACTTGTTTTCTTTGACTGGCCTCTTTTGACACAGATACTTCAGGAGGCCAAAGCCTCAAAACAGAGGGTTGGCAAAATGTCTTATCACCTTTCACAGACACAGGGAATAATCTGCTGAATCAAAAAGTCACCATTTGTTGCATTCTAAGCGCCGAAACTCTGCGTGTATAGTCAAGGCTTTATAGACATGGCCTCGTTCAACAGCTCGGAAGGTGGGTCTTTTTTATCCCCATTACACAGAGGAGGAAACTGAGTCTATCGGCGATTAAGTAATTTGCCTGAGGCTGCAGAGCTACTAAAGTCAGAAGAGGTTTGGCTCTGGTCTGATCTGAGTTCGAGGATCCTGCCGTGACCACTATGCTCGCTACATAGCGGCCATGCTCAGGAAGCTGACGACTCCATCTCTGGACCTTCTCTTCTCAGATGACGTGGGGTGTTGACCACATCCGTCACCCATCAGACGTCTGAAAGCCTGCCACGTGTGCCACAACCTAGGGGTACACTCTTGACTGATGAAGGTGTCCTCTGTGACCTCAAGGAGCTCCCATTTTAATAGGACCAAAAATGTAAGAAGAGAAATACAATATCACATATGACAGCAGGTATCGGGGACCCAAAAGCGTAAAATCCCTGTGAGTGCCCATGGGTGGTCCAAGAGCTATATCCAACCCATAGGCACTTTTATTCTATTTTATTTTCCTACTTTATTTTTTCCCTCCTCTAACTTCATGTAAAATTATCAACTTTTAGCTAGCCCCCAAATTTGGCCACCAACCTAAACTCCTACCCAGCCACAAGGTCCTGTGTTCCCTCCTTAACCCTCATCTGACACCCTGTCCCACCCTGCTAGCCTCACCCAGTCCTATCCCCTACCTTGTACCTGGACACATTGAAAGCCTACAGCCCCCGGGTTACAAACGTCGTGGGGAGTAAGGGACTACATTCCCTATTCTTTGCGCTGTAATGTATGTCGGGGAGAGCAAGGCCGGGGGCTTGAAAAGGAGAAATGAGGACGAAAAGCAAAAGGCAAAAGCTGTACTCTCCAGCCATAATCTCCACTTTGATTGACTGATCTTGATCTTTGGCTAATCATACAAATAATAAGGATGAAGGATGTCTGCAAGAGGAATGAATGTGGATCAAAATGTCCCAAGCACAACACAAAAGGCTGGCAGAGGGGTGCAGCAGAGAGAATATGAAGCTCGGAGTCAGAGGATCCAGTTCCAGTCCTGGTTCGGTTGTCCTCCAACCCTCTGACCTCGGGCAAACCAGGCAAGCTCTCCCAGCCCTCTCCTCGTCTGAGGAACAAGGCCATTCGCTGTCCCAGATCTCTCTCAAGATTGTTGTGAAGAACAGCAAGACACGAGAGATCACTGAGAAGGGAAAATTGCGATCGAAAGGCAAGGTAGTGGTGTTAGAGGATTATGCTGAAGAGCTGAATTAAAGCTAAAATTAGAACCCCGAGCTTCTCTTTGGGATGCGGCCCTCCACCCTCTGAACCCCTGCTCCCCACCCTGTCCTCTATGAATCACAGTCATTAGGAGCTAGGTTTCCAGTTTGGAGAACTTCTGGGCACACACACTGACACCACTCACATTCGTGTTCGCTGCCGGTATGTATCTGATCTGACCACATCCTGGTATTAGTGCAATAAAACCCGTAGCCATGGTTACCGTGAATTACCTGGCTTACAACAGCTCTCATTTTCACTTTTCAAAATTATTTGGTAAAACATTTTGGAGTCAATTTTTGTGGGTGTGATGAAGCGCCTAGGTGCCGTTTTATTTTTGGAAAGTGTGAGCTTGGGGTCTGAGGTCATCTTTAAGTTAGGAGCTGTTTTGGAGGGGTGGTGCC
This sequence comes from Zalophus californianus, assembly GCF_009762305.2. Lineage (NCBI taxonomy): Eukaryota > Metazoa > Chordata > Mammalia > Carnivora > Otariidae > Zalophus > Zalophus californianus. The sequence goes on along the minus strand of NC_045604.1, from coordinate 52,013,680 downwards.
TTCTCTGTGGCTGAGCCGGCCCACGGACACTTAAGTCCTCAAATGTCATCTCCTCTCGGAGGGAAAGAGTGTTTTTTGGAAAAGCAAGAAGACAATTAAGCGCTTGTGTGAATCAGGGTCTCCCACACAGGCGGTCATTAAAAAAATAGGCCTTAAACCGAAAGTCATGTAATTCTCTTTAATACTAGAGAACTTCGTGTTCTCACACTTCGCAGCCAGGCCTGAATGATTGGCTTTTTATTTTTATTTTTATTTTTCTTAGTGGTGGTGGAAGAGAATTTTATAGGCTGGAATAGTTGAAAACTAATGGGGTGGCAAAAATATACAATTATGCAACTCAAAAGCAATACAGATACGATTTTCTTTTCTCTTCCATTTCCTCCTTCCATTTGATGTTCACAAACGTTCAGGGCAATTACAAGCCAAAAGCTACGTTACTATAATATTAAGGCTGGAAACATAAAGGCCGAATCATAGAGGGAGTAAGCAGAAATACTCTCATTCCAATCATAACTCACCCCTGCGGAATGCACAATGTGGAATATTTCAGACTCGCCAGGCTTTGGGCCACGCGCTCTGGAGGGTGGGGTGTGCAGGAGTTCATGCTTCTGGAAGATGGACCCTCACTTCCTGTCTGCATGGGTTTTCATCTGCATCCCTAATGTCACATGGAGAGTTTTGTGGGGTTTTTTTTTTAAACAGTTTCGATAAATAATTGTCGGTGAATGTGGAGGACACAGGAGTCTGCAAACAGCACCCTCTTCCTTTGATACAGATGACATTGTTTCAGTTTCATCAAATGCAGCTTAGGTGCTTTTGTGCAGATAGATTGTTATTCCTAAACTCCTGTTATAGAGAAATTCTGGAACTGATGGTGGCTTCACCCCACTGTTAATCTTCTTCATTTGCCTACTCTCGCCCCCAAATGTCTTCCTCTTGGCCCCTGGAATGCCCTTCCCAAAGGAGGCTACAGGTACCGCAAATATGTGATTTGGGAGTAAGAGTCCAAGAAACTGCCTGAGCTGGGGATTGTTTGGGGGGTGGGGAGGCGTAGATACTACCATACACACACACACACACACACACAGACACCCTTCCCTCAACCCCCCTCATCGCTCCCCCCGACCCACCACCTCTGCTCCATCCTTGCCTGGAGACCTCAGAGCTTTCGGGAAGACCCTCTAGAAAGCACACGGGGCATCTGGGAGTGCAGGGATGGTGGGCGAGGCCGTGGAGCTGAGCTCTCCATGGGTGGCCCAGGGGCTGGGCTGCTTTCAGGCTCTGCACCAGCTTTTAAGCTTTACCTCCCATAAGCAGCCCAGAATACATTTTTTTTTTTTTTAACTCAGACCAACTCAGTATCAGGGTCTTGAAGAAATAGGACATTGTGTGGAAACACTTTGATAGAGCAAAGGGTCCTGAAGGTGTGGTCCTGTCTCTGCTGGTAAGAAGGGAGGTGGGGTGGGGGGTCCCAGGGAGGGAGTTGGCTTAGAGGAGCCAGAGAGGGAGGCAGGTGTCCTTGTAGGGTCCTCATAGGGGAGGCAGTTCTGCTCCTCAGGGGAGAGCCTGTGGGGCTCCAGTTCTGGCTTTGACTTTTGTCTGGCTTTATTTGTTTATGCTCCTGTAGGTTTTCATAGGAGCTGAATTCTTGGCAAAAAGACAGGCTGAGAGCCGTGAGTAGAGGGGAAGCTCATAGACTGTGGGAGGAGAAGTCAGCTCAAATTCTCACCTGTGACTCAGTGTGCATCCTTGGGAGGTAATTCACTCACTTTGGGCCTCAGTTTCTCCATCTCTAAAATGGGGGAAAATCCAGACAAATACTCAAGAAAGTGATAAAAATACGTGTTGCCTCGATGGAAGGACACTGGGGCCAGGGATGGAAGAGTGCCTTTTCTCTCATTCCTTTGGTACCGAAGGTTTGATCACATGAACACACCTTCTGAAGGAAACAAATAGCTGGTAGTGAATACCTGCCTCACAGGTCCTTAGGTCAAAACAGACAATGTATGTGAGCGTGCTCCTAGGCTGTTAGGAACTGTACAAATATTTAGGGTCATAATCGGTATCATTCCAGGCAGATGTTGGGACATAGCAAAAAATACCATGCCTCAATTCTGCCAGGTAGTCAAAGTGGCCTGAAATTCTTGGGACATTAGCTCCTATGCTGGGAGGTCTTCCTGCCTCCACCCCACCCTGGATGGATGGACAGCAACCCACCCTACTCCCACCTGGGTGGCTCTTGCACCTGGCTGTGCAGTGGTGCTGGGCATTCGGGATCCCCTTTCTGCCCAAATGACCCCTGGTTTTTAAGGGCTGGCTGAGCATGTCCACCCTGCTGAGCAAGTTCTGACAAGCACATTCCATCCTTTGCCAGGAGGCCTTGGGGCCCCCCTGCTGCTTGGTGGGAGCAGAGGGAATGGTACTTGTATCTGTGACTGCCCTTGGATTGACCCCGGGTGGGGGTGGGGAGGTTTGGATGGAATGTGTGCGAGTCTCCCTTGGGTTGTTTACGGGGTCATCATAATAAAAGCAAGGCTGCAGGCATATTGTTCTTTGTATCTGAAGAAGCCGACAGAACTTACAGCAGCTATTGCCATCAATAAAATTTGCTATTTGAATTACTTTCCCTGAAGTTGCATATGGATTTCATTTCAAGACATGTTAGTTAAGTAACTACTATGTGATCAACTTGGTGCTGGGGGGGAAGAGCACACAGAGGTGTATGGAGGTTCCTACCCTGGGAGAGGTCAGGGACCAGAGACTTGCCGTGCAAGTCGCTGCCCACCCCCAACTGCGGGCCCCTCCCTTCACAGTTGGGAAGGTAATAATCCCACGGACTTCATCCCCCTCGCAGCCTTGCTTGCTATGAAAGCCAAACAATAATATGCATAGCTCTTTTATAAACTGAAAATGCTCTTCCAAGTATAATTTTCAAAAATAATAAAGGCAGTTGAAGGCTAAAGTAAATATCAGAAAATGCCAAAGTGCACCCACCATTAGGAGGGAGAGGGATCAATGCTGTCTTGGATCTGAAGGGGGGCCCCCTGCACCCTGGAATCAGAGGCTGAGGTGACTCCTCTGTGAGGATGGGATATCCTGGTCACAGAGAGGGTCGGACGGTTGGGTGGGGAAAGAGAAGTTGGGGTGAGCTGGCTAGAAGGGGGAGCAAGAGTGCAGGTGACAGACCAGCACATACAGAACCCCCCCCCCCCCCGGGGAAGAGCGGGGGAACGAGGTGGGACTGCAGAGGCCTTTGAAGCTGAACATAGTTTCGCTGTAATGGGTGCCAGGGAGGCCCAGAAAGTTGGGGAACAGAGAAGACACAGCAGTGTCAGGGTTTCAGAGGCCATAGGCTCTTAACCCGGTCCCTCTCGTCGTTGGACGTGTGCCGTGGCTAGAGCCGGGGATGACGCGGGAGTCAGCCCCCACCCCTGGGCTCGCGGGCAGTCTGCCCTCACCAGCCAGGCTCAGTCATCACAAACATTACAATTAAAAAAAGTTTTATTAATAGCCTACTTTCCTTCTTGCACAAAATCCGATTATGAACTGAAATGAAATATCACCAAACCCATCGGAAAGAAACTACTATTTATCTCGTGATCCCTTGGGAATGCGGGCGGGGGGTGGGGGTAAAACCCTAATGCGAGTCTGAGAACTGATGCCCAAATGGGCTTGCATTTATTTATGACTGGAGGAAGTCCTATCAAAGACCTTGCACTTAGAGCTCATTTTAATTTCTTAAGGGCTTCTGCAAACATTTCTTTACTCAATCTACAGTAATGTGAGGAGAGGAGGAATTTCTTGCCCTATTTCACAGATGAATGAACTAAGGAGCAGGAATTTGGTCAAAATTTGTTGAAAATTGCAAAGCCGGTTAGCGGCCAAGGGCAGACAGGGCCACAGTCTTCTAGTTTCCCGGTGTAATGTTGTCTTCACTGCACCAACTCCTACAAAGCCACAAGAGAGGAGCAAACGATGGTAACCTGTCACTTCTGCAGTTTACTCTCTCAGACTCCCTGCGATTTGTGGTCCCTCTCTTGCTTTGGGGTTTCCACAAGCTTCTGTCCCTAGAAGCTCCAGCCCTCCCCCAATCCCACTCCAGCCACTACCACCGAATCTCCTGGTTTCTATTCATTGAAGTCTCGGAGAAATATGGTTCCCCTTGCGAAGCCTTCTATGACCTCATGAAGGTGAGAGCCCCCGCCCTGCGCCCCTCACTGTCCTCATACTGCTAACCATAGCCCCTACCTGCTTTCGGCTAATTATTGATTTAATCATCTTTCTTCCTTTCTAGACAGAATCTATTTCCATCGCGGCATCTGGGACATGTTTGCTCTTGGAAAATATTTGCTGAATTAATGAATGGACATTTTTATAGGTGAGGAAACAGACTCACTGAAGTTAAACACCCAAGGTCTCATAGATGATTAAAGATGATGTGGTAATTCTTCTTCCCCCAAATATCCAGGGCGTGTTCCTCTCTGCCATGCTGTTTTCTGGGTTCACACACAACACTGTGGTCAGATGGAAGAAGATACTTGGAAGAAAATCCACCAACTGGATTTTCCATAGTCTGGGTCTGGAGAACGCTTTCAACCTGAGCTCAGAGTGTGCTTACGTATCAGATGCTCCTGGGCATTCCAGAGTATTGGCAGACTCTGCAGGCCTCTTTTGGTGACTGGCTATTTCTGGATCTCCAGCTGGGCTATCAGTGCCAAGAAACTGAGATGACAGCAGTGAGAGCTTGCTTCCAAAGATCTTTGGGCCCAGGTGGAGATTGCACTTGACCTCACAGGGTGCCATATTGAAAGTCGTGACCTACCACCGTGTTCTTGAAATGCCCTGGTTAGGTGTCTTTCTGACACACTTTGGTGTTCATGAATTGGTATCATTTCATTTGGTAATTTCTGGTTACCAAGCCGATTGAGTAGAGTATGCGTGTGTGTAGCACTCACTACGTACATCACTTTTATTACTGCAAAAGGCTCTCCCTGTTTCTTCCTAGAGGGAGTGACTCCCCTTGCTAGCTCTTTCCTTCCTTCCCCGAGCCTGCGTTGTTGACACAATTGGGGCCAAGAACCACCATCTCCACTCTCTGCAGGAGGGCAGCAGACAATTCAATTCAATGCATGTATGTTCAGTAGCCACCCTGTCCATGAAGACCTTCTCTCCTTTCTAGGCTTTTCCAGGTAATGCTGCCTCCTAAGAAGCAGAAACCTGCTAACTTCCTGGAGAAGGAATTCCAAGCTGAACTAAAGATATAGACCGTGAACTCCAGGAATTTATTTTTTTGTTGGCGAAATGGAGGAGCACAGAAGAAGAACCACGAAGCAGGACTAGTTAAGTGTCCGAAGGGAAAGGCAAACAAGTGGTTATGGAGGGAGCTGCAAGGAGGAAGCTGTTAATTCCATGAGAGATCCAGGCAAGGCTTGAAGGAAGGTGTGATTGGGGTTGACATCTGCAGGGAGAGCAGGATGATTAAAAGTGAGGATGGGGATAAAGGCATTCCAGCTGCTGGAGAAAGCACAGCTGGCTCAGAGAAAGAATCCAATCAAGGCGGCCCGATCCGGAGCCTTCCAACCTCCCACTGTTACCATGGCAATACGCAAACAACTCACTCCAGCCCCTCCCTCCCTTAGCGCGTCTCCCAGCCCGGGGCTCTAACCCTACCAGTCCAGTGAGCCACTTGGCCCAGGGCCCCAGGGCGAGGGTCCCTCCGGGTTGTGGCCTGAAGCGGAGGCCTGCGACAGGGAAACTTTCTCTCCTGTCCCAGGCCTCCTAGCCTATTCTGACTTGAAGGCCCGAGGGCAGGGCTAGGAGTGGCTGGTGATGTGCTGGGCCCAAGGCTCTTCAGACGGTGTTTTCCATGTTTGCCCTTGAAGGCAGATTATTGTGTAAGAAAACTTGAGGAGGCTAGTGAGTTTCCGCCTCCTTCTCTCCCCACTCCAGCCACACTTTATTCCTCTCAATATTCTTAAATGTGCTATTAATCCCGATTTCAAATCCGGGGTCACAAGGGTAAGCAAAGCCGGTTCCAGTTGGCACAAGTTCAAAGGGATCTCTCTCTCTCTCCACACACACACACACACACACACACACACACACACACACACACACACACTCAGTAGTTAGCCCACCCATGTAGCAATACTGATAATGTTTAGCACAAGGTCCATGAAACCAAATGAGGCGTTTGCCCAAGAGGGGCAAATCCTACGTCAGAGGCTGCAAACTGGAAGCCGACAACATAGATGTGACCAGTGACCAGTGGCCAGATTGTGTTTGATCTGTGGCTTTCTAGTTCCCCAGCACATCATCCCCATCCCCCCACACCTCCTGCGGTACTCTTTTTGGGACACCGGCCGGGGGGGGGGTGTCGAAGCTTGCCCCCTCGTCCATTCACTAGCTGCCTGACCTCAGAAAGTTCTGTTTCCTCAACAGTAAAATGAAGGTAAGAAGAGATGTGGGGCATCACAGGACTGCTGTGGAAATCAGATGAGCTAAATAATCTGTATAATGTGGCAAAACCGTGCCTGGCACAAAGTAGATGTTCAATGAATGTTAGCTTCGTCCACCAGGCCCCTGGGGCGTCCAGGCTTGTGAGCCCTGCAACGATTCAACGGTGAGGAGCTCAAGGGCACGCAGGGACGCAGAGGCGACATGCTTAGCATGGAAAGAGGCCTCTTGTTACTTCTGGCAGAGTCATCGAGGAATGCTCTGGCCTGTAGAACCTTAGCGAAGACGGGCCTGTGTGCAGCCCCTAGTGGCTAGGGTGAGAGAAGAAGGATTTGGTGGCCTGGGGGCTTTCTCCAGAATCATGGTTTATAGAGAGATCACCGTAGTTGAAAATTTCGTCCCCCCCTCTCCTGCCTCCCTTCCCTGACGAGGAAGAGATTACCGGGTACGTCAGGTACAGATGCTGTGCCAGATCCAGGGTTCCACTTGGTTTGTAAGCTATTGGAGAGCTTTCCCTCCAGGAATCCCCCTTGCTTCATGTTGGCACACAGTAGATGCTCAACCCCGAGCCCTGCTATCTTATATGCGCTTTGTAGAGGCCTCTGCTGGGCCAGGTCACGGGTGGTATAATGGGCTGGGCTGCAGCAGGTAGAGGGGTCCAGGACCCCCCTGTGCAGAACAAGATGGTCTTGTAAAGCGTTGTGCTTTCACACTTGGGGTGGAGCCCAAAGCAGTAGTTATGGCTTAGGCAAGTCGGTCAGAGCCTGGAGAGCCGGCCCACCAGGGAATGAAGTGGGTATTGGGGATATTGACAGTGTCAGTTCAGAACCTGGGTGGTGGCCCTGGTAAGCAGAGATCCCAGGACAGACTCTCATCCCAGGGAAGAGGCTGTTTCTCATAGCCATGCACGAGAGGGGCAGGATTTGCTCCCAGGTGCTTACAGCCTCCTAGGCGGAAGGTGGGATCTGTGCCTGCTTGCTATTTGGTTTTGTTTTTTAAATTCTCCATGGCTTTGGGGCACCTGGGTGGCTTAGTCATTAAGTGTCTGCCTTCGGCTCAGGTCATGATCCCAGGGTCCTGGGATCGAGCCCCGCATCAGGCTCCCTGCTCAGCAGGAAGCCTGCATCTCCCTCTCTCACTCCCCCTGCTTGTGTTCCCTCTCCCACTGTGTCTCTGTCTGTCAAATAAATAAATAAAATCTTTAAAAAAAGTAAATTCCCCATGGCTTCTAGCATTGTGTCAAGCACACACCAAGTTTTTAAGAAATGTGTATGGAAATGTAGCCGGAGTCACACTGGGGCAGCTTCTGCAATCTAGAGCGAGGCCTCCAGGCCTCCTAAGAATTTTTACAATTCCCCTTTTGCGAACAGGAGCCGGAGGTGACTGATGGAAGGCTAGCGATGGCAGCCAGATCGCACGGATGGTCCCTGGTACAAGGGAGCAAGAATTACCAGCTGGGGAGACAGACCTTCCCAGGAAGCTACTGCTTCTTGTACCTGCTGGCTGAGGTGAATCGCCTCAGACACAGCACAGCCATCAGCTAGGAGGCACTGAAGCAACAATACAATCTCGAGATGGATGGAGAAATTATGGTTTTACAAAGTGGTTTACCAGTTCATTTCATTTCTTCCTTAGGACCCCACGCAACCCCAGAGCCCCCTGACCAGGGCATGCCAAGATCTCTTCATAATGCCCTTTGCACGACCTCCCGCCCCTCTCCCCCTCTCTTGCCTTCTTCCCCCTCTTCTCTTGTCTTCCCATGGACACAGAGCCTGTGCAGATGCAGAGGGAACCACAAAAGCCATTCCAGACCTTTCCTCATCTTCCCCTGGTCCCTGGGCCATATTTGAATTGAGAAAGCCTATGAGTTGGAATGTAGGCCCCAGGTATTGGAGTCATGCAAGTGCTACAGGGGCTGGAAATTCCTCCTGCAGAAGCACACGTGTCTATTAGCTGTGTTCAATGAGCAGCTACCGTGTGCCAGGCCCCATGCGCTGGGAATGTAATCACCAAGCGGTGCTGCTGAAGGGTGATGGGGGAGAGTCAAACCTTACCAAGGGTCACAAAAGTTTACACATAAACTAATACACTGCGATTTTATCTCCTCTGGGAAGTCTGTCCCCCAGAGCTGGGCTAAGTGGTCTTCCTCTGGTCCCGGGGTCCCTGTTGTGACCCCTCTCATAGCATCTCTTATGCTGTGTTATAACCACCTCTTTATCCATCTGCCAAAATAGACCGTGAGCTCCTGATTTATTACTGGCAGGAAAACTGAAGAGTTCCTTTGTAGGAGAGGCTAATGGATAATACTCTGGAGCCACAGGAAGAGCACTCAGCTCTTGGGAGAGAGCTCAGTTTTCTCATCTGTAAAATGGGCCTAAGAGTTGAGCTGTCCTGACCAGTGAGCAAGAGGAAGTCGGTGATGTGCTTCCCACAATGCCCAGCGCGATACAGACCAGGCTCCAGAGAGGGTGCGGTCATTAACTAAGCTACACCAAGAAGAATTTATAGTCTATCCAAATATTTTCTTTCTCAAGCATCCAAATAACTTCATCTCTAGGACAAGAAGAAGCAGGATTTTCTATCCTTCATTGAAGCATAAGATCAAAGGCCACAAATAAAGGCCTAGGGATGGGAAAGTATGCTTCCTTAAGATGCATATTACCATCAAGACAGGATGTTGATAAAAATGTGGGAAAAAGGAAAAACAGTTTGGCAGTTCCTCAGAATGTTGAACATAAAATAACCAGATGATCCAGCAATTCCACTCCTGGGTATGTACCCCAAACCACTGAAAACAGGTGCTCAAACAAATCCTCGTACATGTTTGTTCACAACAGCCAAAAGACAGAAGCAACCCAAATGTCTCTCAACAGATGAATAAGCAAACTGATGTCTACACAAGATGGAATATTATTCAGCCACGAAAAAGCACAAAGTACCAACACAGGCTACAACCTGGATGAATCTGGAAAACACGTTAAGTGAAAGAAGCCAGACACAAAAAGCCACATACTGTAGGATTTCATTTATATAAAATATCTAGAATTGATATATCTATAGACATAGGATGTGGGTTTGTGGTTGCCAGGGGCTGGGAAGAGGGATTGACAGGGAATAACTGTTTAATGGGCATGGGGGTTTATTTTGGAATGATGGACACGTTCTGGAACTAGATAGAGGTGGTGGTTGCACAACATCACAAATGTACTAAGTGCCACTGAATTGCTCACTTTAAAATAGTTAAGTTTAGGGCACCTGGGTGCCTCAGTAGGTTAAACGTCTGACTCTTGATTTTGGTTCCAGTCACGATCTCAGGGTCTTGAGATGGAGCCCTGCGTTGGGCTCCGTGCTCAGTGTGGAGTCTGCTTAAGATTCTCTCTCTCGCTCTCCCTCTGCCCCTGCCCTCACTTGCGTGCACTCAGTCTCTCTCTCTCTCTCTCTCTCTCTCAAAAAAAAAAAGTTAAGTCTATGTATTGTGAACTTTACCTTCCAAAAGAAAGTGGGAAGAGATAATGCAAAATTTCTTGAAAGCTAATAGATGGTAAATGGAAAAAAATGGTATAGTTCCTATTAGTAATTAAGAAAATGGCATTGATTGTTCTCTTTAGCGTGTATTTATTCTTTCATTACAATACCAAATGTTGAATGACCACATATTTCAATGGTTTAAGTGTTCATTATTGAAGGAATACTATTTTTTAAACCACTGAAAACTTATTCCTGGAAAATGTCAGTCAGGGACATCAGACCTCCTTCCTCATGTGGCACATGCTCTGTGACCGTGTCCCCTTCCTTTATCCCAGACAGGGTGGGGGAGATGCATTGTCTGTCTGGAAGTGAGATGTTCTTTCCATGGCCAGCTGTGAAAATCTGTGCCACTTGTCCCTTGCAAACACAGTAAAAAGCAGTTTTTCCTCAGAGGGGTCAATAATATCCTCGTGCGAATCTACCAAATGCATGGTAGTTGGAAATCACCAAGTATCCTGAGGCACTTGGCACATCATTGCCTTTTTTCTGAACCAGAGAAGGCATTGGGCCAAATCTCCCCACAGGGCAGGAACTGAGTTTCTCGTTTGGAAACCAGGAGAGCTTGGAGCAGGTCATGTCTGGATGGTGTGGTGTGCAAATGGGGTCCCCTCTCCCAGAGACAGTTTCATTATGGGATAGTGTGGGTCACCAAGGCAGTCAGCCTGGAGGTTTTAATCTAGACCACTGGCGTGCAGTGCTGGCCATTGCTACTCAGCAGATGGTGGGCCTTGGGCGGGAGGGAAAGTTTCAGGTCGTGAGTGGAAGGTAGAGAGAGATGGGAGGGTGTAAACCTCAGTCATTTACCAGAAATGGGTAAAAAAATTTGACAGAAATCTGTCAAGATGGGGTAAGTCTGCAGAGCTGGCCTTAAAAGTGGTGTGTTTCCTTTCAGCTTTGCCACTTTTCTGTCCCATACATTGAATAAACAATTGTGATGTGCTCATAAAGCAACCTGGCGGGTGGGGCGGGGGGCTGTCAGATTGCATGCCTCAAATTCTTAGCACCACTGTTCAACAAATGGCTATTGAGAGCCTAGCATGCACACTAAAAATGTGAGGGAACCAACAAAGGTTGGCTGAACACTTGTTCTCTCCAGTCCCAAATCTTTGGGAAGGTGACTTTGCCCTCTGTTAGTGCCTGGGGGATTTTAGGCCACCGTGCATGGGTGGCCTGATGGAGCCTCTAGGTTAGAGCCAGGGCTTTTCAAGCTGAAGGGCTTCTGAAAGCCCATACTTTGTCTCCCTGGTGGAGCTGCAGAAAGTGCCAGAATTAGGAAACCATGACCAGAAGGACAGAGACTCAAGACCTCACTTGGGTCAGGGAGAGAAAAGCAAGCTCCTGACTTGCATTGAAGCATTCTCTTCTCTGTTTACGGTGGCCACAGTCACATGTCATGCGGGTTAAGACACAGCATGTCCCACTGTGTGTCATTCTGTGCCCATAACACTACAGCTAATGGAACTTTGGAGTTTCCACTGCTTCTTCCCCTGACCTTAACCCCCAGACTCTGCACCTACCTCTAAACCTGTGTCCTGTGTTCTCAGGACAATTTGAAGACTAAAAGTATTTTAACATGCAACTATCTTTATTGCTGTTATATTTTTTCCCTTTCTTCTGCCAATTTTCTTTTATGACTTGCTTGGAAAACTAAAGAAGTTGCTGATGGGCTTTCCTTAAGTCTATCCAGCTTTGAAATCAGGAGTGTATTTGAGGAGAATAAAAGTCAACTGGAAAACATCCTAGAGGGAAGAAATGGTAGACAGTTAAGAGCAAAGGCAAGTCTGCGATGGCTTACGAGAAACAATCTGCAATTTTGACCGAGAAATACAGCAATGATTAGGTTTTCTTTCATTTCTTAGCAACAAGCTCCATGGAGCAGCTTGCTTACAATCGTGGGAGCAAGTCTCTTGCCAGGGGCCGGGATTTGGTTTGGACACTGCCATGGCCCCTTGGGAGTTGCCCTGAGAAAGAAATGTCGTGTTTGTATGAGGTTCCCTTTGGAACTCAGCTATGTTGGGGCCCGCTCAAGTCCCCAGGTGGTGCTCTGCTCAGATGGCTCAGGCCAATGTGGGTGGAAAAGTCAGAAACCTGAGCTGTTCTGTGGCCCTGGGGATTGCCCTTCAAAGAACTGGCTGTTGATTTTCTTCTTGCGGCATGAAGAGGGAAAAAAAGTCTATCTGCCACTGTTTTCTCTCTCTTACAGCGCCTGTGATGAGTGTCCTGAGCTCCTATTATTCACCCGGAGCCTTTCTCATGGAATGGTAAAGTGTGAATCAGTATTTGCTGTTTAATGCTGACCTGTCCACTGGTCTCGAAACCATCTTCATGACAAGTTTAATAAAACACTAAAGGGGTTTTGGTTAATTAAGGCACCCAGTGCTATCTCCTTTTTTGAGGGGTATTTGGGAATTTTTATTTTTTTAAGATTTTATTTATTTATTTGAGAGAGAGAGAGGGAAGAGGGGCAGCGGAGGAGGGAGAGGGAGAGAATCTCAAGCAGACTCCATGCTGAGCATAGAGCCTGACACTGGGCTCGATCTCACGACCCTGAGATCGTGACCTGAGCCAAAACCAAGAGTCCGACGCTTAACTGACGGAGCCACCCAGTTGCCTGGTGTTTGGAGTGAGAAGTTTAAGGACAGAAGTTGAGGAAACAGAAGGGATGGGTGTGGTATGGAGATTGCCTTAAAGAGGAGACCTGCCCTCTACTCTGGAAGATCTGCTCCTGGTTTTCCCTGGAGGCCAGTCGGGGAAGGCTCAGCCTTCAAGTGCGGCCTTTTCATTTTACATTGCTGCCAGTGTCTGAGTGCCTGTGTGTGTCCTCGTGCACGACGTACAGAAGGTCCAGGTGATAGAAACCCTAGAGAGTGTCTGCTATTCCTGAGTGGAGAGAGACAGAGCTTGGGTTCTGGTCCCCCCTCCTTTATCAGCTGCTGAGCCGAGGACACACTTCACCTCTCTGAACATGAATTTGCTCATCTGTGAAGTGAGGGGCAGGGCTGGCTCATTTCTAAGTGTTTTTCCACTTGAAGTCTTTGAGCCTGTGGTTATTTCCTTTTGCTCATCAACAGCCAACCCTTCTCAGAAGTCTGTTTAGTCGAAAGCTTGGATGTTGGCATCAAATTTGAGCTTCAGAGGGGTTGGATCATGTCAGGCTTCCTTGTTTGGGACAGAAGAAGACCACAGATCCACTCAAGCCATCACCTGATGCTCAGATTCAGGGCCAGTGCTGGTTTAACCAACACCTTGGTGACAATCAGGAAAAAAGCATCCCCTCTGATTGGACTCAGTGCACCTGGGGTTGGGTCCACGGCCTGACAAGTGGAATCCTGGCTGCTTTCAGCCACGAGCTCCCAGGAGTCCTTGTGCTGTGCAAGAACTGCATAAACGTTAGCAGAGCACTCACTTCTTTGGGCTCCGGTTACTGGAGGTAAGGAGTAAAAGAAGTGGCCGGAATAGATGCATGCCATTGATATGACGGAAGGAGACTTTTATAATACAGTTAAAAAAGCTGCAAGTCTGGGCCTACAATACTCCCCAGATCCTACACGTACACAGTCTGTCTAGTTGGTAGCTTTAAGAGGAAAGATTAGTAATAATAATAAGACAACTTACATTTTTATAGAAACTTGCAGTTTATGGAGCACATTAAATGTATCTTTCTTTTTCAGTTTGGTTCTGATTCTAACTATTGCTCTGGAGAGTAACAATTATCGCCATTTTTTTTTAAAGATTTTTATTTATTTCTTTGAGAGAGAGATCGAGAGAGAGCACGAGCAGGGGGAAGGGCAGAGGGAGAAGCAGGCTCCCACTGAGCAGGGAGGCCAATGCAGGGCTCGATCCCAGGAGTCCTGGGATCATGACCTGAGCCAAAGACAGATGCTTAGCCAACGGAGCCATGCAGATGCCCCCAGTTATCCCCATTTTACATGTAAGGGAGATGAAGCTGAGAGATTCAAAGACTTGTCCAAGGAAAGCTAATAAGTGGTCAAGGCCAGAATTGAACCCATGTGTGTCTAGTTCCAAGTTCAAGTTTTTTTCCCTCCATACTGGGTCACATAATTTTGTGATCTGGGCCATGGCAGCCAGGCCTAAAGTACTATTCTATCAGGGTTTAGAATTGGTCTGAGAAAGTCATCCTTCTTGTTCTGATGATGGTAGGACTCTCCCATACAGATACAATTACTAGACTTGGGGTATGAGTTCTGGAGAGGTCTTGGCAGATCTTAGAGTTGAACTAAAGTATGCATTTCTCATATGATGAAGTGATTTCTGGGGATTCACTTGTTTGGTTAAATGTATCTGTATTGCCTGTGTACCCTTAACACAAGATACTCTCCAACATTTTAGGTATCTTGCAAGGCATCCTGGGAGGGCCTTGGAAGTCTAGAGAGAGTCACCTGGGAGTCACCATATGGTATGAAAATAATATCTCTAGGCCAATCATTATTGGCCAAATCTAAGACTTTTCAGTGTTCACATGGTCTCACTGATAGTGTTATTAACAGGCTCCCTTAGCCACCTTCAACACTACTTTTATGCACAACATTTGGGATAGTTAAATTGGAGCCCCCTCCATCTCTCCCTGAACTCCAGACCTGAATACCCATGACCTACCATGTATCTCCACCTGGGCATCTCCTGGGCACATCTAACCTAAATTCGTGTAAAGTGTTAATAGATGCCTTTGCTCACAATCCACTTCCCAAGACTGCTGCTCCCTTAGTTCATATGATTTCCATTCTGGACATCACACTCCATCCCCCCCATCTCCAGCTCCATACCTTAAAATCATCCTCTGTTCCTTTCACTCCTCCCTTACCGCATTCACTTGGTCACGAGATGTACTTTGACTCTATTTCCTAAACACCATTAACATCCATTCCCTTTCCTTCGTTCCCACTGTCATGATCTTAGTTGAGGTCCTCCTTATCTCTGCTTCCTATCTCTCCAGGCCAGCTTCCATCCTGGCCATCAGTTGTCTCTCCAAACACAAGTCTGACCATACCCTTTCTCTGCTTAAACACCAAAAATGACTTCTTAGTATACTAGTTACCCCCATTACTTGCAGTTCTTCCAACATGCCCTTGACTTTGCATATACCCTTTCCTCTGCCTGAAATACCCTCTCCCTAATCATTTCCTAATCATTTCCAACACCTTGCTCATCCAACATTCCTGCAGTGTTGACTTCCAGATAATTCCTAGGGGAGTTTATCACTCTCTCCTTTGGATCATTTCAGTGTCCCATAGCTATTGCAACTATAATGTGTATTCTTCTTCTTTTTTTAAGATTTATTTCTTTATTTGAGAGCGAGAGAGAGAGAGAGAGAGAGAGAGAATGGGAGGAGGGGCAGAGGGAGAGAGAGAATCCTGAAGCAGACTCCCTGCTGAGCATGGAGCCCAATGCGGGGTTCCATCCCAGGACCCTGAGATCATGACATGAGCCAAAATCAAGAGCCAGCCACTTAACCGACTGAGCCACCCAGGCGCCCCAACTATAACGTGTATTATCCTGCACTATAGTTTGTTTCTGTACCTTGTGTTATTTATCAGATTGTGGGTCCTCAAAAGCAGAAACGATCTCATTATCTCTGGATTCCAAGGACCTGGCATGCTGCCTGGCACACAGTAGGTATAGTAACTATTGTATGAATGAAGTCAGTAACTTAGCTTTTTGAGTGTTTATTATTCTCTTGAGTTTAGTATTCATAAAAAGGGCAGAAGTCATTCTCTCTTTATTCTACCGGCTAAATATTGACAAAGTATGGAGGCTGGAGAAACATTTGTTTTGTCCTGTATTTCTTTCCTAGATTGTATCTTGGGTGGGACTGGGGAGCCAGAATTTCAGAGGAAATGAAGTACTCAATCAGATTTCCCTGCACAGCTGCTTTGCTAGCCCAGCACTGGGCAAAGGGGAGGCACATCAGAGTAGGAGATTGATGGTAAGACCCTTGCTAAATTCTTTGGAACTTGACAAATGACACATCAGTGGTACTTTTCAGGCCTGTTCCTTATAACTCAAGGCTCTCCCATTATTCATCCGGACTTCAAAATGAGGGTTCCTTAAAATTAGCTTCAGATTCTCACAAACTTTAGCTGAGTGAATGAAATGCAGCCGCTTTGAAGGAAGGTGCTTCTGAGGAAGGAGTGATCTTCTCAAGCGCACCATTCCTCCCCTTCCTCATTGAACAGAATCCGCGGAGCAGTCGGGCAAGGTAGCCAGCATGCTGGCTGCCAGCCGTCTCCGTGAAATTAGGGCAGTGCTCCTGTGGGTTGGTTTCCCTTTCGGTTAGGCAGGACATGTGTTCCTACTAGCTAACGTATATAGTTTATTTAACTCAATTATTACACAATGTATGCTGGGAAGCTCTTAAACATACTAGGGAAACGGTCTTTTTGTGTCCCCTACCTTCACAGGTGAGCTGGGGGGCTGGGAGTGGGACCATTTAGAGACTCAAAGAAATTAGTAAGCAATCTGTGTCACAGTAAATCCCCCAGAGGCTCAGAGGCTAGCAGACAGGTTCCCATTCCTGGCTCCAGGCCATATTTTCGTTTCGGCTGGTTTCTTAGCCCTGTTGAAAATTTGGCTTCACTTAGAACAATTGAGAAACATCAACGACTGAGGTGCTTTGTAGTGGGTCTCAGGCCTTGACTTTTTCAGTAGCAAGTAGAATGTCGTGCTGTCCCAAAGCTCCTACCGGCAGGCAGCATTGTCAACTGGACTAAGAGAACTCCACCCCAAACCATCACCCCCAACCCATGTGGACTCAGCCCAGAAGCAGATGTCAGCTTGCTGAGAATCCTCGAAAAGAAGGGAAACAAACTAGAACTAGAGTCGTGAAGGACCAAGGATCCTTAAATCTCACTTATCTCTGGGGCTGGTCAATCCTTATAAAGAAAGAAAGTTAGCTAGAAGTTCCCTTCCCAACAGAAGGCAACTTAAACCACACACACACACACACACACATACCTTAAAATGTATTAAAACACACACACACGCAGCTTAAAATATATTAACACACACACAGCTTAAGATATGTTAACACAAACGCACAGTCTTGAGACTCACCTTTCAGTCCACCGGAGGGCTTCCTGCAGGCGCGGTGGCTCAGGGGTCTCCCGCGCGCGCGCGGCCCGTCTGACAGCGACAGTCCCGGGTGAGGTGAAGGTCCGGGTGCGGAAGCCCGCCCCCCCCGCCCCTCCCCCGCGTGGAGCCAGGTGCCGAGTCGGGGGCTCAGCGGGGGCCGGGCGCCGCGCGTACCTGCCGCTGGCCTGGAGGAACGCACCCTCTGCGTTCTCTGCCCTCCCTCCGGCCGATGCCTCGCATTTTTGAGGTTTCACTCCAACTCCGTCCTGCCCCTGATGTCAGAGACACAACTTCCTGAATCAGACTCGCCCTCTCTCCCGCCGCCTGGGCTCGGCCCCAGCTCCCCTCCCGGGCCCACAGACCGCCGGTGCCCTTGGACTGGGCGCACCCGCCCCGACGCGTCCTCCTCCGGGTCTCCCGCCGCCCCCCCCCCGCCCCCGCCTCGCCACGCCGGGCTGGTGCCCCACTAGTGCCGGAACACGACTCCTGCGGGACCCGCGCCCTCCCCGCCCGCCACGCCCGTCACCAGTCCATTTCACGGACGCACCAAGTTCCCGGGACCTGAGACACTTCCGGGGAGACTCGGCTTAGGTGAAGACAGCCCAGTTTTGCCTAAGAGAGCAGCCTTTTGGCAAGGGAGTGGAAGGCATCTGGGAGGGAGGCCATGGGACAGATTGGGTGAAGGCTCCCAAGCCTTATCTGGACGAACAAAACAACCAGCTGCCTTATTCACCCGCTGGATGCCTGGGGGGGCGGGGGGGGGGGGACCGTGCACGCAGTCTTGGTGCCGCTCCCTGAAGGCTGTAAGGAAAACCCTGCACCATCCTGAGCTGTCAGAGCAGAGATGGAGGGGGAAACTGCCTGCACAAAGTTCTCAGAGGTTCTTCACTGTTACCCTCAGTTGCCCCCCATTCACTTTTTATTCTGATTTCTGTGGGTCCAGTTTGGAGCACCTGGAACTCTAGAAAATGAAAGGGCCTGTGCCAGGGTTGGGTGCAGGACTCCAGACAGGAAGCTTCTGATGACCCTTAGCAGGGAGATTGTTCAGTGTCTCCAAGGTTACTGGGGGGCAGGCTGGGGGGAGTGTGATGCCAGGACCTTGCCCTGGAGGGGCCTCTTCAGAGCCATCTGGGGAAGTCCTTCCATGACATAGACCTGGGGTGCTGCCCACTTGACCATATTTGCCAGGTGCTCAGGGACCAGGTGCCAGGTGCTGAGCAGGGTCTTGCCCTCCTCTGCAGGTGGGAATTAAAATGACTCTTACAGTCAACTAATTTTTTTAGAGATTTTATTTATTTATTTGACAGAGAGAGACACAACAAAAGAGGGAACACAAGCAGGGGGAGTGGAAGAGGGAGAAGCAGGCTTCCCACTGAGCAGGGAGCCCGATGTGGGGCTGGATCCCAGGCCCCTGGGATCATGACCTGAGCCGAAGGCAGACGCTTAACGACTGAGCCACCCAGGTGCCCCGCAGTCAACTATTTCGAATGAGGAACAAGAGACCCCTTTCTGTTAGTGCTGGAGAAGCCAAATGGCTCTGAGTTGAAAGGCCAAAGAGAAAACCCAGCCCTTCGGTCAGAAACGCCAAAAATGATTAAGGAAAGAAAAAAAAATGTTTTCTTCCAATGGAAGGAGATTAGATGAGACTCTTTTCCCAGAAATTCAGGTGGAGTGAACTCAGTCTAAATCTGAACAAGAAGGGGGAAAGTGGGTTCTAGAAGCAAGTGGGCTAACAAGTAGTCCCAGCAGACATGGGAAGGTTGGGCTTGTAAGCCTGCTTGGAAGTGTCCAGACTGAGAACCTTCCCTCAGTCGATGGGTTTACCACGCTGCCCAAAAGCTACATCTGTGATCACGCTCTGAGCCTGCAACTGTCTACCTACATAGAGTTGGTTCCTCTAAGACTCCTGGAACTTAAAAGCCAGGGTGCAGAGTCTGAGGGCACTGAGGAAGCCAGGTGGGGGTGGTGGGGTGGCTGGCAGTGAGGCCTTGAATGCTGGTCAAAGGATTGGGGAATGGATATTTTCTTCCATCTTAAGAAAGGACACGAGATACTGTGTCAGGTGCTTTGCACATATCATTGAATCTTTCACAACACATTTATGAGATGTAGTATTCTTGTTTTATGAGGAAACAGGTTCAGAGAAGTGAAGCAACTTCCTCAGTGTCATAGAACTAATAGATGGTGAAGCTCAGATTTGAGTTCCAGTGTTTCTGAACCCCCACTCCATGCTTTTACTACTATGCCATCAAGTAGAGGGGGAAATCGCCTTCTGGGAAGGAACTCCACACTTGAATAAGGGTCATGTTCAGCCCTGCAATGAGTCCTATTGAGGGAAGGCTGCAGAAAATACTTTTCTGGAAATCTAGAGCAACATTACAAATTGGCTATGGCCTAAGGAGCAGTTATTTAGGGTTGCCTTTGAGAGGAAATAGGAAGAAACCAAACCAGAGAAATGGAGACAATTGACTTGAGCTGAGGGCTTCATGGACATAGTTTTAAATGGTAGAAAGAAAATCAGAATCCTATCCATAAGGTAGTATCTCTGTGATGTCTCAGTTAAGCAAGGAAAGCCAACAGCTTCTGGGGCAGAGAAATCAGTGATTCATGGGTGAGCAAGATGGCGGATTGGCTCATACTCGTTTGCTAAGGCTGCAAGGTCTGCTGAAGGGCTAACACTACTAAGAAGATGCAATTATGGTAGAAGAAAAGGAGTGGGCATCTGGCCACATATTCTCACACTGGGTAGATGATGTATCCCTTACTAAAAGGCAGGTTAGAGCACCCACCTACTATTTTATTCTTCTGGCAATTAAATCCTAACTTCGATGAACTCATAAATGGCCTTGGGCAACCTCAGTGCTGTTACATTTTGCTTAATCCTCATTATTTCTCATGTTTTCAGTAGAGATATTTGAAGGTGGTCAAGGGGTTAGTGGGCTCTAAATGGAGTGAATCAGAGCATTAACATCTAATTAAAAAAAAAGAGAGAGAAGCCAAAATAAGCAGATATGTGAACTGAGACTAGAAATTTGAGTGATCATCCCCTACTAATTTTAGCACCTGGTTTCACATTAGTATGTTGGGGACAAAAGGCTTCCCTTTCAGTGTTGTGAAAATCAATAGGGTATTTAGTATCCAACCATAGCCTGCTAGGAAAATGAGGACTGACTACACTTGCGTTTCTTTCTTGGCAATGCCCTGTTTTAGCCAGGTTAGCTTGCACTACTGGGCAACATCAGTCCACCTTGTGCTGCATCAATCCACATTCTCCCACCAGTTTGCAAATGCCCTGAGTCTAGAAGCCACATTGAAGATAATGTGTGTGCGCCCAGGACAGTGCTGCTTCCAAATGGGCATATTCTTCAGGTATGGAAAATATTACATTGAGAATCTTACTCTCCCCGAAAACTGTGGCATATTCTTACCTGTGACACTTGGGTGAGGGTCTAGAAGTGTAAACAGGGCTCCAGAAAGTCACAAAACAGCAGCCCGGACGCTCTGAGGAACCGACTGGAAGTCAGAAGGGCTTCTGACAAGGCGCAGGCTGTTAAGAGGGAATGATCCGCCTATAAATGGTGTGGATAAGATAAGCACAGACTTGTTTACCAGATCCTGAAATATAGCGGCGCCTTGGAACCACGAGAGGGGCAAGTTGAAGACAAGTCAGCGGAAATACTATACCACATAGCAGGTAAAGAATGTATGGAATGGATTATCTTCCAGAGGTGGCACAAGCTGGAAACCTAAAATGGATTCCAGAAGGGTTTGGACCGACGTGGGAATGGCAGAGCCATAAAGGAGAGCTTCTGGAAGCTAAGATCTACTCCGTGTGGTGGGGAGTTCGGGGTGGTCCAGCAGGCCCTTCACTGTGCGTATATGGGGTCTTTGTGGATAATACTCTTGGCCTCGCTAGAGCTGGGCTTTGAGCCAGTTGGCAGTGCCAGTGCTACCTGTCCAGTCTCCAGTCTCAGTGGCCTTTGCCTCGCGAAGATAGCAAAACCCTGTGCTTTTTACCTTAGCCAAGTATTTTCTGCAGGTACCATCTTTTATTTTTAGTCTTGTGCGTGTTTCAGTTTTAGCAGGTTATCCAAAACCCAGCAAGTTCTCCAGCTTAATTATAGCCATTCTAAGAAAGCATTTCCTCTGCTCCCCACCAGCTTCCCTCACAGCCCTCTTAAAAGGCATTGCTTTTTCATTTTGGCTTTGGACTTCTAAACAGATTCGGAGAGCCCTTTTTCATACCAGTTATTATATTTACCTCTTGTGATTAGATTTCTGTTCAGACCTTCCCTTCTAAACTGTCGAATTCTGACAGAAATTACTCTAATTATGAAAGCTCCTCCGAAAAGAGCAGTGACAATATACTTTTCTTGGGAACTCTTTTTAATGCAACATCCAAAATGCCTTCAATGTTGTATCCGGGATGCCAGGAAAAATACTACTTTTATGGCGGTAGCTCCAAATCTTGGCACTGGGGAAAGTTTCAGAAATTCTTGGATGTCTCCTTTGATAATCCACTTGTCTCCCCATGCATCCCTGTCCCTCACTGCATGTGCTTTGCGGTTTCTGCAGGGTTCCTGTAGATTCCAGAGCCAGAGCATCTTGCCTTACCCCTTCCAAAACTGGGGCTGATGGGGTGGGGGGCAAGTGTTTGCTTGGAAAACCCTTTGTTTATGCCTCTGGGGTGTGAAGGAGCTCAGTTTTCCTTTTCTGCTTCTGGTGCATAGCCCCCCAGAGTTGTGTCTTGGAAGCTATGTTTACGGCCCTGTGGCTGCCTGTTCGGCGCTCTTTGTTGTGATTCAACGTTGGCTTTGTTCAAATGGAAGCAGCAGGCCTCTGGATTCCAGTTTTCTGGCAGGGGTCTCAGGGCCGGAGGAGACCCCCACAGAGTTCTTATTTTGCCTCTCTTTGTGGTTCCCCCTTGTCTTCTGCTCTTGTCTTGGGGACGGGTTTATGTATCGATTTATTGAGTGAGGCCACTGTGTGGGTTTCATGTAGCATTTACATGGACGAGATAAAACATTTCTTGCCACTTTGTCGGCGAGACATCTGGGAAACCCCAGCCTGCCCTGCCCAGCACATTCATTCTGGCAGAAGTTTTTGTGAAGGCTGGAATTGTTCATTCCTCTTGCCTCTAGGGCCCATAAAGTAACTGTGCCTTTGAAGTTTGCTTCCTTAACTAGTTCAGTGACTCAGAACCTCAATGTTGCCACCAACAAACTTCCTCTCCCTGGCTCTTTCATGATAGGTAAAAGGAAGGGCTGACAAAAACACAAAATAATGGGATAGCCTTCATTTACTAAGTTGCAGAAATACACTCACCCTCTCTATTTTCACTACCATTGACTTATTGTTTTCTATGTGCTAAGCAGTGTAGGCCCATTGCCTTTACATTTCTCATAACACTATGAGATACTGTAATAGTCTAATAGAAAAGGAGACTGGAATTTGGAAAATTAAAACAAAATTTTTCCAAAGATTAGGTAAACGGTAAGTAGAGATTCCAAGAAATAGAAATGCATTTATTCAGCGCATGTATGTTCCCAGTACAATGAGAAACATGAGATATACAAAAATGGATCAGGCTCTAGTGTGGTGGAGCTTACCCTCGAGTCAGACTTCAACCCAGAACTTTCTGGATTCAGAACTCCACTGCTACCCACTTTAATCAACTGGACAGGTTGGGGAAGCAGGCTCTCTGTGTCTGTGGGACCAAATAAACTGATTCTGGGATGGTAACAATAATAATAATACTTGGAGCTTATATGTAAGTTTCAGTTTACAAAGACATTTCACATGCATTGTTTAATTTAACCTGACCTTTGTTAGGAGGGCAGGGTGGATGAAAAGCTGGGGCTTGAAAAGGCTAGTTGCCTACCCTCTTTGCATAATTGGACAAGAACCGAGGTGTTCTGGCTTCTAGGCCAGTGGTGTCTATGCTGTTGTATGCAGGATGAATGATGGATTCCAGGAACATTTCTTGGTGGAGTGTTAGACCTACTGGTCATCTGAAAGTATCTAGAAGCAAGGTCTGAACTGATAAACTCAAGCAGAATCTGGATATCTGCCTTGAAAAATTCCTGCTCTTAGAAAAGCATGGACTACAAAGTGCTTCTCAAACTTCTCCACCAAAGTAGCCCTAAAGGGTAGGAAATTGTTGCTTTAAGAAGATATTATTTGATATCTTGTGGCTTTATATACACTTGACACACTTTTCCTATACCTCCAGGGATGTGCCCCCCACCCTCACCCCAGTTTGAGAAGCATAGGAAGAGATGACATAAGACAATTATTAACTGTGCCCTACCCAACTGAGCTAATAAATGCAGCTTAGTAGAATTTCAGCCATCTAGCCAGCCATAGCCAACTGTTTATGGAGAATCTGCAGTAATGTCTGCATTGTGCTAGGTAGGCACTATGATATGGCCCTTAAGGAATTTACATTCTACTGGGAAACTGACCTATGCAATGATTAGCAGATACCAGAAAACTGCTTATAACGAAGTGCTATGTTTTAAAATTTGGATTTAAGGGAAGTAAGGGTGGGAGCATTCATGGAAACCTTCCTGATAAAGCTGGGTTGGGCAGAATTTAAGAGATGCAGAAGAATCTAAAGATGGGGAAAGAGAGTGAAAGGTTGCTAGGTTGAACCCAACATAGAAAAAGGTGTAGAGAAGGAATAAATGATTGGACAGTTCTGTAAATTACATTAATTATTGATAACCCTTTCTCAATCTCTCTCTCTCTCTAATGCAGAAAACTAGGGAAAAACTCAAAAGTATGAAGGAGAAAAACAAAATATCATCTATAAACCTGGTGACCAATAACAATGAATTATCATTGTTACATTTTGATATGAACTGTTCTAGTCTTTAAGCAGAAAATTGGAATTTATATGGTGGTAGTTGGGGGTCACTGCGGATTTTGGAAAATGGACAGACCACTCTCAAAAAAAGTCAGGCTGGTGGTGTTTTGTAGGATTTAATGCAGTGTAGAGAGACTGAGGGACTGGAGTCAGAAACTCCAGCCTGGTAGGAGGCTACTATATACTCTAGCTCCTGCCTTTAAAAGGAACGAATGAAAAAACTAACTGACTGACTGACTAACTAACTAACTAACTAGTTGCCTTGATCAGTGCAGAGGTCTCTCTATCCCTGGAACAATTCAAGCGGAGGCTGGGTGACCACCTGTCAGGGATGCTGTGGAAGGGATTGCTATCCCTGGAGATTTAGTCCGTACAGTCTCTTTCAACCCCAAGTTCTAGGGCTTACGTTGTTAGCTGTGGGAATCCATGTTCAAATAGAGAATGATACTCTTTCTTATGATTGGACCACAACTGGTTTGCTCAGTAATGTTATTGGGTAACAAGATAAATGTTACTGGGTGTAGAAACCAACCATCTTTGCCGCAGTGCTGGAGTTGGTTCTTGTCTATGTTAGCCTTGCTATATCTCTTGCCATATTGTTTGAGAGCTACTCTTAGATGAGGAGGCTTTGAAGAGATATTTTTACTCCTACCCAATCTCTACCTTGCCTGAGTCCCAGCTTAACTACCATCTTCTCTGAAAACATCTTGACTCTTCCAAGACTGAGGAAAAAGCCAGGCCTTTGTATTCCCAAGGGACTCTGTGCTGACCCACCATAGAGCCTGCCCACAGTAAGGAAATTACCTGTTTATTTCTCTCCCATGCTGGGCTGCAAGCTCTGAATGAGCAGGGGTGGTACAGTTCTCAGGAAATCCTTTGCCAATGAAGGAAGCCCCTTGGCTGTAAGGCCACATCTGGGAGGTTGTGGAGTCATTCTCCAAGCATGGAAGAGCATGGCGCCTTTCCTTGGAATTTACCTCCTTGTAAGCGGCTGAAGAAGCACTGGGTGCTTTCCTTCCTCAGGACTGCTTTGGGGTCTGCATTTCTGTCTCCTCACAATGAGCTGAAAATATAGCTGGGACTATGCACGAAAAGGGACACGAAAAGGGAAAAGAACGTAATTAGAGATGACATGGGGTGAAGGTATGGCATGGCTAAAGGGATTAGCATGGGCAAAGAGACTTCCTTCTGAAATCAGATCAGGTATACACGTTTCCTAAAGCTGCTGTGACATTTATCGTAAGGAAGGGACCTTTCCACCCCTCCTCTGTGGCGGCCTTGGAAAACTTCCTTCTCACAACACCGGGTTCTGTTCCAGGGAAACAGAAAAGAAGAACCATAGCTTCCATCCTTCCCCACCTCCAGCGTTAGGCTTGTCCTTTGTCAAGTTCCTGATGCCTCAGCTGTCAGTGAGGGCTGGGCAGGAGAAAACGCTGCAGGCTCATTGAGAATTCTGGACACAGCGTTTAAACCCGGAACACGCTGGAGCTGAGTTCCTGTGAGAGTCCCACAGGTTCTGAGAGCCTGAGTTAAGACGAGAAAGGTCTCTGCTTACGAGTGAGCTTCTACTCCTCTGATGGAGTCACTAGGCAACAGTTTTCTGTGGCTCTAAAAACCATGTGGCTCTAAAAAAGATTATTTATTTCTATATATGGCCAGAAAAGAGCCCAATCATGGGCCGGCTTCCTGGTTGACCCTGTTCAGTTTTTCCAGACCTGCAGACTCCAGAGACTTCCAGGCTGGACATTGGTTTCTGTGGCCTGTGTGTAATTGGGCTCAGCATTGAAAAATCTGGTTCCCAGAGTGACTGCTGTTCTCGTTCCCAGTTGCCCTTGTCCCCCACCCCACTCCCCTCGCCTCTCCTCCCTCAGAATGCTGCTGCTAAAATGCAAATAATGAAGCTCTCACAGCTGCAGCCCTGCTAAAAATAGAAAGTTTGTTTATTTTTATGTTCGTGAAGCCCTTTTCCGGCTGTTGCTGTTGTTATGAGCATAACTCCCAGGCAGGAATGGGAAGGACTCTGTGTGCTGGTCACCAGCCAAATGAATTCTGTCCTGGGCTGGGGGCTCAGATCTCGAAACCTATTTGGGGGCCAGAGGATCTGGCGATCTGTTTTCTTTTTTGAGCCTCTCCTCTCTTAGCTGACACCTGCTCTACACAATTTGGGGTGTGGGTATCTTGGTTTTTAGATGATCTGCATGAATGTACTTCCCTCTTGTAGACAGTCTCCCCTTTAGTTATGATCTGCTCACAGGAGAGGTGTGGGCAGAGGAAAGGACACTGGGCTAAGAGGCAAAAAGTCTGGGTGACCTTGGGCAAATCTCCACCTCTCTCACCCTCAGTTTTCTCATCTATAAAATGGGCATAACACTGTTAGCCTACAACTGAAGTACAGTAATGTATATGAAACAACTTTGAAAAGTTCAAGATATCTGCAAATGAATTGTTTTCTACTTTTGCTAAACAAACCCGGCCTCCTCACCTCTGTCCCAAAGGTAGATATATTCCCGTTGCCTCAAAGGGCTTTTGAGTGGCCCCTCCCAAAAGGAGGAGTGGAAGGGGGACAAGGAAACAGTACATGAAGAGGTATGTTTGGATCATACTTCTTTTGAGATCTGAACAAAACGAACTCCTGTTGAAATACCTGAGAGTTGATCTAGGCTAGAACAGAGACTCCTGTGTGAGGATTCGGGAAACCGAGGAAGGGGACTCCCACATTCTGTTAGCTTGCTGGAGGTTTTGGAGCGACGACTATCCTATTATGTGTCTTATCTCCCTTTTTTTTTTAAAAGATTTTATTTATTTGACAGAGAGAGACACAGCGAGAGAGGAAACACAAGCAGGGGGAGCGGGAGAGGGAGAAGCAGGCTTCCCACGGAGCAGGGAGCATGATGCGGAGCTCAATCCCAGGACCCTGGGATCACGACCTGAGCCGAAGCCAGACGCTTAACCATCCGAGCCAGCCAGGCGCCCTTATCTCCCTTCTTATAATGTAGAACTGTTATTAATAGTTATCTTCCAAGCTAGAAGGGATCTCCACTTGCTTGACCACCTACATCACTTGGTTTATACCACACATGTGGAGCTTGTCACCTGATTTGCAGACAGTGTCCTGGAGTGACACTTTCTCCTCGAAGATCTAACAGCTGAAGGCAGGACTGTGTTGGATGCATCTTTGACTCATCTGGAGCCACTGTGAGTATTATATTTGCCTGTTTTTTTTTTTTTTTTTTTTTTTTTGTGGAGAAGCCGGGCATACTCAGGGTTGGTCCTAGAGCCTGGGTCACACTGGGCACCTCTATCCTACAGGCTTCTCTGTTGTAAGCAAGAAAGTAATGACTTTGGATGATTGAAGCAGAAAAAGAATTTATTTAAATTAAATTTTAATTTAGTTTTAAAATTAAATTAAAATTAAATTAAATTCTAATTAAAATTTACGGGCTCCGTGACTTGGATAAATCACTTCTTTTGGTTAGTCTTAAACTGAGTTTAGCATTTCTAGGAGTTTCTGGGTGGTTCAGTTGGTTAAGCATCTAGCTTCAGCTCAGGGTATGATCTCAGGGTCCTGGGATCTAGTCCCGCATCGGGCTCCTTGCTCAGCAGGGAGCCTGCTTCTCCCTCTGTCTGCTACTCCCCCTGCTTGTGCTCTCTCTCTCTCTAACAAATAAATAAATAAAATCTTAAAAAAAAAAACTGAGTTTAGCATTTCCGTAAGTTTTGAATGCAGATAACAAACCAGGTATCTGATCTGTGAATTTATTACTGTTAGAAATCATAGATATTTTTAAGTCAATTTCAGTTGTTGCAGACATTTCAAAATATTGTTTATGCTCATTACTACTTCTGGGTAAGAGCGGTTTATTAGACCTACCACTAGATTTATTTAATGTACTAATAAAAGAAACAGATATTATGCTATCATATATTTGTTTTTAAAAAATTCCTAATTATATTTCAGAATTGTTGGCTATTAGATTTTGTGCATTTAAAAACTTTCTTGGGGCACCTGGGTGGCTCAGTTGGTTACACTTCTGACTTCAGCTCAGGTCCTGAACTCAGGGTCTAGCCCTGAGGAGGCTGGTGGCTGCAGGGAGACTCAGCTCTGCGCTCAGCAGGGAGTCTCTTTCTCCCTCTCCCTCTGCCCCTCCCCCTGCTGTGCTTTCTCCCTCTCTCTCTCAAATAAATAAATAAAATCTTTAAAAAACCAAAACGTTCTTCATATACTTCATAGGCTTTACCCGGCACACAAAAGGTTAAGAACTCCCTGACCTAAAGCATGTTAGCTAGCTCACGGCAGGATTGGCTACATAACTTGCAGGGTCCTGGCACCAAAAGAAAATACGAGGGCTTTTGGTCAAAATGTTAAGAATTAGAAGACGGACAGCAGAGCATTAAACCAAGCACGAGACCATGCTGAGCCTGGGGCCCTGTGTGACGACACAGGTTGCTGACCTGTGAATCCCAATTCATAGGCCCTGGCTTGTAGAATTTCCAGTAATGTCAAAGGGCCACCAGACTCAGGGGCTCTGCTGCCAGGGGAAATACCCAGATTGTGTGGGAGAACTGGTCTGGTGAGGACCCCGTGCTGCTCCTGCAGAGCCCAGATGCCGAGGCTTGTCCCTGTTCCACACATACACCCTGTCCCTGTGCCACAGTCAAAGCTGCAAACTGCCCCCAGGGCTGGTAACGTTGGTCTATCAGTAAACTGGATGGAGCTGTCTGCGTTGCCAGGACGGATTCTGGGTGACTTCTGCTCCTTCGTATGATTAGTTTCCAATTTAAAGTCTGGACTAGATGGAGATGATTGGTGGAGTCTAGTTCACGGTCATTCCTTTAGCCATGGGGAGGTTAGTAAGCAAATACCTATCATCGCTCACCTCCATAGACCAGCTCTGTCTCACAGGGAGAGGGACTCCCCAAACATAGAAGGGGCTCAGTTGCTAACGTGGCTAAAGAGCATGAGAAATGTCCTTGATAATACCCGAATACCCAGTGGGTAACTTGACCACTGGGTACGCTTCTGAATTCCCTCCAGGGGCTGGCAGGTGTGGTCACCTCTAGGTAGATGAGGCTATTGGGAGAGAATACACACTGAAACATTATAAATTTCTGGGACATTTGAATGGTTGCTAGCATAATAAGGCCAAATATTTGGAATAGAGATTATTGAAGAAATTCACAACCTATAGAGGTAGAACATAAAAGCTTGGGACTTTCACCACATCTCGATCTGCAAGGGCAGACAATGCCAGGAAGAATGGAGGGACTCTACACGGTCACACAATGTAGGGTCTAGTTAATTTAAGCGTTTCCTGGGTGGCTCAGTCGTTGGGCATCTGCCTTTGGCTCAGGTCATGATCCTGGGGTCCTGGGATCGAGCCCCGCATCGGGCTCCCTGCTCTGCAGGAAGCCTGCTTCTCCCTCTCCCACTCGCCCTGCTTGTGTTCCCTCTCTCCTGTCTCTCTCTCTGTCAAATAAATACATAAAATCTTAAAAAAAAAAAAAGAGTTTCCTGAAAACAAGAGACAGTGAGTCAACATGGATACACTTAAAGTTGAGTCAAGACAAGGGGAGTGAAGTTTGCTGTAGAAATGAGCCTCCATGTGACCTGGCTTGGTGATACTCTGTGGGGGCAAGGGCTGGCCCTCCAAGCCTCAGCTCATGGATCATTGTCTCCCTTCTCACTCTTACCAAAAAATCAATCGTTAAGTAAGGGATAGGCTGTCCTGTTTCTCTATCCCCACAGAGTGATGGGTGGGCTGTTCTTTAGAAAGTGGGACAAAGACAGAACTACTCCCAGAGGGCTGGGTAGGAGCTGCTCTCTAGAAGGACGGCTGAGGGAGAGACTGCAGCTCACTGTCCAGGTGCTCAGCCATCGGGCAGTTCCTCCAGAAGCCAGCAGCATAGGGAGCCCTGCTGACCAGGACAGAGGAGCCCTCCTTCTCCCCAGAGGAGGCTGACAGGCACTGCCTGTGGACTGTCCTGAGAAGGAGAAGGAGCAAAGGGAACTAAATGCCCCTCCCCCAACTCCTGACACGTGTCGAGGGCGCTGCATCCATTGTATTTTGTATTCCCCATGGGGACCTGTCGTAGACTCAACAATACCTCACTATGATGCCCTTTTTAGTTCCATTGCAAAAGAAAACAGTCTTGAGAGAGACCATTTTCTCCATTTTACAGACTGGAGAGCCCGAATCCTAGAGCAGCCCAGCTCTCTTTACCTTCCCAACGTATTACCTTGAGGGGAAAAGGAATTGGCCACCATCATTTTGTTGATCTCTAGTCAAAGGCTGGAGGTTTTGTCTTTTTAATATACTTTTCACTGGGGAAAGAGAATAATAATCCCTAGCCTTCCCACCCATCAAACAAAAGCTCTTCAGCAGAGAAATCTTGACTTACTATTATTAGTTATGGGTTTTTTTGCTATTTCAAAAATAAAGTTTTGAATAAACTCTGGAATAATTTTAGATTTACAGAAGGATCGCAAAGATAAATACCTTTCACTCAGTTTCTCCTAATGTGAACATCTGATGTGGTTGTGTTGCATTTGTCAAAACTAAGAAATTAGCATGGATAGTGTACTATTCATTGATCTCTGGAACCTTTGGATTTTACTACCAGTTTATCCACTAACGTCTTTGTTTGTTTTAGGACCCAATTTAGGATATCACACTGCTTTGGGGAAACCTTGAATTTTAAGAGAACTTTCAGCGTGCCCCTGGAGGATTTGACCCAGGATGGAAATGGTTTTCTTTCTATTTTCCCTCATTTTTCCTACCAAAGTGCCATGAACATTAAGTGTTCTTTAGAGTTTTGTGGCTTCCATGAACCCTTAGTTGCTTCCTTGGGATGTTAATGCCAGACAAGTTGAAGCAGTGTGAGGATTTCGGAATAAAGATGCTGCCAAGATGCAAAATATTGTGGTCTTTGATTGGAAATTTGGGATATCCAAGTCTGTTTCTTCCCCCCAAATTCTAAGTACTAAAACCCAGTTGCTTTTCGTACAGACTTCTACCTCACATCTTCCCGTGAAGTCGCATAAGTTTGGGCTCAGAGTCTTGCTATGTCCTGAGGGGAAAAGACAGGAAACGTAGGTGAGGTATTGTGTGAAGTGAACTGTGCGATTGGTTTCCCCGGGTTATTCTGTCCACTGTTCACAGCACCAGGCATGTGCTGGCAGGATTTCAAGTCATGGAGTGTCTTACTATATCTGGGCTTCTGCTTATTGATCGGGCATCCTTGCTAATATAGTTTGTTTTCTTTTGCAATGGAACTAAAAAGGGCATCATAGTGAGGTATTGTTGAGTCTACGACAGGTCCCTTTTTATCGTCTACTGGTCTGGGCTCCTGGTGCTTTTGGAACTGGGCATTTCAGGAGCTGGGCAGCTGGTAGGGGTGAGGGGAGGCGGTGGAGTCCCTGTCATGGATATATGGAACTGAGATTCCACAGAATACAATGGGTATTAGAGTTATTTATGAGGCTTTATGAAATAGATCTAGCATAATCGTAAGTACTCAACTGATTATTTAGCTCCCCATTCCCAATCTTTAATCCACCATAATATAAAAATATGAGTATATGATACAGCTGTACATTTAACACCATCCATCTGCCCATAGCCCACCTAACTCTTGGGCTTATTTTTGGAATAGTGATAATCCCTAGTATTTGTTGAGCATTTACTATGGTTAGGCAGTCTGCCATGCCCTTTACATGTTTTTGTTTTGGGTAATTTTTCCACAACTCTATGAGGTAAGTACCATTATTATGTTCATGCTTTGGATGAGGAAAATTAAGTTAAGAAACTTAATTTTATCCAAAGTCCCATAGCTAGGAAGTAGCGAAGCCAGGACGCGACTCAGAGCTGTCTAACTCTGAATCCAGTATTCTCTTAACCTCCTTGCTGCACTGAGCCAGGGGCTATGGAGAGTTGTTAAATACACGTACACTTTCCCAGTCAATGACTCCATACTCCCCCTTTAAGCAAAGATTACTCAAGTTCTGGAAATCAATAATCTAAATCATTTACTGAATTTTTCCTACATGCAGAGCTCTGTACTTGATGCTCAAAGGAATAGAGAGATAAAAGAAAATTCACAAAGTATTGGAGTGGAAAAAGCCCAGGAGAACAGAATTCTCATCCCAGTGCTATCATTGATTGGTTTGGCCACATCATCCAACTTCTTTGGGCATCAAATAATTTATCTGTAAAGTGAGCAGGTGGGATGAGATAAACTTAAAGGTCCCTGCCTGTTCTTTGATTTTTGTCCCACCATCTTTGTGCCAGACATGCCATAGGATAATGCCGCTGTCATCCCTGCCACAAGGATCACGGAACAAAACCTTTGAACACATGACACAATTTGAGCACAACAGAGAGGTAGATTGTCTACCGTAGGCTGTAAGCTAGAGCTGGACATGTACTTACTTGAATCTCTTATGTACTCAGCAGTGTTAGGCATAAAAGACATATGTCGTATGTACCCTTATTAAGGGTACAGATTAGTTGGGAAACAGGACATAAGCACTTGAAACAATGACTAATAGAAGACATTAGATAATTAAGTGCTAAATTATGCTGTGCAGTCACTGTATGCTGAGAGTAAAATGATAACAAGCAACATTTACTGAATTTGTAGGCATGTGCGATATTTAAGGGATGGCAAAAAACCCTCAACAATCAAGATAAGTAATACTTTAATGCGATTTTTTTTTAAATTGAAAAACACAAAGATTTCATGATGAGCAAACTATCAAGATTTTAAATAAAGACAAGTTCAGTCGTATTGATTTTTCCTTCCATCTCAGGCTCAAGTATGACTCAGCAGAGCACTGTGTGTTAGCTACCACATCTTACTGCTTTACATTCACTGTCTTATTTAATCCCCACAATGACCCTGATTATTAGATTCCACTATTAGCATCGTTTTATGGATGAGGAAGCTGAGGCTTGGATCGCTCAAGTCACAGAAGTGGTTAAGGGGCAGAGATGGAACTTGAACTTGGGTCTCTGGCTTCATAATTCATGCTTTTAAACATTGCCTTATATGCCCTTACAAATATACAGACAGAGCTCCCTGCCCCCGTGGAAGGCTGTCCCCCCATGTTGCTGAGCTAGGGGTGGGCTCTGCCTGGGGCAACTCTGTGTTCCTCCTGGAGGGGTGTTCAGTGCACCTGTGCTCCTCATGCTCGCCTCCTGACTGGAACCCTTGGGGGGGCTGTTCTCTCCCAACCCTGTCAATTCCACGAGGCTGCACAGAGGGGGGCTCCACCTAATGCCAAAACTCCAGGGTACACTTCACACTCACTTCATCCATAAGTAGGAAATCCAATGTGCTGTTCATCCGAATTGGGCTTTCTGCCCGACCCCACAAAAAGAAGGCTCTGTGGTGTTTACCATATGTCACAGCAAAGGAAACCATGCTGAACGCAGAACCTGTCTCAGAAACATTTGTCATCTTAGGCCCCATCTGCAGCACTGAGCTCTGTTTCCGGGCAGGAAATGAAACCACAGTGGGCAAGGTGAATCTTCAGCTTCAACTTGCCAATATGGGAGGGGTCATCATCGTCTTGCCGCTTTACATCTAGCACACATTTGTCCGGGGTCGGGGGCAAAGACACTGCCCAGATGGGCCCATGGGGATGTTTCAACTGAACTGTGCTGTTTGGGCCAAGAATCCACCCACGTGCCTTGGGGGCCTGGCGTTAAATCTCTGCTGCCCAAGATAATTGGTTGTGAGTATGGATAGAGGCTTGGGATAACTAGATGTGGGATAAAAAGAAAGAATTACGAACTGTCAGCACGGGAACTGATTTGGAGGTTATCTGGTCCAGGTCTTCATTTTACAGGAGAGGAGTTAGAAGCCCAGAGAAATTATGTGACCTTAGGAAAGGTCACATAAGCATTTTTCTGGCAGGCATGAGACATGAAATTGGGTAGATGACATTTTGAAGTGGCAATTTTAATGTAACCATAGGGCCATTTCGAAGATGCCTAAAAAGCACTGTTTTCAAAAGCACAACACACACTTTCACTTTATTCATTGACCTCACCTTATCCCCTTATCTCAGGTTCAGTGGGAAAACATACTGAGATCATTTAGTGATTCCCGCAGTGGAGGCCCGTGGGCAGCATTATCGGTTATTTCTGTAGCATAAATAAGATGATCTGTAGTAGCACAAAAGCCTTGGGTGTTGTGGGTCTTGCCATAAACTGGCATGTCTTGTCTTTGTTTTTAGTTATTTTATTTTTTTTTTGTTTTTATTGTTTATTGCAATGAAAATTTTTCTATTTTCATACCGTAGAATCAAGGACCTATGGCTTAGGTTTCATAATGTATATGGTTGATGGCATTTACTACTCATAGTCCTATCATATTTCTGACCATTGTGAAATATTTCTTTCTCCAGGATGTTGAGTTGTTTTGTCAGGTCACTGAGATGCCCACACTGGGAAGTTGTGTCTCTTTATCCTTCAGTCTTCTCTCTTCCTAACCTTCCCTAGGACCTTCCTAATTGTGGGCGGCTGGTCTTGTATAAATTCAAGAACCTATGAGGAGCAAGGCATCAATGTCTAAGGGCCATTTAATGACCTATAACCAAGAACAAGTACAGATATTCAATTTAAAAATATTAGGTGAACTGGGCACCTGGGTAGCTCAGTCAGTTAGGTGTCCAACTTTTGATTTCAGCTCAGGTCATGAACTCAGGGTTGTGAGATGGAGTCCTGCATTGGACTCTGCACTGGGTGTGGAGACTGCTTGGGATTCTCTCTCTCCCTCCCCTTCTGCCCCTCCCCCACCCTCTAAAAATAAATAAATAAATAAGTGTGTGTGTGTGTGTGTGTGTGTGTGTGTGTTTGTGTGTATTAGGTGGACATGATGAGTTCATGGACTAGGGAATGTAAGTTCATGGTATGCACATCAACAAAATGGGAATAATTATTTGTTGCCAATTTCACAAAGATAAGATATCTTATAATGTGAGGTATTATATATACATACATTATGTATGGCTTATCAATGACCCAGTTCTTATGGAACTACCCCGAGTTTCCTGATTTTGGCCCTTTATTTGGACTTTGAGCCTTTGTCTAAGAGATCCCCCTACCTGGACTGCCCTTACCTTCTCTTGGCATGGCAAACATTTTATCTTTTAAGGTCCAGCTCAATTGTTACTGCCTCTGAGAAATACTTCCTTAATCCTTCAGCTTAAATGGTCCACTCCTTTCTTTGTGCTATCATATGTTCTTGGACATACCTCAAGGATAACTGGTCACACTTTACTTGAAATTAGTTATTTCTATGTCTACCTCTCTTCTTCTTCTTTTTTTTAAAGATTTTATTTATTTGACAGAGAGAGACACAGCGAGAGAGGGAACACAAGCAGGAGTGGGAGAGGGAGAAGCAGCCTTCCCGCTGAGCAGGGAGCCCGATGCAGGACTCGATCCCAGGACCCTGGGACCGTGACCTGAGCTGAAGGCAGATGCTTAATGTGAGCCACCCAGGTGCCCCATCTACCTCTCTTCTTGAGGACAGGGATTGTGATCCATCCATTTGGTGTTCCTGAACCCAGCATGGTACTTGGCACATAATAAAGTCCAGTAAATATTGGTTATGTAAACCCTGTCTTCCGAGGTGATGACACTCTCGAAAGTGTTCTAGCAGGTGCTTCAGTCAAGGTACGTAGGATAACTGGGTCTCCTGCTCCTTGGGTCATGTAGAAAGACATGACAATGGGTATCATAAATACATATGCCCCTTGATACCTGGAGTACTTCTGCTTCCTATTTTGCCAGTAAGATACTGGCATTTTGGGTACTGTGCCCGTAGGCATTCATATAAACTTGAGGCTGTAAAAGAAAACCTGATTTTTTTCCCCAGATGATTTCCAGTCTCCTTTACTATTTCTTTTAAGAAATAAAATACTTATTGAGGTATAATCACTATCCTATGCTGATTCCAAATTACCTTTTTATGCTGTTACCTCCTCCCATCTCTGTGATTTTTGCTCTCTGACAATACATTTGTCAGTCAATAAGTATTTATTGAGAGCTCTGCGGGGTATCTAGCATTTTTAACACACATCATAGTTTCCTTAAGTATTCTCCTGGTGTTATAACTTTGGCTTCTAATACAGTCTAAATGAGAAAAATATTTCACTTGAAGGTGTTGGGAAGTTCATAATCTTGAGATTGGTGCTTCTGATGGGGAAAGAGACAGTCATAATTTATTGGCCTATTATGTGTCAGGAATTAGGCTCCACAGTCTATGTACATTATCTTATTTGATCCCACATGTGTTCCACGTGTAGGTGGTCTGATACCGCACTTTATGGCTAAGGAAACAGAATCAGAGAGGGCAGGCAGCTGTAACTGGCAGAGGGTCAATCCAGGGCTTGGATTCAGGCCTGTCTGGGCTAAAGCCCACACTGTTTCCTATGCATTATTTTCTTATTTCATTAAATTACCCTAAAGGAAAACATTTGGAATGGTTACAATTGTAAATTCCTCAAGGCTGGGACTGTGCATAAAACTGAAATGTGCTTTTTGATGATTTTGACACGTCTTTGTGTCCCTTTTTTCCCTATACATGAAAAAGAGGACTCAAACTGGGGTTCCTCCCTAAGCAGCTGGAAATGATGTGATGATTTCTCACCCTCCCTCCTTCCACATCAGTTCCAAAGGACAATTCACAAGACTTAACCCCAAACTCAAAAGCTGCACAGTGATGTTCCTGATTCCAACCACATAGTCATTCTTTTTTGTTTGTGCTTTTTGTATGATTTTCATGTATCTTTCTGTTCTCTCTCTCTCTGTAATTCATCCTGGAACAAAGTAAAACAAAACACCAAAAATCTACACTGTGTAATTTACAAGACATTTCAAGGTCATTCATTCATTTCTTCATTCAGTCAATTGAACAATTTGTTTACCAATCAATTTTGAGCTCTTTGATGTGTCTAAAGTGTGTTTGAAAAATCCCCATCCTTGAGGAACTCTTAGGTGAGCATCTACACAGTTGACTACAAGATCTACTACTATTATTCCACATTAGTCTGAAGTCTAGAGGACTTCAGAAGAATAAGAAATGAATTTTATTGGGGGAAAGATGAGAAAAAGGGAGAGTAAGGAAACGAACAGAATAGGGGAGTCAGGTGAGCTAGGTATTCAGCCATTCATTCCATAAACATGAGCTTGACCATCTCCTATGTGTCAGGCACTATTTGAGGCACTAAAAATGCAAAGGTGGTTATCCTCAAGGAGCTCACAGACTAGAAGAGGGAAAAAGACATGTAAGCAACTGAGAGTTAGATACCAAGACAGATGCACAAATTACAGTGTGACTGGAGAGGGAGGGCAAATTCTCTCTGGCATGGGCTTAAGGGAGGAAGAAGCAAGAATTCCTGGAGGAGGTGGATTTAGCTGAATCTTGAAGGATATAAAGTATTGATGTTTTGAAAGCTATGAAGGTGTTCGGGGGGGCAGAGTAAGCAAAAAAACATGAAACAGCAAGGCACATTAAGGAAGTTCAAGCAGGCAAGTGTTGGAGAGAGGAGTGGGGGCAGGTGGGCAGCAGTAGAGGATGAGTCCCGGTTGATGGTCAAGGGTTGATGGAACAAAAATGGCCTTGAATGCCGCATTAAGGAGTTCTTATCCTATAGACCTTGGAAAACCTTGGAAACATTTTTAAAGGAAAGATGACATTTGAGTATGTTTTTATCTAAGTTATCAATGAAAGTAAATGTTTAAAAGTGAAAATTTAATACTAGTTTTCATATATGCTACTGGAAAAGTTTTTTTTATTATGTTATGTTAGTCATCATACATTACATTATTTGCTTTTTTCAAATTTTTATTTTATTTTTATTTTTTATTTAATTTTTTATTGTTATATTAATCACCATACATTACATCATTAGTTTTTGATGTAGTGTTCCATGATTCATTGTTTGTGCATAACACCCAGTGCTCCACTCAGTACATGCCCTCTTTAATACCCATCACCAGGCTAACCCATCCTCCCACCCCCTTCCCCTCTAGAACCCTCAGTTTGTTTCTCAGAGTTCGTAGTCTCTCATGGTTTGTCTCCCCCTCTGACTCCCCCCCTTCATTTTTCCCTTTCTATGACCTTCTTTTTTTTAATATACAATGTATTATTTTTTTCAGAGGTACAGGTCTTTGATTCATCAATCCTACACAATTCACAGCACTCACCATAGCACATCACACAGCACCCCCATACCTCCCACCCCCCACCACTCCAGCAACCCTCAGTTTGTTTCCTGAGATTAAGAGTCTCTTATAGTTTGTCTCCCTCTCTGGTTTCATCTTGTTTCATTTTGGAAAAGTTTTTTTCTTTAAGCATTTATAATTACATAATAAATTTAAAAGTAAAAACAAATTGCAAATAATGAATGTAGTTTTTAACATTTTTAAAAGATTTTATTTATTCATTTACTTTAGAGAGAGTGTATGAGTGCGAGGAGAAGCAGAGGGAGAGGGAGAGAGACACCCTCAAGCAGACTCCACCCTGAGTGTGGAGCCTGACACGAGGCTCCACCTCATGACCCTAGGATCATGACTTGAGCCAAAATTAAGAGTCAGATGCTTAACCGACTGAGCCACCCAGGTACCCCTGAATGTAATTCTTTAATTAAATTTTTTTGAGATAATTTTAGATTCACATGCAATTATAAAAAATAATATAGAGACATCCCATGTACCCTTTACCCAGTTTCCTCCAATGGTACTATCTCATAAGACTATGGTACAATTTCACAACCAGGATATTAACATTGATACAGTTAAAATAAAGAACATTTCCATCACCACAAGAATCCCTCATGTTGACTTTTAATAACCATATACTTCTCCCCCATTCACTCCTTAATCTCTGGAAATTTATTATTTTTTTCCTTTTTTGGATGGTGCTTTGGATGTCTAGTCTAAGAATTCTTTGCCTAACACTAGATCCAGTTAAAAAATGGGCAGAGGACCTAAATAGACATTTTTCCAAAGAAGTCATTGAGATGGTCAACAGATACATGAAAAGATGCTCATCACTAATCCACAGGGAAATGTAAATCAAAACTTCAGTGAGATTATCACCTCACTCCAGTCATGATGACTAATGTTAAAAAGATAAGAAGTAACAAGTGTTGGCCAGGAGAAAAAGGAACCCTAGTGCACTGTGGGTGGGAATGCAAATTAGTGCAACCACTGTGGAAAACAGTATGGAAATTCCTCAAAACATTAAAAATAGAAATACCATATGATCCAGTAATTCCACTACTGGGTATTTACCCAAAGAAAACAAAAACAGTAATTTGAAGAGACATACATGCACCCTATGTTTATTGCAACATTATTTACAACAGCCAAACTATGGAAGCAACCCAAGTGTCCATGGATAGATGAATGGATAAAGAAGATGTGTTTTATATATATATATATATACACACAGTGGAATATTACTCAGCTCTAAAAAGAAAAAAAAAGAATGAGATCTTGCCATTTGCAACAACATGGATGGACCTAGAAGGTGTGAACTGAGTGAAGTAAGTCAGATGGAGAAAGATGAATTGATCATCTACATTTAGTATGGTTATTTATAGGTTGAAGTTTTTTTTGTTTTCTCACTCTTTTCTCTTTTTTTTTGTTTGCTTTTCTGTTTTCTTTTTCCTGCCTTCCTGTGGGTTATGTGAATGTATTTTAGAATTCCATTTTGATTTTATTTCATTTTGGACATCTTCTCTTTTTATATACTTTTATATTTTTATTTATTTTATTCATGTTTGTAATTGCTCACTGCAGCACCTTATCATGGCTGTGCCTTAAAGTCTTTGTCGGGTAGCTCTACCAGCTCTTTCATCTGAATGTTGGCTTTATTATTTGTCTTTTATCAGTTTGAGATCTTCCTGGTTGTTGATATGATAAATGATTTTCAATTGAAACTTGAACACTTTTTTGTTATGTTCTGAGATTCTAGATTTTATTTAAACCTGTTTTTGCTGGCTTTTTGGGGGAGTCATCACATCATGACTATAAGGTGGAGGTAGAAGTCTAGCTTCCCCACCTATCCTTTGTGGACAATTGATCTCCGAGGGGTCTACTCTTTGTTACTACCAGGTGGAGGTGGGAGTTCCAGCCTCTACAGACTCTACAGTTAGGGTGGATTTGTTACTACTGGATGCTGGTGAAAGTCCTGACTCTTCACTAGGCCTCCTTCCGGAGGGGAAGGAGAAAGTCTTCTTGTTTCTGTTGGAGGGGAGCGGAAGTCCAGGCTCTCAGCGTGAACTCTATGGACACCATGGGGTGGGGGGAGTTCATTACTGGCCACTGAGGGTGAGAGTCCAGGCACCATACTTGACTTTCTCTGACACCACCCAGTGTGTTGGGGGCACCTCATTATGGTCTTGTGAAGGGAAAGTCTAGACTCCCACTTGGAATTTTCTGGCATGGATGGGGCCACAGATATTTTTAGAGTTTGGCTGGGTTAGAGTGGTGATAGTCTAACAAGTTTCCAGTCTGCTAGGCTGTTCCTTTCCTATTCCTTTGGTGACAGAGAGGTGGTTTTTGTTGGGACTTGCTTTGTCTGCCTGTTGGTGCTTCTGAGTTGCTGGGTTGTTTAGCTCCAAGTCTGGAATTTATGAGGCAAAAAGAAAATCCAAGGCACTGACCACTGCCATTCCTTGGGTTCTGATATCTCTAGCCAGTCTGCCTTCTCGTTGCCTTTCAGAGTCTTCTGATCTTTATTTTACATATAATATTCAGGGTTTTAGCTGTACATAACAGAAAGAATGGGCATGTCAAAGTATGTCTACTCCAGGTTCCCTGAAGAAATATCAAATGTAAATATTTTCAATAAAGTTGAATTTTAATTGGAATTTTTTTGAAATGTAATTAAATATTTAAAAGTATTTTTACCAAAATAAAACAATGTATAGCTTTAACATTCAATATTCTTTTAGTTACCAGTAAAAATATTGGTTTCACGCTTCACTCATACACACAAATTTAAGGGTAATATGATTTGTTTAATATTGCAAAATGTTCCTCAGCTGCTACCTGCATCTGTTGCCAATACTGTGATCATTTGTGAATACATCTGGAACCTCAAATTAGAATACAAAGAGAAGGAAGATAAGAGACACCCTGTACTTACTAGGAAACAATCATTGGGTATGCAAGAAGTATTGCGTTTATACCACGAGGAAGGATCTGACAGGTTAATTTGTCTCTTCTCTTACACCTAAATGCCTCTGTTCCTCAACTTCTCCCCCTGGCTCAATGTCTGCAGGATGAAACCCACAAACCTTCATGGCATTCAGATGCAGCTGCCTTTTGTTTAGAGGACAGGGGCAAGAGATGTGAAATATTTCCCTGGGGCTGAAGGGTGCTAGAAAGAAGAGTAGATGTTTGGGATTGTGGGTTGCTCCATGCCTGTCCTGAGCACTAGATCCCAAGTGCCAGAGGCATTCACGTGACCTTCCTAAGCGCGCGCGCGCGCGCGCGCGTGTGTGTGTGTGTGTGTGCTGTGAGGTGTGGGAGCCCCCTTAGCACACAGGTCCAGGCCAGGGGCCCCCTTGCTTGGAACCTAAGGGCAGTATTGTCTTCCACTGGGCAAGTTCGGGGAAGACTTTTCAGCTCTGTGTCACTCTCTCAGGGCCTTCTGTCTCATCTGTTTCCTTATAATCTAGTGTAAAACTATTAACAGTGTAAATGAGGCAAAACTAAACATTTCCACATTCAATTGAGAATTAATATGAGGTAAACACAGATCAGGCGATGGTGAGCACTCTCTGTAATTGATGGTACCATTTTAATGGTACCGCACCACTGTGCGTCTACAGACACACACCATGTGGGCAGAGAGGGCTATTTCTCTGTCTGAATTATGGGGGGAAAGAGCTGATTTTTTTTTTATGGTCAATTTCATTTTTTCTAACAAGAGTCAAATGCTTGATATGATAATTAAAAATACATCAAGTCATCCAGAACAGTAGCAGTTGTGTGTTTGGTTAGATGGCAGGATAATTGGCAACCCTTATCTTCAATTTTCAGACTTAAATCTCTTTCCCATTTAGTTTTAATTGGCTCTAGGCTTCCATCCATCCTTCACTTTGGGCTCATTTGTTGCAGTTTTTTATCTGAGCGAAGTTGCTCCGCAATGAATACAATAAATCTATGTATCTGATTCATCTTTGTTTTTATGGTTAATATTTAAGATTATAAAACCAGACTCTTCAAAATGTGAAATATAGAAGTAAACATCTCCGTTTCAGAATTACTTTGTAGATGTCTGTGAAAAGGCATTAGATGTTAGGCATCAGCTTATTGAATCACATCTTTAAAAACTCTCCATATAAAAACAACAATTTGTATTTTTATTTTCCCTGCTCCTTAACTCCTGCTGATTTTTTTTTAACAACTCTCAGAGCAACAATTTTTGAAAAGGTATGTCTTTTCGTAATGATTTCTCCTCTTTCCCAAACTGCTAATTAAATAATGACCTGGTTTGAGGTGACGTTAGCCCCTCAGCCTGCATTGTTGATACAGATCTCTGTCTTGTTCACAGGCTACCTGAGATGGTTAAAACATTTTGCGGGGGGTAATATCTTATTAAAGTTATAAACCCTGTCTACAGAAGAATGCACATGGCTGCATACAGTTTCAGGGGCTTCATGGACAATCTGTAGTTGTTCCTGGCTTCCTAAGGGTCTCCTAGCACCCAAGGTAAGCCCCTTGGCTTATGCCACTTGGCGACATAGGCGTCTGCAGTGGTTATAACGTGGTAACGTCAAGACATTACTTACATTATTTGTAAGCGCTGTGTGCTGGTGCTGTTGGGGCAGGTGGTGGAGTTCCAAGGTGGCAGAGTCTATTTATTTAGCCATGAATGGGACTGGAGGCTTGGGCCTCAAGGACAGGAGGCAGAGAATGCTACAAATTAGGAAGTGACCTTATAAAGGGAAATAGAAGACCTCTCCTTTGCTTGCTGAAGAATTGGAATTAAAATAATGATTTTCATGGCGAGACAAAGAAAAAGGATCACCATTTTTAAAGCAAGTGTCTGCAAGAATTGGCATTTCTAAAGGAGCCAGCAGATTTCAGGTCCCTGGCACACCCAGATGGGCTCTGGGTGTGTCGAGCCCAGGAGGGAGCCACCCTTCTCTGAGGGAGGAGTGGGAAGAATTCCTGGAGGAGAGAGGGCGAGAGAGGCCTTGGTGCTGCCCACAAAGGCACGGCCCGTGAGAAATCCCTAAAGAATGTTCCAAAAACGGGCCATCTGGTATTAGATGGGAGGTTGCTTGCTGAGCGGTGAGCAAATGTAACCCATCCCTCGTGACCTACAAACCGTCAGTAAAAATTCGGCTAATGTGCAATGCTTGTAAAAATAATTGCTTTTAGGCAAGAGGATAGGGTTGGGCGAAGAAGGTGCAGAATTATGGAGAACGGAGAACGAGAATTCAGGGACAGCAGGAAACTGGAGCCAGAGGTGAGCGAGGAGAATAGAGATTCCCTTGCAATTTGCAGAGATCTCAAGGCACGCATTAGATTTCCCCCAGAATATAAAATGGGGGTTTGATTCAGACAGATGT
This sequence comes from Zalophus californianus, assembly GCF_009762305.2. Taxonomy (NCBI): domain Eukaryota; kingdom Metazoa; phylum Chordata; class Mammalia; order Carnivora; family Otariidae; genus Zalophus; species Zalophus californianus. The sequence continues at coordinate 51,970,136 of NC_045604.1, read as the reverse complement.
ATATTTTAAGGAGCATGGTGACCCTGCTCACCTCTGAGCCAAGGTCATTCGTCTAATGTTTACCTTTCCGGAGCACCTTTATATTCATTGGCATTGTTTGTGCTCTTCGGGGCTGGGGAGGGAGGGGTGAGGGACACAGGCATTTGCAGGGCTGGCAGGTGCATGCTTCTCTCCGCTTACTTTGTGTGACTGGCAAGTGCCCAAGGACAGACAGAGTCACTGAGAGGGTGCAAGAGCTCTTTTAGTAAATGTGGTAGGTGGGAGTGGTTGCTGTAACCCTGAGAGGCAAAGCAAGATTTTGGCGGGGCCTGATAATTTGAGAAGCATTTGCAAAGCTTCATTACAGTGTTCCCCATGCAGTCTTACTGGGTTCCCTGGTGGACAGCCCTGAGACCCAGAGGCATCACTCTACTCTTTCCTGAGAGACAGGTCCCCCAAGAACAGGCTGACTTGAGCTTCCCTGGTCTGTTGTCGTGGGGTAGGGGGTGGGGGCAGGGCAGGCTGTGGTCCCTCCTTTCTTTCCTCCATTGCTGGCCCCACACAGTCAGGCCCTGGGGAACATTTGGTCTGCCGGCTTGTGCTGCGTCACGTGAAAATGGAACGAGCACACCCACCTCCCCTGCTTATTAGTGTGCCTCATAACCTGTCTTGCCTCTGTGCCCAAATTCCTTCCTGAGGAAAACTTTACGGCTCACTGAATGGACTCAGTGGGAAGGGGAGGGGGACGGGGGATGGAGGGGATAGAAGGGAAGGGGGAGAAAAGGAGGTAGAAGGGAAGAAGGGGGAGGGGGTTAAAGGGAAGGGGGAGGACGAGGGATGAGGGAGGGAGCAGGGAGGAGGGAGGAAGGGGAGCAGGCTGCAGAGAGCGGAGCCATAAAAGGTGGAATCAGGGATGGAGGGCCCGGAGGTAAGGTTGACTGGCTGGCTCTTTTCATTAGGTCACACGGACCTGCATTCTCAGCCCTTTTTCTCCAAGAATTTTATGTAATATGGTCTCTGGCAACATGTGATGTGTCCCCTTAGGGCAGATAAGGACACGGCTTTGGGTGGTGACTGATACCGTATCAGGGACGCTTGCAGGGCTGGAGGGGGCATGGAAGCGTGGGGCAGGGCAAAGAGGGGCCCGTGGTGATGACTCAGCCCTGACCCACACACGGGGCCATCATAAAGGGTGCATTTCACATGCAGTGAGTCGCGCAACAAGGACTTACCGCGGACAGGGACTATGCCAGGTGTTCAGAGACGACAATGAGCAGCCCCGGCTGTAATGGCGCTTATGGCACTTTCTGTTCAGCTGGTGGGTTCCAAGTTCTTTTTTTAAAGATTTTATTTATTTATTTGATAGAGAGAATGAGAGCGAGAGCACATGAGAGGGGGGAAAGTCAGAGGGAGAAGCAGACTCCCCGCTGAGCAGGGAGCCCGATGCCGGACTCGATCCCGGGACTCCAGGATCATGACCTGAGCTGAAGGCAGTCGCTTAACCAACTGAGCCACCCAGGCGCCCTGGTGGGTTCCAACTTCTAACAGTGGCTTAGTCCCGCATGGCGTGACCTGTGTCACCTCCTCACCTCATCCCCTCCTACATTACCCTGTGCTCCCTCCTACAGCCCAGCCACACTGGCCTCTGCTGTTCTCCAAACACACCAGGCACACTCCCATCTTAGGACCTTAGCGCTGGCTCTTTGCTCTGCCAAGAATGTTCTCCCTCACCTCTTTCAGTTTGTACTCAAATGTCACCTGATTCTGACCACCACATTAAACGTGCAATGGCCCCTCTTCCTAATACTCCTGATCTCCCTCGTCTTGTGCCGCATTTTCTTTCTAAAGCACCTTTCTCTTCCCACCCACCATACTGTATAATTGACTTACTTGCTGTGCTTTTATTATTTGTTATCTGTTTTCACCTGCTAGAATATCAGCTCCACGAGGGCAGGAATCACTGATGCAGCCCAAGCCCTTAGACCACTGCCCGTGGAATGCGTTACTAGATGGGACATCGTCCTGCCCCTCCCCCTGCCAATGCTGGGCCTTTCAGGGGGCCCATGGGCTGTGCTTTCCTTCACCTCTTCACCCTCGGCATTGTATCGGGGAGACGTGTCAGGCTGTCCGAGCAAGCTTGGTCACAGGAGGACCCTCCCTTGGTGGTGCCTGCAAGAAGAGCCATGTAGCCAAGTAGGAGCAGGGACACACTGCTGTTCTGCTCATTGTTTTCAGGAGCCTAATGATTGCAGCTTTGAGGTAACTTAGCCAAGGGAGTTCTTGAAAGAAGGGTTTGCATTTAGGGTCATAGATCCAATTCAAGTCTTCCAAATATGATCTTAATTTCATCCATCTGCCTAGTTCTATTTCTCCTTCAAGACGCTTCCCAGCCATCAGTGGTTGCTACCATCACTATCCAGATGCCATGGTTGGAGTCCCCAGCTTTTGTGTCTCAAGACTCTTGCTCCCCCAAGTGTTTCCAAAAATCACCAAAGAGTGCTCCCATGTCCCTGAAGTCATTTCAGTTTCTTTCAGCTCCTCCTGACTTGGACTTGCTCCGCTGATCTCCTTGGCCTAGTTTAAAACCCACTGCTCTAGAGCTCCCTGTGGTCTAGCCCTCCGAACAAGAACACAGCCTGAATGGTATCTCTTAAAACAGCTAATTCAGGGTGATAGGGAGTAGATAATTTTTCCCAAGGACCTGATGCTACCACAAGAAAATTATAACCCATAAAAGGGAAGCTTAAAACTCCGTATCAAATGCCAGTGCTCCTAGAATCCACTGGCCATGCTTCTTCATGGTGAGAGTGTCCCTAGCTGGCCACCTCTCTCCTTAGACCCAACCTGCTGCATTGTTCCAGGACTCCCTTCTCTCCTCTGCAAAGGCTTTCCCTCCTCAGTGTCCTTCTTTCCCTGAATTCAAGCCCTAAAGCACAACTCTGATGTCAACCAAACAGCCCCACTGGCCTTTTGTTTGTCACTCTTAGAAGTCCAGTTTATACCCAACATGGGGCTTTGGTACTTGGTGTCTCTCCTGCCTGGCTTGCTCTTCCTATAGATCTCTATGTGCCAAACTCCTTGTCATTTCGGTCTTAGCTCAAATGACTCCTCCATGGAGAAGCTGCCCTGACTTCTCAGTCTAAATGAGCTCTTGGTCTCCCCACTAACACCTTGGTATATTTTCTTCTCAGTCCTCATCATGGTTGGAAAGGATCTTGTTTATCACTGGTTCGTAGCTTGTTTCTCACCCCCCCAGTCAATGTTTGTTTCTATGTCCCCACCATGAAATAGAATGTAAGCTCCCCCAAAACTGGAACCTCATCTGTTCTGTTCACCCTTTTAGCTCCAGGACCTAGATTATCACCTGGAATCTAACAGGTGTTCAGGAAATGGATGGGCGGACCCCATCAAATGGGCCTCATTTGCCATATTTTCTGATTTTTCCAGAAGAGCCAGAAATCCATATTTTGAGTGTCATCCTCTAATGTGGCAACAATTTAAAAAATTAAAAATAGGGTGCCTGGGTGGCTCAGTTGGTTAAGCGACTGCCTTCGGCTCAGGTCATGATCCTGGAGTCCCAGGATCAAGTCCTGCATCGGGCTCCCTGCTCGGCGGGGAGTCTGCTTCTCCCTCTGACCCTCTTCCCTCTTGTGCTCTCTATCTCTCATTCTCTCTCTCTCAAATGAATAAATAAAATCTTTAAAAAAAATTAAAAATACTGTGGTAGGCAAATAAATCGTTATCTGAGGGATTATTTGTCCTGCCAGCTTCCAGTCCGAGGTTACAGACACCATGTGGGGTTTCTTGGGGGTGAGGACCTTTGAGGGAAAGAGGTGAGGGGACTGAGGGAGATGTTCCTTTTCTCTGGGAAAGCAGTGGGAGCCAGAGAGCCCCTCAAAGAGTGGGAGGCCCTGCTCCATTCCCTGACAGTGTCTCTGGGGAGCTGGCAAGGTTTTGGAGGGGATGGCGCACCTAAGGGGGCAAGACCCCAGGCTCCAGAGGGATCAGGCTTTCAGTCTCCGTCTTCTAGTCACAGCGAGGTTAGATTTCAAGGGATCCTGTAGAGGGCGCAGTGCCATAACCAGTGTGGGCTGCAGGGGCCTCTCGACTATTTGGGGCAGCAGAAGCATCCTGGGGCCCTTTGCACAATTCTGGCGGGTATGGGGGCTGCAGTAACGACGGTTGGATTTCCCACCAGACCGGAGTCAGATTCATTGGAAGTAAATAAAGCTATGTGACATTTCTCATACCACCATGTTTACAGACTAATATCCTCCCCATTACTTGACATTTTGTTTTTGTCAAAGTGGGGGAGACAGCTGGGCAGGGTGTTGGGGAAAGGATAACACCAGACCTCACACCAGCACAGGCCCCTCGTCGTAGGGTCCCCTTTGGCCTCTCTGGGGTCCCTCTGGCAGCCTCCTCCCAGATGCGTCTCTTGGCTTCAGCCCCTGCACGCCCAGCCAGGGTGAGGGTCCAGCTGGCTCCCATGCTGCGTTCCCTAGAAATCCACAGCCACAGCCTTTGCCACATGTGTTTTAGCAGCAGGGACGAGGTTAAGGCATCAGAGGCCTCTTACGGTCTGGTTGAGGGACGATCCACGTCACCATTACAGCATCCACCACCACGTCCTCCCCACCCCTGGCTTGGGAAGGGAAGTTTCCAGGCTCTGCCGGCTCAGTCCTTTTTTGGAAGAGAACTAAACCCTTCCTGACTCTTCGTGCCCTAAGCACCCTTCTCCTCCGCAGCCTTCCTTCCCTGTGCCCTCCCTAGAGAATGAGCTGCCCAGAAGGAAGTGAGCTGGCTTGCGCCGGCAGACAGGATGAGACTTTTGTGCAGGGAATTCCCCGCCAAGTGGAACCTGCAGCTGGAGCTGGTGCTGCTGCCGCCACGTAGGGAGCGGGGCAGGGGGGCAGGTGCACCACCCACCTCACACGCTCTCTGTCCCCCAGCCCGCAGACATGGCGGCCACCTGGATGGAGTTAAGGCTGCAGGATTGCCTGCGGCCAGGGGATTGCTCTATGCTGGAAAGTTTCCTTCACAAGGGAGGTGAGGGCACACAGCACAGGATAAAGGTCTCGAGTCCACTGAGGATGGGCAAAATATAAAATACATCATCTGCTTGGGCGACAGAGGGAAAACATCCCCAGGCTGACTCATGCTGGTGCCTTCCTTTACAACTCAGCCCTAGCACACTACCCCCTCATCTTGGGTGAGTAAAGCAGAGAGAGACAGAGACAGAGACGGAGAGACAGAGGAGAGGAGCCCAGAGGTCAGGTTTGGGAGTCCGTTGGCCAGGAAACGAGATTTGGAGGGCCCTTTTTATTGAAGGCAGCAACATAACTGCCTTAGGGGTGCACTGCGTCCACCACTGGAATTCAGACATGTCTGGGCATTTCTGGAAAATTGGTCCAGTGATTCAGCCAGGGACTCAGGAACCTCCTAGAATACTCCTTGTCCTATAAAAGTGGGAATGAAGCACCACAACTTTGACCTGGTAACAGGGTTTTATGCTTCTGAAGGGTATGGTATGGGCCCAGCGTCTGTCATGCAAATCTGTCCCAGCCCTGGCCCACCTGCCTTAGGGAGGCAGGGAATTAGCTTGAAGAACAAATGGAAAGAGTTCACATGAACAGCACAAGGCATTGGGCAGGAACATTTCTGCTTCAGGAGTCCTGAAAAACTTTGTAACACCCTCCGGGGAGGGGAAGCATTCTCTTCCATATCTAGCCACAGGTACCTGAATGTCTGGTGGGATATGGAGGCCACGTGGTAGCTGATCCAAATGTTGGGAAAGCCCAGGCAAGACAGCTCCTGAGAAATAGTTGTCTAGAAATAGTTGATGGAACTTACTTGGGTGGGCATTTGGGATCCTACATCAGCAGGATTACAACAGCCACAAAAATAATTTCACCTTGCACTCACATACGAGGATGGACTGCAGAAATATTCACGTACATGTTCTTATTTGCTCCTTAGAACTCCCACAGGCAGCAGCAAGTATAGTAATCCTCCCCTCCCCCAACCCCCCGCCACCGGTACCAGGAGACGTTGGACTGAAGCAACCTCGAGGCTGCTTCAGCTCTGTCACTCCAGGCCCCTCAGGAGATGTCCCAGGACCCAGTGAGGCCTTATTCTCTAGGTAGATACACTTTAGAAACTATGAAGTCAAGCTATGTGCATTGGCTGGGGACCTCTTCTCTGCTCAGGGCTCTGCATAGTAAATAGAACAGTAAGAATGGAGAGAAAGTATTACCTTCATTACTGTTAGAGGCTAAGTTGGACGACGAAGCTTAGAGCGAGAAACAAATTGAGCACAGAATTGCTCAGACTTGCCTACCCTGTTACAGACATAGCTGGACATTTTCCCAGGTCAGACTAAGAGTGGAAAAAGGCAGGAGGAACTAGAAGATGGGGAAGGGGCTGGGTGGCTCTCTCTGGTTCCTCCATTAACTCACCAAGCAGGTAAGTGGGGAGTGGAGAGGGCCAGGAGTGTCACAATGATGGATGTCCCTCCAGGTGGAAGAAACAGCAAGGGCTTTTGGAAAAAGTGTTCCTGTATGAATAACTGTACTGGATTGATGTGCATTATCCACTGGGGCCAGGCCCTCTGAACAGGCAAGACTTGCTTAGTTTTCTGGCCTGTAGAGGGTGGATTGGTGTACTAGTCAGGATTCTTTAGGGAAACAACAGAATCAGTAGTGTGTGTGTGTGTGTGTGTGTGTGTGTGTGTTGTGTGTTTATAGGAAGAATGAGAGAGCTATCAATGTAAGTAAATTCAGTGAACAAAATTAAATTGTAAAGATTTATATCAGGATATTAATTATTGGACCAATTAGTACTACATAACCATGTAGGATCTGAGGACCATTGCTTGAACCATGAGGTTTCTTAAATACACACACACACACACACACACACACACACACACATATATAGTATTGCAAACAGAAAAGAATGACTTGGTTCCTCATTCAATAAGTAGCAAACAAGTATCTGCTGTATGCTGGGTCCTTTATTGTGAGGGGTACAAAGGGGAGTGACATGTGATAGTTGTTTTCTGGGAGCCCAAGGTTAAGTGGAGGATGGCAAAGCGTAATATGATGAGTACAATGGAGAAGATATAAGCAAAGTGCTATTGTGATCGCAGGTAGGATTAATTCTCACTTGAGGTCTGAAGAGGGCTCTATGGAAAAGGAGACATTTAAACTGCACTTTGAAGAATGAAGGAAAGGGATCTTCCTGTATTGTATTTGAGGATTGTTGGTAAGTCTAGTGTTATTGTTCTGGATGTGTGTGTTGGGACGGGGGAGGTGGGGCAGGTGGGAGATGGCTATAGGGGTTTGCTGGGGGGCTGGAGGCAGGAAGAGAAAGCAAAAGAGAGAGCTCAGCCCGGGACAATAGGTTATATTAGGCAAGGCACTGAATGCCATGCCAGTGAGTTAAGACTCCCTAGCAGGAAGTGGAGGCCTGTTGCCTGTTTTTAATGAAGAGAAGGGGAAAACATGGATTTTTGAAAGATCCTTCTGGCAACACATGGAGAATGGATTGAAAGGTTGTTAGAGCCTGGTGAGTGAGTCTTGGTGAGAGTGGAACTATTGCAGAAGTAGTGGGAACAGATGTAAGGGGGCTCCTCTGAGAGAAGCTTGAAGACAGGACCTGGTACCAGAAGGAAGAAATAGTTGTGGTTGGCATGGGAGGAAGTCAGTCACAAGTTTACCTGTTCATCTCTATTTTAACAGTGCGTTCTACCTGTGTCGGAGGCTCTTTTAGGTTTCCTGTCTCCCTCTGGTCAGGGGGGTCGTTGAAGGCAGGGTTGAGGTATCATCTTTGTGTGCCCCTCAGCCTTCAGCTCAGAGCTCTGACCCTGTGAGGGCAGAATATATAAATGTCTGTGACAGTGGAGTAGCCCCAGGAGGCCAGGCTGCGGCATGCAAATCACGTGAGGGAAGGTCTAATTGTTGCTCGGTGGGTGTGATACCTGGTACCTGAAGTGAAACTCTATGTAAAGTACACATGTGGGACCAGAGAATCTGTGTGGGAGATCCCCGCTTGACATCCCTGAGCAGTCACCTCATGGGGCCACCTGGACTGTTGAGGGAGCCCTGACCCGTGACAGGAGGTTGGGGAGGGACCTGCCACTCGTCCTGTCCTGTTCTGGGCTGAGGAAGTTCCCTTCAGCTCAGAAAACAATCTGATCAGTGTTTCTGCTGAGAGGATGGTGGGCTCTGGCCCAGGAATCACCACCTCTGGCCATCCATAGGGGCTACAAAAGCACCCAGAAGTCATCATTGGTTATAGGTTCCTGGGGTCACTCCTGGGGGCACTTGTCTGGCAGGCTGAGGAATTTAAACTAAATATTCTCTTCTTTATATTTGCTTTACCTTTTTTTTTTTTTGAGAAAGTAGTGTATGCTCATTGTAGAAAATTTGAAAATAAATACAAGTAAAAAAAGTAAATAAAAGCACCCATTTTCCTGCAAGTAAATGTAGTAGTGCCACATTTTTATGATTGTTAGTCAGTACGTTCTAATCATATGTGTAAGGTATACATATGCATGCCTTACCCTACACATGGTACACCAGACACCATACCACATGTACATCCATTACCAGATATATGGTGCTTTTTATTTCCCCAGTTAATCACTAAGGTCCCATCTGTTCTTATTTTTAAGAAGTACAGGCTCTCTTTTTTAAAAAAAGATTTTATTTATTTATTTAAGAGAGAAAGAGAGAGAGAGAATGAGCAGGGGGGAGGGGCAGAAGCAGGCTTCCCGCTGAGCAAGGAGCCCAATGCAAGACTCTATCCCAAGACCCTAAGATCATGACCTGAGCCGAAGGCAGCCGCTTAACCGACTGAGCCACCCAGGCACATCCAGGAAGTACAGGCTCTCATCTTGAGGACTTTCGCTCTTTCTTGTCTGCGAAGACGAGGGGCTCATGCAGCCCAAAGGGATCCAGAGATGCTTTCAAGATAGGAGGTGATAAGGCGACATCTGATCTGTCCCATGCTGCTTGTTTGTCTCACTGCCACGTGGCACCACTGTTGAAAACTATTTGTCGATGTTCTGATGTCTTCACAGGTCTACAGTATAGTCACTACTGTCAAGGAACCCCATGCTTGAGCTCCAAAATCACAGCTCTCTAAGTTCACATTCTACTCCCAAGTGTCATTCCCAAGTGCTACCATGGCTTTGGAGGCTGTGCTGCAAGACTCCTTCTGCCACAGCCATGTGCTATCCCAGAACTGGTCCAGCCCCATGAACCTCGGGCTCCTGCATGAGCCTGGGTCCCCAGCGTGGTGTCCCTTTGCCTTGTTTTCTTTGGGGACTTGGAATCTTCTTCTGCCAAAGAAACATGGTCAGGGCTACTGCCATTTCTTATTTTAAGATTTATTTGTTTTTTTGAGGGAGAGAGTGCGCCGGGGGGGGGGGAGGGGCAGAGGGAAAAGGAGAGAGAGTCTTAAGCAGACTCCAGGAGCCTGATGCAGGGCTCCATCTCAAGACCCTGAGATCAAGACCTGAACAGAAACTGAGAATCAGATGCGTAACCGACTGTGCCACTGAGGAGTCACTCTGTCATTTTAAATCTTGGGGGGGAAAGTTGTGGGAGAATAAGTTACTTCCCAGAAGACACTGGGTTTCTGATGCAAATTGGTCCTCCTCTTTCCCAGGAACTAGTTCTGCATGTGAAGGTGTATTGGTGAGACTACGAAAAGTTTAATTATGTTGTTCTCCAAGGAGCATGTCCTTGGAGATCTTCTCCAAGATGGCAGATAGGACAAATTCACTGGGCAGCTGTGTGACTGGTTGGAAAGTTACCCAATCTGTCTGCCTAGGCTCAGAAGCAACAGTCATCACTGGCACATGGTTATATGGAGCTTTCCTTTGGGATCAAATAAAATCCACTTGTCTCCTTGCCCTAGAGCTGTCCTGGTGATTTGGGTGTCTCTGCACTCAGGGGGCAGGCTTGGCATGCCAAACATTGTCTTCCAGGGCATTGATGAAGTGCCCAGTCAGCTCTTTCAGTCATCACTTTAAAAAATGGAAATGCTTCCAAATCTCAGAGCTGAGGACCTCGATCTGAATAACAACTGTGTATGTGTAATTGAGGTACTCCACCTTCAAAACACAATCTTATCACTTCTTACCACCGAGGCACAGGCCACTATCATTGCTCTTCCAGAAAATCACAATAACCTTCCAACAGTTCCTCTGCTTCCCCACTTTTCCCTCCAGAGTCTATTTGTCATACAGCAGGCCAGCATGAATGCTCAGAGTCCTCCAATGCCTTCCCACAACATGCTAGAATAAAATCCACGCTCCCCTCTGTGGTATGAAGGTCTCTACCATGTGACCCATGCACCTCTCCAATCTCCTCCTTCCCGTCCTCCCTCCAGCTACAATGCCCACTTGCTTTGTCCTGAGTAGCCCAAGCCTGTTTCTTCCTTAGGGCCTTTACACGTGCTTTCCCCTCCTCCTGGAACATTCTTCCTCCATTTCTCCACACAGTTCCCTCGCTTGATTTATTCAAATCTTTGCTCAAGTCACTTCTTCAGAGAGGACCTTAAAAGTAGATACTGCTCCCTGCCATACCCTGCCTACCCCCTGTCATGCTCTACCCCTGGCTCACACTTTGTTTTCTTCGTAATTCTTACTATTACCATGCCTCAGCCCCCATTTATGTTTTATTGAATCATTTCCTTATTTGTTACCTGTCTTCCTGGCATTAGAGTTGAACTTCCTTGAGAGCAGGGCCACGGCTGCCCTTTTTTTGTGGTGGAATCCACTGAGCCTAGAACAGTTGCTTGACACAAAGTGGATGCTTCATGAACATATCTTACATGAATGAATGTATGAAGCCATTTCTCAAGTTTATGGAAACGGAACATAAGTAGTTAAATTGCTTTTTTTTGATGTGGAGTCAGAAGTCTCCCCATTATAGAGTATTTCTTGGCTACCTTCTAAAGTTCTTAGCAGTGTCCATGTAGAGGATATTAAGCATAGGTACATAGACACATACACATACACTGTAACTTTGAAACGGATAGACAGAGACATAATTAGGGTTTTTTCCCTGAAATTCAAAACCATGGTTTGGGGCAGTTTTCAGCCAGAATCTGCTCTACATTTGGGTATTCCTACAAGGGCTATGTATTTTTGGCCTGCTCCAATAGATTCTTCAGGAAGAAGTTGTCTATGAGAAACAAATTTGGTTTCTGAGTGACCCACCTCCCTTAGTGGAGCCTCCCAAAGGGCTCTAACCTTTTAGGTTTAAAAATGGGAATGATAAGGAATTCACTTAGGGTTTGGCTAGATAGTTCTGTTCCATGTGATGTTGGTTGGGGTTATTTACTCGTCTGCATTCAGCTGGTGACTAAAATGGACTGGGAGGTCCAAGAAGGCTTTGTTCACATGCCTCGTTCCTTGATGCTCCTCTGTGAGGCTTTTCTCTCTCTCTCCACATGGCAAACGGGGCTTCCTCATAGCATGATCACCTCAAGCTAACTTTTGCATGAGAGCTGGTTTCCAAGAGGGGGCAGCAGTCCAAACACTGAGTGTAATCCTCACTGGATTACATTTTAGCTTGTGAAACTGGGAAAATAGTTTTAATTTTCTAAGCTTAAACTTCCTTATCTGTGAAATGGGGATAATAGTACATGTCTTGGAATGTGGTCATGAGGGTTTCAAGTGATATATGTGTAACTGGAAGATAGAATCCCAGAACCTTAGGACCCAGAAGTTTGCAAGGACTGGGGGGAGAATAATTTTTCCCTTCCTTTCCACTTACAGGAGGTACTTATGGGAGTGGGATCTCTGACCAGACCTGTGATCTGGAACATGTGCAAGAAAAATTGCCATTTCAAAGCTTCTGATGTCTCTTTGTGTTATTTGGGATGGAGCCCAGAGTAGAAACTCACATTAAAGTGGCCTTCATGGTTGCTGAAGGCAAAGGGCAGGAGGATGAGGTGAGACCAACGAGACCTGAAAGTACCCTGCATCATAAAGTAACAGAAAATGTCTGTTTTGTGGCTCTGGAGCTCAGAGGACAGAGAGGATGAGGGAAAGCTCACAATGGAAGGTTGAGATCCCAGGTCCACGGTCGCCGTAGGACAGGCTCAAAATGGGGTTAGCAGGGATGCCATCTTGTCTGGTGTGTAATGTTCTACTTCAGTCTGCTTCCTTTTCTTTAATTGCCTCCATTAGCACTAAACCTTCAGGAAAAGCTTTGTGTTGGTGCTGTGTGGCGGCCTAACGGGGAGGGGCCCTGTCTACTTCTCATTGGAGGGAGAGGGGACAGCATCTCAGGAGGGAGGTGGTGAGGGGAGGTAAGGAATGAGCTGACAGCAGGGGTTTGAAGAACATTTGCACCCACCTTGGAAATCCTGGAAAGGATACTAGAATTCTCTAACTTAGTATGTTAGGTAGGAGCTTAGACTATACCACTGGGGGTGGCTGACCCCAGGAGGCAGGTAGAGTTGGTAATAATCTGGGGATGTACATAAAGAAATTGACCCACAGCTGACTTACCTTAAGTGGAGACTTTTCTTATTCAGAGTTCAAGTAACTTGCTAAGGGAAATAAAGCTGGGTCTGGCAACTGGGATTCAGATCTAGATTTGTCTGAATTTAAAGTCCTCACTTTTTACGCTGTTCCACATTTCCTTCAAGTACTACATATTTGCTACTAAATCTTTTTAGAATAATAGAGCTAAATAAAAGACCTGGTGGCAGCTTGCAGCCAAGTTAAATGATGACTCACCCTAGGTCACCCAAGGCAAGGCAGGGACATTCTTAAAGCTGGCTGAGAATTGCCCAAGTACACTTTCTCCTGATTATTTTGAGGTCAAGACTCCGAGGATTAGCAGGTTCTAAAGTCCTTCTCTGTTCCAGCTATTTTAAAATCTTGTTTATATGCTAATGGTACTCTACCCTCAGCTGGCCTTCTATCATCTGTCAAGTAAATAGTGACCATAATGAGAAAAGAAACCAGAAATGCAAATGAAGAAAGACAAAGAGTGTGAGTGAGCAGGAACCAGCTGAGCAGAAACCTAAATTCCTGCTCAGAGCCACATTTTCTCATAGCTAAACTCACACCTTTATTTTTTATTTGCTCTGGCATAAGAAGGTTTCCTTGCATTAGTAATGATACTGTTAATGTTTTATAGAGTATAGAAGTCTTAGCCACATTGAGATTCTCCCCTCAGTAAATGGAGGAATCTTAGACTTATTGAAATGAATATGGAGTTTGAGTCAGGCTGTCATCTCTTCCTATCAAGGACCTGAGATTTCTTTGGGGGGTGTTGGTGACTTCTGCCCCACTTCTGTTATTAACATACACTCCTCTACATCCCCAAAGACATTTCAGAAGACCCCTCAACCTCCATTTTTTAACTGAGATCTGGATCTCCTCAAAGTTTCAATTTTGTCTGCAGTTTCCACCAATAGCAACTGATTTTACTTCTAAATTCCATGCAGCATTCTTCCTAGAAAAATGTTGCTGTTCTCCTGATTCTCACATCCACCTTCAGACAATCCTCATCAATCTTCAGGTAAAAGCTCTTTTCCCTTCCAGGTCATACCACCCACTCATACCATGTTGTTTGCCTCCAGGTTACTGACATCTGCCTATTTCCTGGTTAGCTTCCTTCCTTCACTGATGATTTTGGGATGGTTGCCAGTCATTATTCTCATTTATTTCAGACAAAATCTTAGGATATTGTAGCACTTGTTAGATATCCAGTCCAGCAACTCAGTATCCAAACTCCTGGACATCGTTAACTCCAATGCCCTTTATTTCTCTCTTCTTCAACCAACCTTGCTTGGGCAACACTGTCGTATCCAGTCTCTGGTCACAATTTCCTGTTTTCACACTATCTTTCCCATTAAACTCTGACCTCATATGCAGATCCTCTTTCTTCATCACATCATTTTCTCACTGTTTATCTGAACCTTATGACTCCTCTTTTCTTCTATACAACCAAGATTCCATGGGTTATACAGAGATCTGAACCACTCTTTCATAAGCATCTTTGGTTCCTTGCCATCCTTTATTTTTCTATCTTATCACCCATAAAATCCCAACCTAGAACCAATGGTACTATTATTCTCTAACTTCTTTGTTCTTATACCTGAATACGGGGATATACTGGGAAAATAATCAGATGTTGGTTGGCATGTTGAAAATTTCATGGACTCTCTTCTCAGCTTGCCCCGTAGCGCTATTTCTTAATCTTTTGTCTTTAGTCAACACTTTTTCTCATTTCCTTCAATGACTTTCAAATCCTACCTATTCCTTCAAACTTCATACTTAACTCCTGTTCCCTCATTGTCAGCAAACAGTCAAGAAAATGAAGGAAATTAAGCATTACTTCTATTCTTAGATACCAACTTTTCTACATTTATCCTCACTGTGGCAGACACTTTTGGTTGCTGACCCAACAGCCATGCTCACCCATTCTTTCTTGTTAACAGAACCCTGATTTGTACAGATATTTGATAGCTATCAAATATTTTCAGGGAGGCTGGCCTCTTGCCTAGCTCAAGGGGATAAATCATAATTAGCCTAACCCAGTTTTAACTATTTCACTTCCTTTTTCAGTCTTGGCTTAGTATTGTGAAAAAATTCTGGCCATTCAATGGAGATCTGTGGAGGGGCTTCTGGGAAAGTTTTTCTCCCTCTCAAAATGGAGCCTAAGGAATAGTTCTTTTCTCCTGGCTTTTGGATATTGTTCTATGGAACAATGTAGTCTGGAGATACTGTGGTAATCTGACCATGGTGGGAGTGAGCTGGTGTGTTGAGGGTGCCAATGCAGAAACCTGGAAAGAACTTGGGTCCTTGATGACATTGTTAAGCCACTGAATTAGCAACCTTTCCCATAACCATCCTGCTCATTGACATCTTGATAAAATAATGTTTCCTTATTGTTTAAGATTCTTTTGATTGTATTTTCTGATGCTTGCAGCAAAAAGCATTCCAGCTATTTTACTAACCCTTCCAGTCCTGAAAGTTTCTCTTCTCATTTCAAGGTCAATCTCTCCACCTGTGCCTTAGATCCTGTTGCCTACTGCCTTTTCTGGAATTTGTCACATGATTTATCACCCTACATTCTGTATCTTCTATTTCTACCCCTCTAAGTCTATCAACTTGTTCAAGTTTCCTCCAATATTAAAATATTTCCTTGAATCCACATCCTCATCTAGCTCTTAACAAATCTCTTTTCTCCTCTTCTCATGCAAACTCTTTAGAGTGGGCTATACTTTGTCTCTACTTCTTCATTCCCATTTCTTTTCATGTCACTCAGCTTGGCTTTTGGCTCCATCATTTCCATTCAGATGGTCTAGTTAAATTTACCAATGATTTCTTAACCACCATATCCAATGAGATGTTTAAGATCTCACACTTTGCTGTACTTCAGTGCATTTGATGCAGGTTATTGAATCTCTTTAGAATCTTGGCTCTTGTATAGCCTCACTTTCCTGGTTCTTTTTTATGATTTTTCCTTTAGTTCTCCTATGGTTGGATAGTCTTCTCTCCTGATGCTTCTGACATTTTGGTGTTCCATAAAGTTATACCATTAGTTCAGCTCTCTTCTCATTCTACATGTTCTCTCTGGATCCAAATTTATGGTTTAAATCACCACCTTGCTGCTATTAACTCCCAAATCTCAACTCCCTGCCTGACCTTCAGATCCTTCTGCTGAATGACTGGCTAGAAATCTACACCTAGATGCCACTTAGCACCCCCCTCCCCAAACTAACATGGCTATGCTGAGTCCAAACTTCCTCCCTCTTATATTCTAGATTGGTGGCCCCACCATTTACTAATAAATTCAGTAAGACACTTGAGGGCCATCCTGAACGTCTCCCTTTTTTTCCCTCTCCCCACTCAATCTACTACCAAATGTGGTTGGTTTTGCCTCGTATATAGCTCGCAGCCCTATTCCTGCCTCTTCATCCCCACAGCAACCCCCCTAGTTCAGGCCCTTATCACCTCTTAACCTTAACCACTTATCACCCTTATCACCCTGTAACCACAACAGTGACTTCCTGATTGCTCTCCCTACCTCCTCCAATTCATCCTCTACATAGCTGGCAGAGAATTGCATCTTCATAAATAAGTTTGGCTATGATATGCCCTTGACTGAATTCTGTTCATGGCTCCCCAGTTTTTATTTACAGAGCAAAGTGCACATTCCTTAACATAGCACACAGGGTTCTTCATGAGTGATCCCTGCTGCTCTTCTGGCTTCTACAGGTTATTTCCTGGCATCCACTTCATGATTTATTCTCCAGCAACAGAATGTTTCTTTTGTTCCATATGCATGCCTTGTTATTTCTCAACACACACACACACACACACACACACACACACACACACACACACCTTTGCTTAACTAATTCTGTAAGTTGGATGCCATTTCTTAATTCTACTATAGGACTCTGCCGTTTCTACCACTATAGTTTACCATGATGCATTATAATGTTCTGTCTTACGGCTGTCAAGAGCAGTCTTACTAATATTTGGGCTGCCAGTCTCCAGCCAATAGTAGGGATTCCTGCCACATAGTACAGGTTCCTTAATATTTGTTGAGTGAATAAATGGATGAATAAACATATCCTCTAGGGAGTTCAGTCTCCTGAATCTGTCTGTGTAGATTCCCTCTGTAGCTTCGACTCAGAACTTGAGGAGTGAACTAACAACTGTGCTTACAGATACCTCTGAGACCGCCTTGTCACTGTTCCCATATTTCACATCCTATTGTAATTCTCAAATTGGTTTGTCACTCCTTTGGTGCTGGAATAATAGGAGTATTTCTCCACGGATATACATGTAGGAAATCATAAAAGCAGCATATGATTCTGGGATTACTTGTATAAAATTAACATGTATGTAAATAAACTGCTATGTTTACTTTTGGGCTATCATAGAGGATGTTGTTCACTGATTTTCTTTTTTTTCCCTATACCTCCTTATTCTCCCATTCAGTTGCTGCAGGAAGAGATGCCTCATTAAGAGAAGGAAATTCTCGAAGCTGGAGGAGGCTGAATGACATTGCAAACTTTGCCTCTTTCTTGATTTACAGAGCAAAGCATTAGGATGGGAGTCTTTTCCAGTTTAAAAATGTTTCTATCTCTCTGATGCTTACTCTCCCCCTCCCACCCCCTCCTCCCCAGAGCCCCCAATACCCACCTGGTACCCCCTCTACCCTCCTGAACATATGTGAAAAATTCAGAGCAAGTTTAGTCCTGGGAAAAATGTGCAATACATGAATTTAGATGTATTGTCTTGTGTACCCTCCATCCCTGAACATAGAAAGAGAAGGAGGACCCTTCCATCAGCAAATTAGTGGCAGAATTTCTGGTCAGAGAGAAGAAAATGTATGAGGTAGGCAGACCTTTTGTTGATTAATGGCTTGAGACCACATTACAGAAGCAATTGCCTACTTGACCTGTTAATCAAGATAGGGAAACATTTTATAGCAGCAATGACCACAATAGCCAAACTGTGGAAAGAGCCAAGATGTCCATCGACAGATGAATGGATAAAGAAGATGTGGTATATATACACAATGGAATATTATGCAGCCATCAAAAGGAATGAGATCTTGCCATTTGCAACGACGTGGATGGAACTGGAGGGTGTTATGCTGAGTGAAATAAGTCAATCAGAGAAAGACATGTAGCATATGACCTCACTGATAGGAGGAATTCTTAATCTCAGGAAACAAACTGAGTGTTGCTGGAGTGGTAGGGGGTGGGAAGGATGGGGTGGCTGGGTGATAGACATTGGGGAGGGTATGTGCTATGGTGAGTGCTGTGAATTGTGCAAGACTGTTGAATCACAGATCTGTACTTCTGAAACAAATAATGAAACATATGTTAAGAAAAAAGAAAAAGAAGAAGATAGCAGGAGGGGAAGAATGAAGGGGAGTAAGTTGGAGGGGGAGACGAACCATGAGAGACGATGGACTCTGAAAAACAAACTGAGGGTTCTAGAGGGGAGGAGGGTGGGGGGATGGGTTAGCCTGGTGATGGGTATTAAAGAGGGAACGTTCTGCGTGGAGCACTGGGTGTTATGTGCAAACAATGAATCATGGAACACTACATCAAGAACTAATGATGTAATGTATGGTGATTAACATAACAATAAAAAATAAAAAAAAGAAATGCAGATGAAGCTAAAAAAAAGATAGGGAAACATTTGTCTTTGAGCAATACATTTTAAGATTCTTCAGACTTCCTGCATATTCCTTAGCTTCTTCCAATCACAAAGATTTCTCAAAGCAAACTTAGGGGGCAGGAGTGGTAGTGATAAAATTATAGGTTTTTCTTTGCTACCCAGAAACTTCTAAATGCAGGTTGTTCCTGAAGTTAAGAGATAATTCTAAACTGGGAAATACAGTGTGTGAGGACAAGGACAGCAGGAACACTTGCTAATAAGTGGCAGACTCTATTCTTCCTCTTGTCATTTGCTGCAGAAACATGAATCATGACCACATCTTTCCAGATCAGGGAGGGCCTCAGAGTCACCCATGGATGCTCCAGGGCATGCTGACATGTGCCTCGTCAGGTGACCTGAGCATGACTGTGAGCTGTCCAAATGCTCTTTAGGGCACTGAAATGGAAAAATCCCAAGAAAATACTGCAGTGGAGTTTAAGACTCCTAGTCCCTGTTTCCTTAGCTGCTTCCTATGGGATAAAAAGAGTTGGAGAATGCTAATGGAAGTGTCATAAGTGGAAGCAATAGGTAGATAAACATGAGATAATATATTTCAGGACGGAAGTCATGAGGGATGGAGTGGGAGGACTGAGGGGTATATTTCCCCTTCTCCATCCTTCCATCCTTGCCCCAAGTTGCTCAAGAAGTAACAAATCTCAAAGGTGCAAACATGTCAGTATACTTTGTCTAAGAAAATATTACTCAGCTTTTGATTATAGGTAGTTATGATCCTTCAAATAGGATAATCTTGTAAAAATGTTCAAAATATAGATGAGCCATAGAGTATGACCCATCAAATCCTTCATTAGGAAACCTCAATGAGATATCACCTCACACCAGTCAGAATGGCTAAAATTAACAAGTCAGGAAACGACAGATGTTGGCGGGGATGCGGAGAAAGGGGAACCCTCCTACACTGTTGGTGGGAACGCAAGCTGGTGCAGCCACTCTGGAAAACAGTATGAAGGTTCTTCAAAAAGTTGAAAATAGAGCTACCATACGATCCAGCAATTGCACTACTGGGTATTTACCCCAAAGATACAAATGTAGGGATCCGAAGGGGTACGTGCACCCCAATGTTTATAGCAGCAATGTCCACAATAGCCAAACTGTGGAAAGAGCCAAGATGTCCATCGACAGATGAATGGATAAAGAAGATGTGGTATATACACACAATGGAATATTATGCAGCCACCAAAAGGAATGAAATCTTACCATTTGCAACGACGTGGATGGAACTGGAGGGTGTTATGCTGAGTGAAATAAGTCAATCAGAGAAAGACATGTATCATATGACCTCACTGATATGAGGAATTCTTAATCTCAGGAAACAAACTGAGGGTTGCTGGAGTGGTGGGGGGATAGGAGGGATGGGGTGGCTGGGTGATAGACATTGGGGATAGTATGTGTTATGGTGAACGCTGTGAATTGTGTTAAGACTGTTGAATCACAGACCTGTACCTCTGAAACAAATAATACCTCATATGTTAAAAAAAAAGAAGAAGATAACAAGAGGGGAAAAATGAAGGGGGGAGATCGGAGGGGGAGATGAACCATGGGAGACTATGGACTCTGAAAAACAAACTGAGGGTTCTAGAGGGGAGGGGGTGGGGGGATGGGTTAGCCTGGTGATGGGTATTAAAGAGGGCACGTTCTGCGTGGAGCACTGGGTGTTATGTGCAAACAATGAATCATGGAACACTACATCAAAAACTAATGATGTAATGTATGGTGATTAACATAACATAATAATAAAGAGATCTATAGGTTTTTAAATCAACAAAAAATTATTGAACTCCCCAATTCATTTTGCAAAGCAATCACAATTTTAATCTCATGATCTTCACTAAGAACTAAAACAGAAAGAAAGCTTTAGATTATTTTCATTTTAGAGGTAAGTACAGGATTTTTAAATAAAATATTAGTCGATAGACTAGTTGCTAATCCAGTTGATGGAGTCTTAAAAAGGGGACGGGAAAGGAAGAGGTGA
Source organism: Zalophus californianus (assembly GCF_009762305.2). Lineage (NCBI taxonomy): Eukaryota > Metazoa > Chordata > Mammalia > Carnivora > Otariidae > Zalophus > Zalophus californianus. The sequence goes on along the minus strand of NC_045604.1, from coordinate 51,949,944 downwards.
GTAGAAAAACATTAAAGAGAAACTCTGCTCATGTCATTATTTTAGAATAAAGCAGGCCCTAGTGAATTAATTAAGTGAAACAATGAGATCTAAGAAGGCTGCAGAAAACTCTGAAGCTATGTTATCAAAAATGTTAGTAGTGGTAAGAGAAGGAAATTTGAATGCCAAATACTGATATATCTTTATGTCAGTGTCTACTTTCCTATATGGAAATGAGAGCTGGATAAAGTAGCTAAGTATAAATGAATCGATGGTATTTAAGAGGTAGTGTGGTGCAGTTTTAGTAATAAGGATACCTGAGATCCACCCCAGTTCAGCTAATAATTTGCTATGAGACCTTAGAGAAGTCACTTGACTTCTCCGTGAAATGAGGTAGTTAGTTGATTTAGATCAGCACTTATCAAACTTTAATCTGCATATGAACCACTTGGAGATTTTGTTGAAATGTGGTTTCTGGTTCAGTAGGTCTGGGGCAGGCCTGAGATTTTACATTGCTAATAAGCTTTTAGGTTATGCCATGTTGCTGATTTGCAGATCACACTGAGTAGCAAAGGTCCAGATGATCTCTATATCTCTTCCAGTTTAATCAAACATGGTTTTATTATATGTTCTTTCACAGGCAATCAGCTGAAAACTTTAAATTATAAGAATGAAGGTAAAGCAATGGCCAGAACTACTGTAGTAAATAAGAAAGATGTGTTCTTACCTACTACACATCAGTAGAATGGATCTAGCAATGATGTTTGACTTAGTGACTCAGTGAGTAAAGAGGGGCAGGAACAAATCTCAGTCCAAAAGATGTGACCAGAGAAAAGAGCAATGGAGAGATACCCAGAAATATCGAGAGAGATAAAAGTGCTTAATGAAGCATCTACAAAAGGAGCAGCAAGATTGTTAGCCCTCTCTTAGCTCCCTCTGAATCTCCCTGACTTCATTTTGGAGAGCGTACTGTCACTACGATCACTGACCCTCCTTCCCACATCACCCAGCTTCTCTAAAATACAAAGAAAAGCAGTGGGCTTCAATGTGTACATTACAGTGAATTCAGAAAAGCAGCCCAGGTGCTGACTGACAGACATCCTGGTCCTTGGTTTAGGGCCAGGCACCAGGGGTAGAGGATCCACCTCAAGGTTTTTCTGAGAACTGGGGAGGAGGCAGAAAGGGTGGGAAGGGCCCCCCAGGATGAGCACTCAGTGTGTCTTCAAAACCAGAAATCTTCCTTCATACATGTATTCATTGGAAAATGACTTTAGTTTAATAACAATAATGATTTAGTAAACCATTTATGTTAAGAAAAATCTGTGAGGTAGATAGAGGCAGGCATTGTTAACCAATGTAAAACAAGAAGCCAAGATTAGGCAGATTAAGACCACCCAGTTAGTGTCAGATTAGAGCTCAGGTCTCTTCACTTTAGTCAGTGGAGTTCCCTTTACAGTGTGTGGATCTAGCACTATATGTATTTAACCATACTGGACTTTGACCTTTTTCTCATATTCCATTAACCCTACACACCAATTATGGGTATAGAATTACCAGGTGCTTTGTTTTGTTATTTAATAACAGGATGTTTTAGGAAATAAATAATCTGCCATATTGGTAAGAGTGATGACCATTGTTCGTTGCCAATGCCAGAACATTTCCCTTTTCTTCTTTGCTGACAAATTTTATTTTTCTTCCTCTAAGAGTCCATGTTCTTCAGCAGGGAGTGGGCTCTTTCCAGACTTAGGACATTGCATCTTGATTGGTCTGAGCTAATCAAGATGGTGTGTATCACTTGCTAAGTGATAGACAAGTTGAGATAAGGGCATGCGATGAAATTGTGGCCAATGACAGGTGAGGGGAAGTTGCTTCTACTTTTAAAAAGGGATGTGTTACAAACATAGCACCTTTTATGTCTCTGGATTTTGTCTACACAGGTGATGCCTAGAACTGTGGCAGCATCTTGAAAGAGTGTGGGGATGACATTTGACACAATGAGGGTAATAGAGAAGAGAAATGAAAAGAACCTGGGTCCTTGATGATGTCACTGAGCCACTGAATCAACAAAACCCAGGGCTGCTCTTCCTTTGGATTTTTAGCTCAACTTTTTTTTATTTGCAGTCAAAAGCACCCCAGTGGATAGAGAGAGACTAAGAGTAGCTCAGTCCAAACTGGCATCAAATGACAAGGATTGGAATCTCAGCTATATCATCAACTAGCTTTGTTACTTTGGGCAAGTCACTTTCTCTACAAGAACCTTATTCCTTGTAAAAATGGAGATAATAAAATAACTATGTCATTAGGTATTAAACAGCTCTAATAAAAACTGTGAAAACACCTGAAAATTGCTGTTACTATCATTACTGTTATCTTTATTAATATTACATGATATGTAATCATGTTATAACAATCTGCAATGAAGATGTTGGAGTTTGTAGGAAAATCTCTGCATCCTGAGACATTTGTACCTTCCCTTTCTTCTAAGGGAACATGAGAAAAGCCAGGCTGATTACAATTTTGGGGTGGGGGAGTTTGTTAATAAAATATGAGAGCAACATCTCACGACAAGCAGAAGGGGCCTTATCAGACTGTTTTTGGAGAAAATGTTCCAGGAGAGTATTTCCAGCAATTTCAATGCATAAGTGGGGCACAACACATACCAGGTAATTTTTCCCTCCACTTTCCTTTGCACTGAGAAGTGAAGAGCTCCACAGATAACAAGTGAAAGGTCATGACTCTGATGTATGGAAGAGAAATAAATCTGGGAGCCTGACTCTACTGTATTATGAGAATACTAGTTCCTCAAATAGAGTTTTGTAAAGACCCTTCTTCCATTCCATTGTTTTCATCCTCTCCCCACCCCCGACAAGACCACTTTTTAAGTAGCCTCCAAACACTGCAAGACTTGCATGGTTTACAGCTCTAGCCATTTTATCCCCCCTTTTGTTGCAAGAATGAGAGCCAGAGAAGATCTACATTTTGTGTGTGTGTGTTAGAGAAAGCCTCTTTTTACTGACTGAAAATAAGACTGAGTATGATGAGTATGTCACTTGGGAGGATATTCCCAGGGTGTTTGTTGTCTAAGCTCTGGAGAGGAGAAGCACTGGCCTTGGCCTGTATAATGAGAAGGAGGAGCCTATGAAATGGTTGCTTGGCCTAGTTCCAGTCCAGAGCCCACTATTTTTTATGGAAGGTCAAGAAATGAGGAGCTGGGCCTATGGACATCTGCCTGGAGTGATATTTCTAAATTGGTCTTTCTCCTCTGGAGCTTCAGTTTCAAATTTAATTAGCTGGCTAATGATGGTAAATTATCATAATTAATTGATGAGTGCTAAAGTGCTTTGACTACAAAGCACTACATAATTTCTAGGGCAGTTAATTTCTGGTCTAACTTTGAGAACTATTCTAGGAGAGTAGGAAAGAGACTTTTATAATAATAATAATAATAATAATTTTTAATGATTTAGACCACTTAAAAAAGAATGGTTTAGACTATTAAAAAAAGAATGAAGCCTTCTCTTGGTTTGGAACACTGCCTTAGGGGAGCATCTCGTGTAGTGTCTCCTTCTGCCAGAAGCATTCCTGGAGGAAGAAGGCTTGTGAGAGATCTGTGAGTGTGCTTTGCAGTCCAGTGGATAAGACAGAAAAGTGAATGAGCAGTTATTATCAGGGAAGATAAGTAGCTGAGGGAGGGAGATGTCCAGGGAGCTACAGAATTACAGGAGGGGGTCTGGGACATGTCCTGGTGGAGGTGAGAGTTGATGGTGAAGGATGGATGAACAGAAGTTCTTCAGATAGATGTGGGGCAAGGAGAGTGGAAAAAGCCATCCTAGGGGAGAGAGTCACATAAAGATGTGTGTGTGTGAGAGAGAGAGAGGAGGGAGAGACTGAGAGAAAGAGAGAACGGTACATTTGAAGAAGCATAAGTGAGTGTGTTTGCAAGTGTAGCAAGTGACATAATTAAAAGGCCAAGGAGCTTTTATTTAAAGAAGATAATGCATTATATCTCTCCCTGCCAAAACTCTGTCAAAGGGATGATAATGGGATTTTTATGAATAGATAAACTATAAGAACAAACAGAACAGGGAAAAATACAGAACAATAACAAAATTTTAGAAGCTAGGGAATATATGGAAGAGTGGCAATTGATTTAGCAGATTGGAGAAAGTGGAATTCTAATCTTAAATAAACAGTGAGGAAAACCAAATAGGAAGATGATTTAAACCATAGATTTCCTCTCCCAAATCTCAGAAATCAGAGTTAATGGACACTCTGGAAGTAGAGGTAAAGGAGAAACCAAAACCAGAAAAATCATTTCAAATTATTTTAAACAAAGAGTTGGACCCTCAAATAATTTCTCCATCTATATCAGAAGATGATTTCCCACTTCCACTCTTACAGAAAACAAGAAGGTTATTCTCTTGAGGGGTAAAATTGATACCATATAGAGTTGAGTATGGGGATATCATATTAAAAATACAGTGAGTCAGTGAAAATTTACATACTCAGAGATGTGAACTCCAGTCTTCGATCTCCTATCAAGCTCTCAAAATTTTGACAACTATATCTTTTCTTTTTGACAATTTTATCTTTATCTTTCAGGAGAGAGTTGGAAAGAGCCTTCTCTGAAAATGTGACCAAGTGACAAAAAATGATTTAAGGGTACAGACACTGGGGACCTGGGTGGCTCATTTGGTTAAGTGTCTGACTCCTTTTTTTTTTTTAAGTTTTGTTTATTTATTTATTTGAGATAGAAGGAGAGCAAGAGAGAGAGAGTGCATACCCATGAGGGGGGTGGGGGGGGCAGAGGGAGAGGGAGAAGCAGGCTCTCCACTGAGTAGGGAGCCCAGTGTGGGACTTGATCCCAGGATCCTGGGATCATGACCTGAGCAGAAGCAGCAGCTTAACCGACTGAGTCACCCAGGTGCCCCAAGCGTCCAACTCTTGATCTCAGCTCAGGTCTTGATCTCAGTGTCATGAGCTTAAGCCCCGTATTGGGTCCCACACTAGGCATGAAGCCTACTTAAAAATAAATAAGAAAATAAATAAATAAATAAATAAATGTACTGACATCAGGTCCTCCATGGGGAACCCAGTGAGATATCAATAATGAAGACCAAAGTCCATCTATAGACACTTCCTTCAAGGAAGTAAAATTTGTAGGAAGTCTAATTTATTAAGGTTGTTTACATGTTTACACATTTAGAGGAGACTCTGAAGCTGAATTACAGATAAGTACACAGAAAAAATTAAGGGTATATCCATAGAAATCCAAGCAAATAAACAAACAAATGAAAAACAACTACTAACCTTGGGAAAACAGAAAGTTGTGCCATAAAGGAAAAGTAATTATCATATATTACATAACTCAGTTATGAAATGTGTTTACATAGTTATAATAATATAAACACAGGATATTTATGCTACTAAAATTCTAAACTACAAATAGGATGGAGAGATGGAAAGTGTATGTTGGGAACAGGCATGTGTGAGAGAACACTCTTCATCTTCCAAAGTAGAAAATCAATAGGTTATGTCTAAAAATAGAAGAATCAGGAATTAGTAATATAATGATGGTCTTTATCAAGATGGGAAAAGCAGAAAAGGAAATATGAAGGAACAATGGGTTTATTGTTGAAGTGTGGCCTTTGAGGTAGCTGTGAAACAGCCAAGTGGAGATATCTCCTAGGCAGTTGGCTCTATGGGACCAGTGTCAACCAGCCTCAATAGGGTTCTTAAAGAGCATTAAGCCCCACAGGAAATGATCCAAGTGATTATTTTCTCAATTCTCCCCCAAGATGGGGTTGATAGGTACTCTTATTCTAGATACACAGGAAAGAAGTTAATTAATTATATACAATGGATGCCTAAGGGCACTAGTGTTTAATGTCCTTGTAGAGGCTAACTGAGAAGAACTGGGTCAGTAGGGTAGGGAATGAAGATTTGGAGTCATTGTCAGAAGATTAGATGAAACTGGATGAGGGCCAAAGATAACTACTAGAGGACACTAACAGATTAGAGATGGGCAGAGCAAGAGGATACTGCAAGGAGGCTAAGAAGGAGCAACTAGAATAGTAATGAAAATCCAACGAGTATCCAGAAGCTACGAAGAAGAGATTTGAAGGAGCAGGTGCACGGTAGGTACCAAAAGCTGTGGAAAGATGATGTGAAATAAGGACAATAAGGAGGCTGTTGATTTTACCTACAAAGAAGTTGTCAGCAACCTTAGAATAGTTTTATTGGAGTAGCGGTATTCAGAAGCCAGACTGCAGGGTACTTGGGGCCCAGGAACTGGTCAGCTGAAACTAGTTATTTCTTAATGCCCACCTCTCTAACGCAAGCTAAAACTTTATTCATGCTCCAAGTCACCTCTCCTGGGAGGGAACTGTGTTTTCACCCAGGACACCACTTAGACACACAACATTGGGTTTTTACAATGACTTCATGAGAACATTTCTAGGGATTCATGGGCCCTGGCCAACCCTATTATTACATTCTTTAGATTAGTTATTTTTATGTTTTTTTAATGTGAAACCTTAAGTGGGATAAACTGCTGAAACTGACCAGGGAATAGTGTGTTGAATTATCTTGTCCTTCAAGTAATTTCTTAGCAGGAGCCAAGAACTTTTCACCTAGAAAAGTAAAAGCCTTCCTGTAATATGAATGGATGGTGTCGATTTGTCACTGGAACAGCATTGCTGCTCCAAATATTTATCATTCATTCGTTCAAATATTTACCACTATTCCAAGAGTTGTGGAGATAAAAACAAGGAGCAGATATGGGTTGCACTCTCAAGAAGCTTGCAATAGAGTCAAAGGGATGATTCATGTGTTCCAATATCTCCAGAAACTTATTTTTATAGAGTCTTCTATCCAAATCAGTCATACATATGGAAATGGGGTCTCCTAGGAAGTGTGTGATTGTTCTGCCTTAATATTGCTCTTCATCTGACCTGAGTGTGACCTCACTCTTTCCAGAGCTCTGTGGCTTGTGAACTCTTGACCTATAGGACTACTTCCAGATAGAATAGTTGGGCCACATATGTAAGGAGAGGGTGAAGATGAGGTTCCACCTGAAGCTTATGTTTGGAGTTTATGACAATTCTCCCTCCCCATAAAGGGATTATGAATTGGGGTTCATGAGGGAAATTATACTTGTGAACTCCTGAGTACTCAAAGGAATGTATTAAAGTGTAAAGGAGGAGCCCCAACCCTTCTACCTGGAAGGTCAAGATGTTCTTGTGGCAGAGCTAGATCTGTGGCTATGAAATCACATGAGATTTATGACAATACCCAAATATCACTGCTCAGAGCCCATCCATCCTTGACAGGCAGGAAGTCCTCTTGCTTCCAGGAGTTTCTTTCCCTAAATATTTTTGGGCCAACCCTCACAGGTTTTGTTTGGACATCTCAAATGTTCCCTTGGTCCCCTGGGGTTACCCTTGTAGAATGTATATAAGGGTCAGCAGTTTCTCAGTTGTAATCATAGCCTTTGCGAACAGCTCATCCCTGTGCTTGGCTGGTCACAGATATCTGCCAACCAGGGAGTCTGCATATATATCCAGATAGCCTACTGGCCTCTGGAACTCTACTCCCTCTTGGAGAGTAGTTGGGAAATGTCTTTCTCTTCTGATCAGCTCTTTCAGAGGTGTTTTGCACAGCAGAGCTTAGACCTCAGCAACACAGTCTTTCTTTGCTCCACACCCCTCTTTCCCAGACTGGTTGGTTCATCTAGGATTTTTTTTTTTAAGATTTTATTAATTTATTTGAGAGAGAGTGAGAGTGAGAGAGTTTACAGAGGGAGAAGCAGACTTGCCGCTGAGCAGGGAGCCCTATGTGAGGCTCCATTGCAGGATCCTGAGATCATGACCTGAACTAAAGACAGATGCTTAACTGACTGAGCCATCCAGGTGCCCCCATCTAAGAGGGTTTTGATTAAGTGATGTCAGGCTCCACATCACACCTCCTTGTAAACTTTGCTTCTCCAAATTCCAAGCCCATTCTACCACCGGGTTCAGTCATGGTGTGGTTGTTCTATTGGGCTCCAGGCATACCAGGGCTATCACTGGACAGCTACTTTAGGGTCCATGAATATTTCATCAAGGTCAAGAAGTTCCCTGAACATTCCCACAGAATCCCAAGAACTTCTTGGGGAAGGTGTTCTCCAACTTTACAACACTGACCCAACCAACTGTGTGTGCAAATAAGGGAAAGGGTAGAATGAAGGTACATTTTTATTCCAGTGTCATGGGAAATCAATAAAATTTCCTTTAAAAATGCACTTGTCTATAGTGAAGCCCTATAGGGCTCCTTGGGGGAAGGAGTGGTAAAGTGGACATACAAAACAAAACAAAACATAGGAGGTTTTGGTCAAAACTTTCAAACCCAAGTCATTGCCAATAGTAACAGAACCACAGGTTTGAGTGAGCTTGGCTCATTAAATAACATCCTATTATAGCTTGCTGGAGAGTCTCAGGTATTTGTGGATTAGCTTTTGAAACTTTTCATATTTGTATTGAAAATTGTACTAGACTGTGGAGATGGAATGTGTGTAGGAGAACAAAGTATAATTGAATATGAAGTGAGAAAGTTGGCTTGTTTTTGGTTGCCTACTCAAGTCCCTCCAACCCCATTTATCTTTTGAGACATTCTCCATCTGGGCAAAGAGTTGAGTCCTCTTCTTCCCACAAAAACTAGTTACCATTTCAGCTTTCCTTACAGCAAACCCTAGTCACATGATTAATGATTCATGGATCAGGTTTACCAAGAGAGGACTTTGACTTGGACGCTAGGAATCCGAGAGAGCTAGGGCTATATTATAGACACTATCTTGGGGGGGCTAATGGCCCCAGTAGAATTAGATCCAATTTCCAGAGTCCATGTTGGTAACAGTTCTAGCAGAGGGGTCAGCCTCCAGTGTCAACATTGTCAGTGGGATGAGCAGTTGCCTCTCTGTCCAGTAGAAGCAACAACTACATGTTCATAGAATCAGTCCTGAGAGAATTTTGGATGTTTTTCTTGGATGGATGCATTTATTTTTTATTTTTATTTTTTTAAAGATTTTATTTATTTATTTGACAGAGATACAGTGAGAGAGGGGACATAATCAGGGAGAGTGGGAGAGGGAGAAGCAGGCTTCCCACTGAGCAGGGAGCGCGATGCAGGGCTCGATCCCAGGACCCTGGGATCATGACTTGAGCCGAAGGCAGACGCTTAATGACTGAGCCACCCAGGTGCCTCTGGATGGATGCATTTAAACCCAATTCAGATTCTTCTGAAGCCTCCATGAACGAATCCAGTAGCCTTTAATAATTCCCTTTCTGCCCCAGTCACCCAGTGTACAACTAAGAACCTTGACACCAAAATAAATAAACAGGTGAAATGATAAAACAATTTAGATTGCAAAATGTTTGAAATGGAGGTAAAAGGTACCCATAAATCCTCACTTTAACACAAAAACAATGACCTTATGATTCCATCATGACTTTCCCAAAATGTTTCCATGGACAATAGAGGTCATGTGGACAGAAAAATTCCCCATTATCAAATGATTTTGCAAATTTGGAAAATGTTCTGATAATATTATACAGTTTTCTTTACTTCAATACTTAACATCTCAAAATCCTTAGTATATTAATTCACTTTGAGAAGATTCAAGAAAGAGATAAACAATTACATTTTTCCCTCCTAGGAACATTTCAAAGGATTTTGAGGTGCACATGCTATAAAATGCTGCCTTTTGCTATTTTTGCACATGCAAGTGTTCTATATGATGGTAGTCACAGGGCACATGAAGTTTATTCTTCTATGTTGTATCGTAGGGACTTTGAGGGCAAGACTTTGCATGGAAGAATCTTCTCTCCTTTTGTCTCTGGGGTCTCTAAGTGTGAAACAGATCATCCAGCAGGTGAGAAAATGGGAACATTTCAAAGGATTTTGAGGTGCACATGCTATAAAATGCTGCCTTTTGCTATTTTTGCACATGCAAGTGTTCTATATGATGGTAGTCACAGGGCACATGAAGTTTATTCTTCTATGTTGTATCGTAAGGACTTTGAGGGCAAGAGTTTGCATGGAAGAATCTTCTCTCCTTTTGTCTCTGGGGTCTCTAAGTGTGAACCTGAGATCATCCAGCAGGTGAGAAAATGGGAACCCCTGCTCTGAGCTAGCAGACCAAGTCTTGGTCTCTGCTATATATTCTGGTAGAAGGACATTGTCAGGACTTGAAATTAGGGCCAAGACCTTTTAATGCTGAAATGAACTACATTTATTTGGGCATTTCCAACTCTCTAAAGAGCATATTCAACTTCCCTCCACTCCCCAAGCTTAAGGCTAAGACATCTCACAGTGATTTGACATGGACTATAAAGGAAGGAAGAAAATTTGATTTTCCTCAAAGGAGGAAACTCAAGTGCAACAGACTGACTGCAGCAGGGTTTGTCATGCAAATGGACACACAGTATTCCTTTTGCTCCCATTTATGCCCAGTATGAAAAGGGCAGACATTTTAAGAGACTTAAAACAGAGAAAAGAAAAATAATGGATCATCTGTGGGGCACTGGCTATTAAAGGAAAAAAAACACTTTTCACTTTATTAGTTTTTTCACCTGCTGAGTTGGTCCCAGGAAATATGACACTCACTGATAGCTATATTCCAACTGTGCTACATAACTCTGCTGGTTAGAACACGGTATTGAGAAAGGCACGGGCATGAATCTCCATTTGAATTTATATTCAATGAGGACAGGGACTTGTTGGTTTTTTCACTGCTGTATCCCCAGAATGTAGAATGTATGTGCTATAAGTATCTGTAGAATTAATAACATCTGTCTCCTTAGAGAAGAACTCATTTTGCTGGGCCTCACTGACAGAGGTTGAACCTCTAATCCTTACTAGCCTGAAACTTCTAGTTTGGTATAAATGTGTATATAAAGGCAATTACTATCATATTTCTCTAAGTTCCCTTTGAAAAATTGTCAAGCTATAGATCTCTGCATTGTCCTGTTTAGCAGGAATTCAATCTGAATTAATCTACTTGTTGCAAACTTGCGTGTTCAGAAAATGCATAGCTTTGTTTCTGGTAATATAATGGCAAGACACCTAGAACAATCTTCCTGCTAATAAAAATGAAAAATGTTAGTTAATGTATATTTTAAAAATCTTCCTAAAAACATTGGAGAACTGGTAAAATATAGCAGTAAGGATTTATTAGCCCAACATCTAAGGGAAAGGAGGACCCAAGAGAAGTAAGCAAAATTTTTACCCTGAGGGCTATTGCTGAACCTGATGAACTTGAGCTTCAATTTTTATAGTTTTATAGGACAAATGCCTGTGTGTGTGTGTGTGTGTGTGTGTGTGTGTGTGTAAAGAGAGAGGAGAGAAGAAAGAAAGAAAGAGAAAAGTTCAGTGACATGCTAAGTGTCAATATGAGCCAGAACTAAACCCAACTGCACCTCTTTCACACACAAGAAAATTTCAAGGCAAGTTGCTTAAGCACCAGACAAAACAGGATTTTTTAAAAAAGTCCAAACCACTCCCTGATTGAGAGTGATTAATTAAAATCTTAAACTGACCTATGTGTAGACATGTAAGTCAAATTCTAGTGACCTGGGTGGTCCACAAAACTTCAAGTCAGATTTTAAATTAGTCCCAAAATGGCAATGCCCCAACCACCTAGAAAAAGCAAGCACAAATCCTCTCTGAAGGAATCTACTTCCAGCCAAGGCTTTAAAGAATTCTCACAAGGAAAAGGAAAAGGAAAAGGTGCAGCTAACAATGAACAATTACTAAATATATAGAAAGAAGAAACTGATCTGCACAGGTTTCTGGTATTGCAATCATCAATCTCATAAACCAAAGTAAATATGATTACTATGTTTAAAGACATAAAAGACAAGCAAAATGTCTGTAGGGGACATTTAGTTTTGCATCTACAATGAGGGTCTAAATAGGTGTTAAAAGATAAAATGAGGTATGTTAAAAAATTTTTTTTAAAAGATTTTCTTTATTTATTTGACAGAGAGAGACAAAGCGAGAGAGGGAACACAAGCAGGGGGCTGAGCAGGGAGCCTGATGGGGCTCCATCCAGGACCCTGGGGTCATGACCTGAGCTGAAGGCAGACGCTTAATGACTGAGCCACCCAGGCGCCCTGAGGTATGTTAAAAATTTTAAGAGTTTTTTTGAGCAAATAGCAATTCAAATCTAGCAACACCAATACAAAAGTGATTAGAAGTGCTCTGCTGAGAGAAGCCAGGGCAGGATTTACATAGAAAAAGTGCAGAAGCAAAGTAAGAAAATTACTAATTGGCTACAGTTGAAAGCCCATTTGGCTGTTTGTGATTGGTTGTCCTTGGCATTCTGATTTTGTAACCTGGAGGCATTGACAGGCTTAGATGTTAGTTTGCTAGCATAGGCCACCATGGCATTAGAGGCACCTCAGTTTAATGGTCTTTTTAAATGAATTTAACACAGATGTGAGCAAAACCAAATATAATTTATTGGAATGATAATAATAAAATTAAAAAACCCAGTAGGTGAGTTTAACATCAAATTGGACAGAGGTGAAGAGAAAATGAGTGAACTTGAAGATAGGTCAAATAAATTATCCAAAATGTAGCACAGAGACACACACATGGAATGAAAATATGAAAAACATATCAAGAGCCATGGAGAACAGAACGTGAAGATCTAACAAAAATTTCATTGGAATTTAGAAGGAGAGGTGAGAATGGATTAGGGAAAATGTTCAGAGAGATAATACATGAGAATTCTTTATAACTGTTGGAGACTAAAACACACAGATTCAAAAATCCCTGCAAATCATAAGGAGAATAAATAAAAAATGCACATCTGGCACATTGTAGTGAAACTGTAGGCCATCAACAACAAAGAAAAATCTTAAAGGCAACCAGAGTGGGGAAAAAGACAGATTACCTGTAAAAGAGCAATAGTCAGACAGCTGATTAAACAACAACAACAATAGAAACCTGGAATCACATCTTCAGTGTGCTAAGAAAAAAATAACCATTAATCTAGAGTTCTGCTCCCAAGGAAATGATATTTCAACAAGAACAAAATAAACACATTTTCAGAAAACCAAAAACCAAGAGAATTTGCTGCAAGAGGACCCTCTATAAAGGAAAATTTAAAGGATGAACTGCAAGCAAAAGGGCAGCAATCCCAGATGGAAGGCTTACAATCAAGGAAAAATGAAGAGTGAAAAAGTGGTATATACAGGAGTAAATCCAAATACTCATTTGCTACATAAAAAAAAGCTCATTAACATCTTATGTCTGTGTGTTTTCTAAAATAACTTAGACTACTTAATTAAAATAGTAAGTCTGGAGGATGATAAATGGCATCAAAGTATTATAAAGTCCTTTTACTGTCTAGACAAAGAGTAAAGGTATTGTTTAAACTTACTTTGATAAATTAATATGCATGTTGTATTTTCTATGCAAGTTACTGAAAGAATAAAATATAATGTACAATTTCCAAGTTAGTGGAAGAAAAAATGGGAGGATGAAGAAACCTTAGTCAAAAAAAAAAAAAAAAAATCCACAAAAACAAACCAAAACAAAACAAAAAAAAACAAAAAATGAGAGAAAAAGAACAAAAATAGAAAGCACTAAAGAAAGTGAAGGAATATATACAGAAATATATCAGTAATTTCATGAAATGTAAAAAGAACAAGTAAAAATATACAAAGAACATGTAAAACTCAACAGTAAGAAAATACACAAACCAATTAAAAAATGGGCAAAAGATCTAAACAGACTCCTCACCAAAGATCAAGAGATGGCAAATAAACATATGAAAAGATACTCAACATTATTTGTCTTGAGGAAATTGCAAATTAAAAAACAATGAGATACCACTACATACCCATGAGAATAGTCAAAATCCAAAAAAAAAAAAAAAAATTGACATTATCAAATACTGGCTAAGATTCAGAAGAACAGGAACTCATTCATTGCTGGTGGGAGTGCAAAATGGGACAGCCACTTTGGAAGACTGTTTTGTGATTTCTTACAAAGCTAAACGAGTCCTACCATATACAGCAATCATATTCCTACGTATTCACCTAGTTGAGCTGAAAACTTATATGCACAAAAGAAAACCTGCACACAAATATTTATAAGAGCTTTATTCATAATTACCCCAAACTGGAAGTAACCAAGAAGTCCTTCAATAAGTGAATGGATAAACAAGCTGGTACATCCATGCAATAGAAAAATATAAACTTCAAAACATAAGCACTGAACTTCAATGCATGCAAATTAGAAAACCTCATTTAGGAGTCTGAGGGATCCCAAGGAAAAATCCAAACTATGGCAATAGAATCTAACTGTATCACAAGTGTATTTTTTAAAAAACCTCACTAAAAAGGAAGGGGAAAAGGGGCTGTCCTAAGTAGCTTTGGAAATGAATAGCATCTGTGAGACCAAATGCAGAAGCAGCTGAGCATCACACTATACTCTAGTTGATAAAGTTGCTTTCCATGGAGGTACAGGCTACCAATTCTGATACTGTTATACATGTATATTGGAACTGAACAATTAAGTAAATGATGGCAGATGGTGGCAGCTTGGTTTCTCACCATTGGGGAGATGCTAGAAGCATCCATATGGTAATGGATTAGAATTGGAGACATCAGTAAGAACAACTCATGTCTAACTTAATATAGATACAAATGGTTACGTACAATTAACAGTAGTTAATATACACATATAAATTCCTTTGCTTTGCCAGCTGAGAGAGTCCAAAAGCAATGACACATAGTAGTAATGAGCACACGTAGTGCCCAGATCTTGGATTATAATTCCATAAGCTCATAAAAAGAACTTGGAGAAATGGCTGATTCTAGGATTGACGCAGGAAATATGCAAGATGAGTTTTGAGCTGTTATGATGTCAGAAAGTCAGGAAGTGCTCAAAAAACAAGTCACAAACAAATAAACACCTCATAATGATGTAGGTAAATAAAGGAGCACAGGAGCCTACTAAAAGGGCTTCCAATGGAAAGCTGGAGCAGTTTGAGCAACAAAATAAAATAGCGGTTTTAACTCAAACTATAAAGCAAATATCCATGAGTTTGTATTGACATAAATAAATGATGGAATAAATAAATAAATGGGAGAAAAGAGACAATTCTCTCATGCAGAAAAAATTTCATCTAATTTATGTAGGTACTCTCAGGCAGGTGACACATAAGTCCATTCTTTAAGTGTGGCCAGCACATAGTGACTTCCTTCCAAAAGATATGGTACACATGGGGGCAAAGTGGCATTAAAGTGTTCTGTGCTTTGGATGGGGGCAAAAGAATAACTTTGTGGTGGAAAAAAACTGATAAGCATTATCAAGTTATTAGTCAAGTGGTCAAGGTCAAAATCAACAGTGGTAAGTCATGTTGATAATATGTACTCTTGAGCTGATGTAATAAAAATGGCACTTAACCTCTGTGGTATTTCTCCCCTAAACAAACTATCCCAGTCTAATCATGAAAAAAACATGAGAGAAATTCCAATTGAGGAACATTCTACAAAATGCTAGACCAGTACTTCTCAAGACTGTCAAGGTCATCAAAAACAAGGAAAGTCTGAGAAACCATCACAACCAAGAGAAGCCAAAGGAGAAATGAGGACCCTCTGTAATGTGGTATCCTGGATAGGATCCTGGAACAGAAAAAAAGATGTTAGCTAAAAAAGAAGGAAATCTGGCTTTAGTTAAGAATAATATACCAATATTTGTTCATTAATTATAACATATGTACCATATCAATGTAAGATGTTAATAAGAGGGGCAACTGAATGTGGGATATATGGAACTCTTTGAATTATCTCTGCAACTTTTTTGTAAATCTAAAACTGTTTTAAAAAATAAAGTCTATTAATAATAATTTAAAAAAGGAATACATGCTGTAGAGTTAAGAGAAAAAAGATGGTCTGGTTGGATGAAATAGAAAGTCCAACTACAGGAGCACCTGGGTGGCACAGTTGTTTAAGCATCTGACTCTTGGTTTCAGCTCAGGTCGTGATCTCAGGGTTGTGAGATGGAGCCCTGTGATGGGCTCCGTGCTTAGCAAGGAGTCTGCTTGAGATTCTCTCTCTCCATCTCCCTCTCTGCCCCCAATCTCTGAAATAAGTAAATAAATCTTGAAAAAAAATCCAACTATATGTTATTTATAAAAGAAACATCTAAAATACAAGGATATAGAAAAGGTGAAAGGAAAAAGTGAAGGAAGATATGTTGAGCAAAATCTAACCAACTGGAAGCTGGTGCAGTTATTTGAAATATAACTTGAAATATTTCAATATAATTTGAAACAGAAAATATATAGATTTTCAACCAAAATCCTTACTTGTGAGAAAGAGGTTCACTTCATTAAAAAATTTCAGTTCACCAAAAAGATATAAAAATTTACAATTATATGTATGTTAACAACAGGACTTCTAAATATTCAAGCCAAAATTGATAACTCCAAGGAGAAATAGACAAATCCATAATTATAGTGGATCATTTTAATACCCCTCTCTCAGTACTTTGATTGAACAAGCAGATAAAGACATCAGTAGAAATATAGACTATTTGAACATGATGAAAAAATTTGATTTAATGGGCATGTATCATTGACTTGACTAGAATATGCATTTTTTTCAAAATACACAGAATATTTACCAAAAAATGGCTATATCCTGAGACATAAAGCAAACCCAAACAAATTTTGAAAGGCTGAATAATGTAGATTGGGTCTTTCCAGAGCAATCTGATTAAGCTACAAATCAATGATAAATCATAATTAGAAGTGTATGTTAAGTATTACAAACACACTGCTAAATAATCCTTGGTTCAAAGAAGAAATGCTTGTGCAAATTAGAGAATGTTTTTAACTGAATGATAATAAAAAATACTGCAAATCAAAATGTGTGAGATGAAGCTAAAGTAGTACTTGAAGAGAAGTTTATACCTAAAATGCCAACATAAGTAAAAATAAAGGCTAATCAAATTTAAGAGTATAAAATCGATAACATATTGTGACAAAGTTGAGTTTATTCCAATGCAAGCTTTTAACATGAGAAAATTAAATTTGCTCTAACATTACTAGATAAATGAAGGGAAATTATGCAATAATTGCAGAAAAAAGTTATCTAATTATTATAAACCCTTAGCAACCTGGGAACAGAAAGGAATTATTTAATTTAATAAAGAATGTTTGCAAAAAAAGAGGAGGTGGACTAGAGAAAGCATTGTTTATAATAGTGGAACATTATAAGCTTTCATTTTGAGATAAAGCATGAGATAAAAGTGCCATTATTATTTCTTTCAACATTTTTCTAGTTAAACCAGTGAAACATTTTGGCCAGTGAAATAAAGCAGGAAAAAGTAAAGGAATAAGAGAGAGAAATTTTGGATGAAAAAAACATTTCATTTTTCAACAATGGTATGATTCTGTATGTGGAAAATTCTATAGAATCCATGGATAAATTATTGGAATTAATGAGTTTAGTAAAATTGCTAGGTAGAACATTAATAAACAAAATTCAATTATTATTTTTTTAAAATATTAACAGCAAACAGTTAGAAAATGTAATTTTTGCAAGGTTATGTGAAGTGCTATTGGGAGATACTCCTTCATGAGTCTTTCATTCTGCTATGTCTTGTTGGGTATGCCAAGAATGCAAGGTCCTGACAACTGTTTACGTGGGTCTTATCTTAAGGTTGTTTTTGCACCAAGAAATCTCAAGGCCGGAAGTAATGTCTTCCTCTGGGACAAAGAGGAAACTTGTTTAGTACTTGCAATTAAATAACGGGTTTCCCGAGCTCAGTGATCCTTAGCTATAAAGCAAACCCACTATGTGAGTGAATAGAATCCATCTGGGCTCCTCCACGGGACTTGGATCAAGGAAAATAAATGTACATACTTCCTGCTGTGGAAAATAAGAGTTTTAATCTCTGCAGGATTCTCACATCTTCTACTAGCATTCACCAAACAAGAACAGGCTAGCTTATTAGCTTGGAGGTAGGGTAAAATAAAATCACAGACCCCAAAATTTCTTGGCAGTAAATCTAATAAAATATGTGTAAAATCACCATCCTTTATTGAGAGACATTAAAGAAGATATAATAATTTGAGAGATATTCTGTGTTCATTGACTGGAGGACTCAACATCATAAAGAGGCCCATTCTTCCAAATTGATGTATAGAATTGATGCACTACCATAAAAATTCCAAAAAAAATTTTTTTGGGTGGAACTTGACGAACTGATTCTGAAATTTATTTGGAAGTTCAAGGAGTCAAGAATAGCTAAACTCTCTTGAAGAAAAAGAACAAGGTGAGAGGTCTTGCCCTACAGATAACAAGAGTTATTTTAATTGAGATGATGTGGTGTTAGGGCTGGAATTGACAAAAAGACTTATATTGGAAAGGTAGCATGGGCAGATCAGTGGTCAAGGATAAACTTTTAAATAAATAGTACTGGGAAAAGTTATTCATATGGAAAAAAATAAAAATATATTCCTGCCTCACATCATATATTGTGTTGAACCATATAGAACCTTCATTTTGTAGGTCAAAAATAGTCAAACATAAGTGGTTTCATATAATTCTACCTAATAAAAAATTCCAGGTAGACTAAAAACTTAAATGCAAAAGGTAAAATCACAAATAACACAAGAGAATGCATTCTTATTTCCAATCTGAAAACAAGACCAACAAACACTATGAAGGGAAAGATTGATAATTTGATTATATTGAAATCAGAAACTCTCTTTAATCAAAGACACCATCAAGGGAATGGAAAAACAAGAGTGCAACAAGATATTTTAAATGCGCATACAGACAAATGCTTCCTACTAGAATATAGAAATCAACAGGCAAATTAATAGAAAAAAATGTTCAGTGAACTACATAGATCTTCCCAATTTGACATATTTTATTATAAAATAAAAAAAAATCACATCTTTTAACACCACCACTGATATCATCAGGAAAGTTCTTAAGTATTGGGAAGCTGTCAAGCTTAGCATAATAGATACAAGTTTTTTAAAATTCTAGTTTTCTTTTGAAAGCTCAAATTTTATCACTAGCAACAAATAAATCAATTGTTTTTCTCCAAATGACAGGCTTACTTGACTTATTTTTGAGAAAATTTCTGCCACATGCCCATGTCAAAAAACCCATATTTGTCTGTTGTTCTTTCAAGTAAAAATGGTGTTTTATGAAAAAAGCAACTAGTTCAGCTGGTGACTCAAACAATGACCCGAATTCTTTTTTCTGGAGACAATGAGTGTACTTGAGAGTCTGTAGAAGTACGTTAAACATTTTTTCCACTTGTTCACATAGAATTAAAAAGACATGAACTCAGGGTCAATATGTAATAGAATTAATAATTTTTACGTTTTCATCAAGGATCTTCTTAAGTGAAATTGGCTTTTTTTTTTCCTGTGAGTAAAAAATATGGTTATGGGTGCAAGGTTTATTGCCATTTGTCTTGATTTGTGATAAAGTGCCTGCAGTTTTACCACCATCAGTGCAAATGTCAATGCGATGAAAAAGGTAAACATTACCTTAGTATTCTTAGAAAAATAGTTTGGATATTGTGGGTCCCCTGAAAAGCTATGTAAGTGTAAAATACATACCAGAATTTGAAGATAAATATCAAAAAAGAATCTAATATCTTTTAAAATTTTTATATTGATTACATGTTGAAAAGCAGTGTTTTGGATATATTGGGGTAAATAAAATATTATTAAATCCATTTTACTTGTTTTAATGTGAACTACGAGAAAGTTCAAAATTATATATGTGGCTCTCATTCTCTCTCCATTGGCTTCCCATCACGGAGCAGATCTTATTTCCGGCCACTCTCCCTGGATCCGGATCTGTCCAAACCAGCTTCTGCTGGTTCACCTGGGACTTGAGCGAGCTCCAGCTTGAGGTCATCTTCTTACAAGCCATTCTTTCTGCCTGGAAGGCTGTAGTGTCAGATATCCCCAAGGCTTGCTCCCCATCTTTTTCATGGGTCATTATTCCAATGTGACTTTCTCACTGAGGCTTTCGCCGGCCTGATTTATTTATTTTTAATGGAAAATCCCTATCTCAATGTGGGTTGTCTCAAAAGCAGACCATGAAACAGTGAGTGCAAGTCTGTTTTTAGGAGGTGCTCACAGGCAGCTCAGTGAGGTAGTGGGGAACTGAGAAAGGGGAGGGCTGAAAGCCCATAGAGCTGGTCAGTGAGAGGCCACCTCTGAGGGCTCCAGAAGGCCCCCTGAGAAATGATGTGGAGCACACACCTCTGAACTGTCATACTCAGAAGCAAGGAAGCTGAGGGATGTCCATCAGCTCCTTTCCTTAATTATTTAAGGATTGCTTCAGGGGATATTCATTCCTTAACATCTTTGCAGAACAGCACTGGAGCTTGAGGTAAAATGTTGTCCACATGAATGGGAAGAGTCACAGAAGGCACAGGGGACCTCAGAGGTGGGCTGAGAAGACACAGGTGGAGAGCTGTTAGCCTCTGCTCTCCCCTCAATATTCCCTACCTCCTGTCATGGACTGAATTGTGTCCCTCCTGACAAATTCATGTGTGCATGGGGTGCATTGTGTATTGAAGGCCTAACCCACTGAGGGATCGTATTTGGAGATAGGGCCCTTAAAGAGGTAATTAAGGTTAAATGGGGTCCTAAGGGTAGGACCCTGATCCAACAGGATTATTATTAGTCTTATAAGAGACACCTGGGTACTCTTTTCCTCTCCCCTCTCCTGCCCTGTTCACCCAGGGAAATGGCCGTGTGAGGGAGTGACAGTCTGCTAGCCGGAAGAGAGTCCTCACCAGAGATAGAATTTTCCAGCACCTTGACCTCAAACTTCTAGCTTTCAGAACTGTGACAAAATACATTTCTGTTGTTTCCACCACCCAGTTTGTGGTATTTTGTTATGGCAGCTCCAGCAGACTAATACATCCCCCTTTATTTATCTTCAGAGGCTTATCACTGTCTCACATACTATATATTATGCTAATTTTTCTTGTTTTATCGAGTGCTCAATACATGTTTGTGGAATGAATGAATGAATCCATGCCTGTATCTTTATTGATATTATATGTTTAGGACCAGCTAATATTAAGGAGGGCATGTACTGCATGGAGCACTGGGTGTTATACAAAAACAATGAATTGTGAATCACTACATCAAAAACTAATTGATGTATTGTATGGTGACTAACATAACATAATAAAATAAAATTTAAAAAAATAAAGAATGTTCATTTGAAAAGACAATTATTCTAGATGCCCACATGTCTCAACCCAGCCTGTCCTCAAATTCTCACAGAAGCCCCACATAGGAAAAGTGTCTGTTTCTGCCCCTTCAGAATGGACCTGAAACCCCCCACCAACAGAAGCTTGGTGTCCCAGAGAAGGCCCCCATATCTACCCCAGTCCAGCTAGAATTTTCTGAACTTCATGCAAAATAAAAATGTCAAGGTGGTGAAAGCAGAGCATTAAACCCAAGTGTGGGGCTCTTGTAAGTGTGGGGCCCTGTGTTGTTGTATAAGTCACACGGCCATGAAGCCAGCCCTGTATGTGATCCCCAAAGAACTCTACCTCTGGCTCTCTTTTGGACGTTAGTCTTGCCCATGCAACTTCCCTCTTGGCTGGATATCTCAGAGAGTCTCTAGCTGCTGTTCAAAATGCAGTTCCTGTCTTTGGCTCTCAGTGACTTTTCCCTTCCTGGGTAGCCCCCGTCCAACCAGTGGGGCCACCCAGAATCCTATACACCATTCTGTGTATTGTTCCTCATCGACATGTTCAATTTCTGTCCGTTTACTCCCAAACATCTCTTGACTATATCTACCTTTCCGATTTTACTAAAACCACCTGAGTCCAAGTATTTCTCTTTCTCATCTGACCCACTACTGCATTCCGCTCCCCCCCAGATCTTTTGCATCCCCTCACCATTTACACGACAGCCACAACCAACTCTTTTAAATGTGTGTATGGTCATCTCGCACTCCTGCTTAGAGTCCTCCCGTGGCTTCCTGCCACTGTTACAATAGATTCAAATTTGCACATGGCTTGCAGAGCCCTGCCTGATTAGGTCCTGCCCTCTTTCCCATCTGTATCCATGGTACCCACTAGCCACCCAGCTGTGCCCCAGCCGCCCTGGCTTTCCACCAGTTCCCTGCACAGTGCAGACTGTTAGGGGGTGTTCAGTGACTCTTTGTTGAGTGCGTGAATGAATGACTGTATGGACAAGGGACAGAACGAGTGAAGGAATGCTCTAGGGCAAGAACACCTGGGTGACTCAGGCGAGAAGCTCCATTGAAAGACATGGTTTCCTCTCCACCTGGCAGGACTCTTTGGCACTGGGTGCTCTGGGGGAGGAGGTGTTGCCTTGCTTTCAGGGTGAATGTCATGCCTTGATGGGGAAAATTGCAGCAGAGAGGCTCCAGGGCCCCAGCACATCTGTCACAGTCCATATAATGCCACCGAAGTGAAAACTACTGGCCCAATGAACCGCCAACTTGTCTGTGTTCCCAGGAACCAAGCACCAAGTGTGAATGTGGTCATTTCTGTTCCTCTTCTTTTTATAGGTCAGGACCTGGGACAGGTGAGTGGCTCTGAAGGTGGCTATGAGTTCTTTGTCCCCTAGAGTACCAGACAGAATCAGGGCTGGGTGTGACAAGCCATTCCTCCAATCTCAGTCCATTAGAAGGGGTTTGGAGGAGAGGCAAGTGCCCAGCTTCCAGCTGGACTGGAGTGGATATGGGGGCCTTCTCTGGGAGACCAAGCTTCTGTTGGTGGGAGGTTTCAGGTCCATTCTGAAGGGGCAGAAACAGACACTTTTCCTATGTGGGGCTTCTGTGAGAATTTGAAGACAGGCTGGGTTGAGACATGTGGGCATCTAGAATAATTGTCTTTTCAAATGAACATTCTTTATTTTTTTAAATTTTATTTTATTATGTTATGTTAGTCACCATACAATACATCAATTAGTTTTTGATGTAGTGATTCACGATTCATTGTTTTTGTATAACACCCAGGCTCCTTGCAGTACCTGCCCTCCTTAATACCCAACACCAGGCAAACCCATCCCCCCACCCTGCTCCCCTCTAAAACCCTCAGTTTGTTTCTCAGAGTCCATAGTCTCTCATGGTTCATCTCTCCCTCCGATTTCCCCCCTTTCATTTATCATTTCCTTCTCCTAATATCCTCCATACTATTCCTTATGTTCCATAAATAAGTGAAACCATATGATAATTGACTTTCTCTGCTTGACTTATTTCACTTAGCATAATCTCCTCCAGTCCCATCCATGTTGATGTAAAAGTTGGATATTCATCCTTTCTGATGGCTGAGTAATATTCCATTGTATATATGGACCACATCTTCTTTATCCATTTATCTGTTGAAGGGCATCTTGGCTCTTTCCACAGTTTGGCTATTGTGGACATTGCTGCTATGAACATTGGGGTGCATATGACCCCTCTTTTCACTACATCTGTGTCTTTGGGGGTAAATACCCAGGAGTGCAATTGCTGGGTCATAGGCTGTCTCTATTTTTAATTTTCTGAGGCCCCTCCACACTGTTTTCCAAAGTGGCTGTACCAACTTGCATTCCCACCAACAGTGTAAGAGGGTTCCCTTTTCTCCACAACCTCTCCAACATTTGTTGTTTCTTGCCTTGTCAATTTTTGCCATTCTAACTGGTGTAAGGTGGTAACTCAGTGTGGTTTTGATTTGAATTTCCCCGTGACTAATGATGATGAACATTTTTTCATGTGTCTGTTAGCCATTTGAATGTCTTCTTTGGAGAAGTGTCTGTTCATGTCTTCTGCCCATTTTTTGACTTGATTATTTGTTTTTTGGGCGTTGAGTTTGAGAAGTTCTTTATAGATCTTGGATACCAGCCCTTTATCTGTAGTGTCATTTGCAAATATCTTCTCTCATTCTGTGGGTTGCCTCTTTGTTTTGTTGACTGTTTCCTTTGCTGTGTAGAAGCTTTTTATCTTGATGAAGTCCCAAAAGTTCATTTTTGCTTTTGTTTCACTAGCCTTTGGAGATGTGACTTGAAAGAAGTTGTTGTGGCCGATGTCAAAGAAGTTACTGCCTATGTTCTCCTCTAGGATTTTGAGGGATTCCTGTCTCACATTGAGGTCTTTCATCCATTTTGAGTTTATCTTTGTGTATGGTGTTAGAGAATGTTCGAGTTTCATTCTTCTGCATGTGGCTGTCCAATTTTCCCAGCACCATTTATTGAAGAGATTGTCTTTTTTCCATTGCATATTTTTTCCTGCTTTGTTGAAGATTATTTGACCATAGAGTTGAGGGCCTATATCTGGGCTCTCTCTTCTGTTCCATTGGTCTATATGTCTGTTTTTGTGCTAGTACCATGCTGTCTTGGTGATCACTGTTTTGTAATATAGCTTGAAATCAGGCAACATGATGCCCCCAGCTTTGTTTTTCTTTTTCAACATTTCCTTGGCAATTCGGGGTCTTTTCTGATTCCATACAAATTTTAGGATTGTTTATTCCAGCACTTTGAAAAATGTCATTGGAATTTTGATCGGGACGGCATTGAAGGTGTAGATTGCTCTGGGTAGCATAGACATTTTAACAATGTTTATTCTTCTGATCCATGAGCATGGAATGTTTTTCCATCTTTTTGTGTCTTCTTTAATCTCTTTCATGAGTGTTCTCCAGTTCCTAGAGTATAAACCTCTTTGGTTAGGTTTATTCCACAGTATCTTATGGTTTTTGGTGCTATTGTAAATGGAATCGTTTCTCTAATTTCTCTTTCTGCAGATGCATTGTTAGTATATAAGAAAACAACTGATTTCCGTGCATTGATTTTGTATCCTGCCACATTACTGAATTGCTGTATGAGCTCTAGTAATTTGGGGGTGGAGTCTTTTGGGTTTTCCACATAAAGTATCATGTCATCTGAGAAAAGAGAGAGTTTGACTTCTTCTTTGCCAATTTGAATACATTTTATTTCTTTTTGTTTTCTGATTGCTCTTGCTAGGACTTCTAGTACTATGTTGAACAATAGTGGTGAGAGTGGGCATCCTTGATGTGTTCCTGATCTTAAGGGAAAGGCTCTCAGCTTTTCCCCATTGAGGATGATATTCTCTGTGGGTTTTTCATAGATGGATTTTATGAACTTGAGGAATGTTACCTCTATCCCTATACTCTGAAGAGTTTTTTTTTTAAAAGATTTATTTATTTATTTTGAGAGAGTGAGAATGAGAGAGAGAGAGTACATGAGAGTGGGGAGGGTTAGAGGGAAAAGCAGGCCCCTTGCCGAGCAGGGAGCCCGATGCGGGACTCGACCCCGGGACTCCAGGATCATGACCTGAGCCGAAGGCAGTTGCTTAACCAACTGAGCCACCCAGGCGCCCCTGAAGAGTTTTAATCAGGAAAGGATGCTGTATTTTGTCAAATGCTTTTTCTGCATCAATTGAGAGGACCATATGTTAAATGAACATTCTTTAAATATTTGTTTCATGTTTATGTAGAAGTGGGACTAAGTGTGTGGGCCCTCGTAGGGGGATTGCAGGGTGTGCTGATGGCTGTGCTCAGCCTCTCTGTCCCTTGAGCAGTTCAGCTCCAGCCCCAGATACTACACTCAATAAAACTGAAGTCCACAGCTCCTGGAAACCAGACAGAGGCCCCCCTCCCTAGAAATCATCATTCATGCTATTAAAAGCATGGCCTCCAGGGGCTCATGCCGAAGCTAGCAGACCTCAACCACAAGTGTGGTGTCCTGGTGGGAGTTTTGATAAATACAGTGTCTTCACCCTACCCATCTGAAAGAGTGCTACTAAGCATCTCTGTGGTGGCTGCTGAGTGCCCTAAGGTTCCTCTGGTCCTCATTCTATGTCCCAGGGAAGGGTGGGGAAATAGCTTGGAACCACACTGTCCTTAGTCTGTAGTTCTGGAGCATACTGGGCTGGCTCTCAATGCAGCCTGGTCCTTTTCGCCTCTGTCTTCTAGAAGAGTCGTCCATGGGGCTGGCATCAGCATGGCTGCTTTGTTCCCCTCCTGTGTCCTCTGTTCCTTGTTCTCTGGCTTCTCATCTGCCCCCTTCCCCACTCTGTCCCCTTCCTGCTCTCAGGTAGCCCTCAGCTAATCCCCGATAGCCAGCTGATGCTCTTACTTTGCCCAGGGCATTTTTTAAAGGCAATAAGTTGCTTTAGGGAACCAGATTAGTGACACTTTAGGTCATAACACTGCTGGGAAGGTATTTGAGATTGGAGGACATTTGTCAATATCCTTTAACTTTCACCAAATTAACACTGTCTCCCATAGTGATGACACCCATTTCAAAGCCTTTTCTGCCCATTGAATTTCGCCTCTCACAGTAGTCTGTGAAGTAGGAAGGGCAGTTATTCTTATTCCCATTTTAAAGACAAGGACACTAAGCTTCGGAGAGGCAGGAGGACTTCCCCTCATGCACACTACCAGTAAGTGGCAAAATGCCACACAAGCCTTTGACCTAAAGTCCAGCGTTCTCTCCTCTGTTCTTCAGAGTCTCCAAGTATGCTATTTTAGGGATCTATCCTAAATTTCAACATAATTATGGCAGTTAACTGAGTCTCTTTCACAGACTTAAGGTAGGACTGATTCAGTTCAGTTTATATCAGTTCTACATTAGGTCTATGAGGAGCACTGAGCTAACTGTTCAGAGTGGGATGGGAAACCCAGGCTCTGCCCTCAAGGGGCTCACAGATGAGGGGCTCACGCCTCACTGGGGCTTTTCCAATGCCTTCCCCATCCCCTCTTACTCTCAGGAAAGAAAATAAGCTCTTTTCTCCATCCAACTGGAGGACTTGGCTTCTCCAAGTGGCTTGGTCTTAGAAGAGAAGTAAGTGATTCTGGAAATCTGATAATGGGTTGCAGCCAGACCCTAATGGGACAGGCACTTTTTGATCTGCTTCAGTGGCTCTTGATCTGGAAGAAGACCCTGTGGTGAAAACCATCATGAACCAGAGCAGGACATCTTCTTTGGCACCAAAATGTGAGCCCCCAATTTTCTTCCCTTGCTATGAGTTCTGTGGCTGTGCACAACCCTGCAGGAAAGGACCTCATTGGATTCCCAGAGACTGAACCAGAGATGTCCCATCTGACCAGGAGAAGCAACTGCGAGGGTGACCTTGGCCAGTCACAACTGCGTATTGACCCTTTCCTGATCCCTTATGACCTTCACAGCTAACAGAACATTGCAGAGATCTACTGTGGTGACTGCATTTTCTGAGCACAAAACTAGGCCAAGTGGCCCCACAGGCATGGCTGGGACAATAGGAAAAAAAGATAGACCTTGTGACTTCTTTGAAATGCTAGAAGTAAAAATGGCATCCCTCCTTGCATCCCCATTCCTGGGTACTGAAGTGCTTGTTTGTGAGGGTGAGCTAGGTAAAGGGGTTCAATGGCAGGTGTCCTCCTCTGCCCCATGCTGAAAATACAGTAGGTTTCTTTCATGGACGGCTATCTCTTTTCTTTTTTTGCTCCATTTCCCTTTGTTCCAAAGTTTTCTTTGGGTGTATGTGTGTGTGTGTGTGTGTGTGTGTGTGTGTGTGTGTGTGTGTGTGTGTCAATTAAACCCTTTGCTTTCCCTGACACCACAGAATACTCTTAGGCATGTGACTTTGATATCCACATTCTTCTGGGGGCCTGAGCAGTGATACTGGCTTTCCCTGTTCAGATGATCAGAATCCTGAACCAAGCTGCCTTGATTTGAGACAAAGTCTTCCCTTCCTCCTATCTTTGGTGCCTAACATAGCCCCCCTCCCCCAGACTTGATTTCATTTTTTTCTTGAGAAAAAAGGACACATGAGATCTTGAGGTATTTGGAGATCTTAAACAATCAATACCATTTATTATTGTCCATCAGGTAAAGCAACAGAGCCAAAAGGTCTAATTTACAAGTGACCCTTGATTTGAAACTTAATTGAGTTCTGGAGAGCCATGATAAATTAAACCAGAGTCAAACTCTCATTTTCTGTAAGCACCATCTTATGAATTCTACTCCCTGCCTTGGAATCTAATCTTGGACCACCAAAATACCCTGAGTGATTCCAACAAAATAATAAAATAAAATACAGATACATGCTTTTCAAACATTTAGAAACTATATAAAAAGAAATTCAATAGAAAAGCTACAGCAGTGTTCCATTTAGGGGGCTCCTAAGTCTTTTGGATTGAAATGAACTGGCTTCTTAAAATGTTGCTTTGATGACATCTGGATTGAAGTCATCTTTTTGTGATAAATCTCCCTATGAACAGTGCTTCTCCACTGAGGGAGATTTTGCCCCCCACAACAAAATTACATTTGCCAGTGTTTGAAGATACTTTTGGTTGTTGCAACTTGTAGGATGGAGGTGGTTCTCCTGGAATTCTGTAGGGAAGAGCCAAGGATGCTGCTAAGGATTCTGCAATGCACAGGACAGTTTCCCACAACAAAGAATTATCTGACCAAAATGCCAAGAGCACTGCTGTATTAAAACCCTGCCTCGTAGCAAGCATGGGCATTTCAAACCGAGTTAAAATTCAGGTCGTTTCTTTGGAAGAGAAAATGTTGAAGACTAAATTTACATGAATACCTCTCAAGGTCTTTAAATGGTACAGATGGGGTTGGGATGGTTGGAGAGGAGGACAGGTGTTTCCACCTTGACCTTCTTTGGTGATTCCTCATGCTCCTGTGTCAACAAGTCAGCTGAGTTGCCTTTGATAGCAACCTAGGTTGTCATTGTTTCCATGTAGCTTTGGTTGTAAATATAAATTTTGGTTATTACTCTGTGGGTTTTATTTATGGAAAAAAAAGTCATAAAAAGTGAGCGTGGGTCACAAATCACGGTGGGTACCTCCCTGCGCCCAGAAGTAATTTATACATTTCTTCATTGTTCTCCCTGTTTTTCTTGGATCTTTAAATTTCCTGTACAGCTAGCATATTGAATTTTCATAATTGTTACTGCATTTCTTGTGATTTATACTCATTTCCCAGAAATCTCCAAAGGGCTTATTGTTTGTCACGAAGAGTAGACCCAAAGCTTTCACACAAGCTATGAATGAGTTCTTAGCTGTGATCTCTGATCATAGCAAGTCTCATTTCAAGCATTAAAGGGCATCAACATCTAAAAGTACCAGAACCTTTTGGACTGCCCTCCCTCCCCTCTGCTCCCCCAACCAAGGAAGATTCTATAGTAATCAGTCCTTTGAGAAGGTTCTGTTAGCTTTTTGGATTCGAGGAGCTCCTTAATTGCCACTCCCTAACATTTGAAGTGGTTGAAATGTGTCTGAGTTTAAAAAAAAATATTGTCCATATTGAAATGACAACCCTCATCCTATTTAACTGAGTTCTTTTACTGTACATCTCTTCCCAGTTCCTCATGAATGTGTAAACATACATTTGGAAATTTTACCCTAACCTATTTTAAAACCTCTGAAGTGCAGGGCTTCCTCCACATATGTATGGAACATCTGGGCTGGGGAGCAGGGAATTTGGTGCAAGTGGATGGAAAGAGAATGAGGCAAAAAGAGACTCTATCTTTTCAAGGAGGGACCAGGCCTTTGTCCCCGGCCATCCAGAGCCAGCATTGGGTCGGATCCATGGTAGGTATTCACTGAACTCAGATTGTGACATGAGGAAAGAAGAACAAGAGACATGGTTATGTGTGGATTTATGAGTCCAATACATGTTCTTTCTAGGATTCTTGGAAAGCCTGAGCAGTGGAGTGGAGCGTACAAGTGCACATCACATGAGAGGAGAGATGGGTCCCAGGAGCCCTTATTCCTTAATGATGTCCTTCTGCTGACTGGCAAGAGGTGGCTGTGGAGGCACATGTCCCCAGGGCCACTGGGGTCATTGTGGGAGAGAAGACGCTACTGTGTTTAGGTTGGGTTCTTGGTAATTGCACTGATTACTAATGCTGCTAACATTTCTCTTGCTTAATAATCCACTTTTAATTTTCCCTGTGGCAGTTCTTCATTTCCACAACACAGCAATTATTAAATTTGTGTTCAGATCTTTGTAAATGCACCCAGAGGTCTTAAGCAATGGGTGAATCATACTCATTTAAGTTAAAACATAATGTTAGCATTCAGCCACCTCAAGAATAAATACTAATTACTGAAATTCCTTTAAGTTCCACTGTATACGTCTAGTTTCCATTTCCCAGATAACACCCAGAGTGAAATTCAGGCCATGGGCTTTATCTGCATATTACAACGGTCCCTCCTCAGGTAACACCATCCTGAGGTGTGGGTTTCCGGGGTGGCTTATTTCAAAGAAGACCAGGAAATGGGGCTGCTTTTAAAGGTCTTCTCTTGCTGCCTTCACAGAAATGTTTTTTAAGAAATTATGAGGGAAGAGGAAATGAGCCACAGGGAACAGGCTCTGAAAAGTGTTGGCACAGGGCAGGTGCTTCAGTGGGAGACTGCCATGTGACTGGAAGCTGGGGTTTTTGACCCTGTTGCTCACGTGGCCTAGGTTTGGGAACAGGACTGCTGGAGCCTAGAAAATCCTGGGAGGAATGGAACTTAAAAAAACAATTTTATTTCCAAATTTTTAAAGTATTCTCTAAGTCCTCTTTAAAGGTATTCTATCTCCCTTTTAACATGGGAACATGGAGAAACACTGTTCCCTCTTTGCCTTGGAATTTCATAAGGCTCCATCTACCCCTGGCCTGTGGCGATCTCTGTCATCAGACTCCTTCTGGGGTGCCAGGGAGCCGGGAGCACATGAAGACTCTGCCACTCCTAGCCCTGCTTCTACAGGTTATGATGTTCCATGCCCTCTTACTCTGATTTGTGCGGTTTCCTCCTCACCGTCCCCCTTGGGTAATACCTACTGTCATAAGATTCAGACAGGTAGACGCCCCTCCCCTTAGGTAGTCTCCTGGAATGCCCCTCCCTCTCCAATGAGGGTGTGGGGAGGACTTGTCTGGGCTCAGGCCCCCAACTCTGCTCTGTTACTGTCTCCTCTACACTTCTACCTTGCATGCTTGTGGAGCTGAGCTGGATGGAAGTTTCCCTCATGCCCCTGCTCTTCGGGCTGTTACCTGGCCGGGTCTTACCTGTAGGGTCTGGAGGTGAGAGTTGATCTTACAATGTGCACAGGGCTCATTTTCAAGGGAGGGAAAGGGGGAATGCTTTCCCAGGTGACCACGCCTGAGAGGCAGGTGGTCACAGGAGCTGGAGACTGAGCTGAGGATAGACAGGCTGGGCAAGTTAGGATAATTAAATAGTCTCTGCCAGTGCCCCTAGATGGCACTAGAGCCTTGGAGATCCAGCTACCACTGGGCACTCTAGGGTCAAGGGAACCGGACAGCAAGTCAGTCTTTGTGGCCTATCAAGGGCTCCACACCATAGACCAGACCGGTCTGGGTGAAGCTGGGGCATCCAGTAGAGGCTAGCACCCGTCAGGGACCTCTTCTGAGGGTAAAAGCAATGGGTGAGATGAAGAATTCAGAGCGGGTGGGAGGTGGAAGAGGAAGAGAGAGAGAGGCAGAGAGAGGAAGAGTAGATAGTGGGAACAGGAAGGAAGGTAGGGGCAGCAAGGCTATAATGAGAGAACAGGATCAAGGACGGCAAAGGACACAGGTGGAGTAGCAGGACCTTCAGGGATGAGAACAAGGTGATGCAGAGAAGATCTTTTGGCAGAAGTGGTGGTAAACCTGGAGGGGAGGAGGCCCAGAGAAAAGGAGAAGGCAGGCTGGCCATTAAGAAAGGCATGCCTCCCCAGTTCCCCACAGGACTCAGAAGACGCACACCATTCCTTCCGGATCTTTTATTGACGTATAGAAAATGTGTTTAAAAAAGGAACTATACAGAAGCTAAAAGCAATCAGGACTAAAAATACTAGTTAACAATGGTTAACAAGCGGAGATTCCAGTCTTTGAGCTACAGTGCCACGAAAGGAGGGGGAGGTTGGCTTCTCCTCTCCCATCCTCTGTTTTTACTTTTATTTCAGTTCATTAAAGTGTACATCACCTGAGGAGTATGTACTCCATTTTCTTCTTGTTTTTTTTTTTTCTTCCTTCCAGTCTTTCTTTTAAGTAAATGCTTTTCCCAAGCACAGTGTAGCTACAAAGGCAGTAAATTGGTCGGTGTTATTTTTACCTGAAAAGGCCGTTAAAGGTTAAAACGACAAACTCAAATTCGGGGGGCCTGGAGGATTCGGTGCTTATGGTTTCTCAGAACAACAATCTAGAGACCACCAGGGTGGGTTTCAGCTGCCCGGGCCCAACATAACAGCTCCCTCAAAGTCACAGAGACTTGCTCAGGGTACCTGAGAGGCCCCGTGGGCCTGGGGTGCATCTGAAGTCGGAATGACTGGATGCCTGGGTGTGTGTTCAGGATAAGAAGGAGGAGACTGATGTTATTGGTAACGCATCTAGATTTTGACCCTTGAGTCTGTGGAACCATGGTGTGAATCTAGAGGGCATGGGCAGGGAAAGGGGGTTGGTAGGGGGGCACTTACTTGGCTGACATTTTTGTAGAAACCATGGCGTCTGCTGCATCTAACACAGAGGTATCTCACCTTCCCCCAGCAGCCTCCACATGGGAGAGGACCATGAAATGTCAAGTTCTTTCTTGGGGAAATCTATTCCTTTATGGCTAAGTAGTGTTCAGTTGAGAGGAAGGGGTTCATTTCTGGAGTTTGGGCCTGGCTGCCAAAGATACAATTTACCCAGTACCAATTTCCTTCTAAACTCCTCAGTATGGCAAAGAGAACTGAGATTGTACCTAACTGTTCTCTGAGACCCCATGACAACACACATCCCCACTGAGGAGGTAGAGGCAGGTTGGAAAAGGGGAGTAAGTAACATCCGTCTACTGCCTTCCTCTATCTTCATTCCCCAATTTTTCCACTGATGTGTCCCTACGAGGACACTCTCATGGTACTCATGAAAGTCTGGGAGGAAAGAGCCCACTCAGTCTGCAGCCTGCTAGTTTTAGCCTAAAAATTCATGGGATTTCTACGTTTGATACTGCCTATATTGGTTTCAATATACTAATAATATAACTCCTTTCCTCTTAAGTTCTGGAGTAAAACTGGTGATCCAGAAACATGCACCATGTTTATTCTCCCCAATCTTGCCAACCCTGTCTACCCAGTTTGAGAAGAATGACTCTGGAATTCCCTACTCTTCTAATGTTGGGTGGGAAAGAGGCCACTATATTCCCAAAGGAGTAGGGTTGGGGACGTAATGTTTGTGTCCTAGTCTTTTTTAACTGCTACCAACCTGCTGTGGAACTTTTTCTTACCTCCCCAATTAAAAACATAAAAAGAGAAAAAAAAAGAAAGAAAGAAAAGGAAAGAGCTATCTGGCTGTTTCTTACTTCTGATGGTGAGGTGGAAGGTCCCCTGGAGTATGTGGCAAAAAACAACATAAGAACTCCCTTTTCTTAGAAGACAGAGAGAAGTGGCTTCAGAAGCCCCTTTGTGCAAACATTAGTAAATCCAAGATGGCGGCCACTTGGCTAAACAAGTAGAAGGGGCAGCAGTCTCCTGACAGGGCAAAAGCAAGGGCTTTAGAATTAGACAGAGGGATTCGATTATGGCTCTCCTTAGACCTATGTGACTTTGGGCATGTCACTAAACTTTTCTGTGCCTCCATTTCCTCATCTGTCAAATGGTTAAACTTGAGTCAGGGCTGTGGTGAGGATTTAATGAAGTAATACAGGTAAAGTTCCTAGCACAGTACATCTAGAAAGTAGTAGGAGTGTAATAAATACCATTTCTCTTAGTCTTTATTTTGGGGGAGAAGTATTAAAAGGCCTATGCCAGATCTGATCTCAGCTCTGTTACTAATTAGCTGTGTGAACTTGGGCAAGTTGCTTAACGTTTTTGGACTTCTTTTTCCTGAAGTATGACATGAGAGAGTCAGGTTAGATGGTCTCCAGTTCCCTCCTGCTCTGAAGATATGTTCCCAACGTTTGTCTTTTGGAGGCAGCATTGAACACAGTGGCATCCGATGGCAGGATGTTGGCAACACAGGGTGTCCCTGGGGCTGCTAAACCAGAAATGGGAAGAAAACAATAGTTCTCCTTGGAGCACTTGCCTCCTGGTCACACATCTGGACCCTCTCCGTGGCTTAGATGTTTCAGGCCTCCTGGGATCTTGCTCTGCTTCCATGAGCCCATGGTGCCAATGAGCCAAAGCCAGTACCTGGAAGGGCAGATTCGGTGAGACCGAAAAGGGTTAAATGTTTCTGAATTGGAAATTTAGCATCAGCCCAGCCTCACAGCAGACAAGGAGGAGCTGATTTGTCAAGTTAACAGAGGGGGCAGAGCTATCTGAGAAACAAGAGCTGTGTTATTTGGATACTCTGCAATAGCCTTATTAAGCTTGGGAAGGAGGGAGGATTTCTGGTTTGGAGAAAATGCAACACTGTCCAAAGACTGTGAGATTTGCCAAGGACATTTGGACAATGAAGTGCTGCAGGTGCAATGAAGTCATGCTTCAGGCAAGGGGTGACCTTGAAAAATTACTCAGAAATGCTGGAGATGACAAATCAGGCTTGCGAGTGCTGTGAAGGAAAAGTGAGGTCCAAGCAGGACTGGTTAAGCCCTTCTGCTTCTCATTTTCTGCAGTGACAGGGCTCTGGTGCCTTAGTTTCTCCTGAGGTGGTGAACTGACAGGAGCTCTCTGGTGGGAGGTGAAACCAGAACTCAAGGAATTAATGCAGGTCCCTAGACCCTTACACTTGCTCTCTGTACTTCTACTGTGGGCCATTGGTAGAAGGCTTGCTTTCAGTCTCCAATCATCCATCAGCTTCTTTTATTTGTTTTATTTTATTTTATGTTTTATATTTTATGTTTTCTTCTTCCCTGCTATTTCTCAAAGCTTGAAGTACACAGAATGGACATAAGCAAATCAAATGTGGCTACCATTAGCATGAACCAGAGCCATTCTTTCAAACTGGACCTGTATCTATACAACACACCCACTTAAGTATACTAGACCTTTTTTCCCTCCTTGCTTTTGGAGATCTCATTTTCTGTGAATTCTCATTTGGCCTGGTGGTGCCAAAATGCTAGAGTACAGTTGAGGGAAACTTGGTCACATTTGTGTGGGGTGGAGTTATGGAAGAAACAAAAGTATGGGGGAGCATTTAGTCAAAGATGTTTGGGAACATGGCCAAAGGACCAGGAGATCTAGCCAGAGAGAGGCTACAGGCATCACCCAGAAGCCAGCATGTTGTCTCGCCTTTCCTGAGCGTGGAACCTCTCTGTTACTGATATCTGGAGAAAGACGGGCCACCCAGGGAGGTTGGGTGGAGCTGAGTCTGCTGCTCCTGGCATCTGGAGCTTTGTGTAAGAGGCAGACTCCCAAACTTCAGAGATCTCCCCCGCCCCCCCAGGCCTCCAAGGTCCCAAGACCTTGGCAAGTTTGAAGCCAATGAACAAATTATTCCATCTTCTGTGGGATTATTGGAACTAAACTGAAGTTTGAATCTTTCCTTTTCAAAGTTTTAGGACTAGACAGTGAGATACAAGAAGAGTGTCCGCTTTGGAGGGAAAGAAAAGGAAGTAGGAATGAGACTGAATAGGAGTCAAGTGATCAAAAGCAAGCACAGACCCTGAATAAGTAGTTCTACCTTTCCTGAAATTCTGGGCAGAGATTAAAATTTAAAAAAAAAAGAAAGAAAGAAAAGAAAAGAAAAAGGAAGAAAGAAAAAAGAAAAAGAAGAAAAATGTTTTCATTTCCCAGGAATACTTGCAAGTCCAGGTCATGAGCTCGTCTATTTCAGCCTCCTCAGCTTGGTGCATTTACTGCTCATAGGTTCCACTTTTCCTCAACTGATGCTTTTAAAAGAGCTCTTTGAAACGATTCCATAATGACCTACTGTCCCTTAATCTACAGCTCTGTGCTGGGACCAGATTTTAAAAGTATAAATGTGATTAAGGTTGTTTGGTTTGGCATTGAGCTCATTGGCAACCTTGGTTCTTCGGGTTTGTCTTTGACATAACAGTTTTCAGTGTGCAGGGAACTGGTTGGTTTCCAGGGAACAGGGTGGGAGGTGGCTTACCTCTGCTTGGGCAGCCCAGTTGGGGGGCGTGTAGGTGAGGCGTAGGGTGGATTTAACTATTTATGGAAGTTTGCTCTGCATTTCCTTGCTGCCGTTTTTATTGTTCTTTTTCTTTAACAATTCAATCCCGTGTGCAAATCAGTTGGCTGGTTTTCCTGAAACTTGGTTTGGTGTGAGTTCTGGAGACCCCGAGGGGCTGGCTGTCCTCAATCCCCACCATGTTTCATAGTTACTGGCCGTGACTGGGGATGGTGATCGCCACCTTGTGGCCACACTTAGCAAGTCTCCCTCCTCCAGTTAAATCCAGTCTAAAAGCCAGCGGGTGTTTTCCACAGATTTGTGGTCTCCACCCCCCGCCGCCCTCTCCCACCTTCCAGAAAGAACCCTGAAGAACGGGAGTTACTGTGTTGGGAACTGTCTTTATCTGATGGGGAAATGAGAAAAGGAAAAACTGGATCTTGGATCTAGGCAGTGGGTCTGTTGCAGTCATTGGTAGGTTTTGTTGGTTTGTAAATGCCTATATTAGGATTGGGATTAAATCCTAATCCTGCACTTAAATTGCCTCTGGGCAGAGTCCACTTCTATTCCTGTGAGTCCCTTGAGAGCAAGTGGTGTGTGTAGGTGAGTGCATTGTGAATATCGCTTACTGGATCCACCCTTGGGAAGAACACAAATTTGGAGGAACAAGATAAGCAGGAATCAGTGAGTGAAGTTAAGAAGCTCTGAGCTTAGTTGATCATGGATCTTAGGGAGAGAACGGGCACAGTGTCTCTTGAAGATGGTAAAAGCTCATGAGAAAATCACTCAACTTAATAAAAGGAATCTATACATCCTTTTATAGGAGGTTGGGTGAGCTAATCTTTGAAGTCCTTTTCTTGCTTTAAAAAGTTTTTGAAATGAATTCAGGCAATGCTGCAGATACTATTTATAAAAATGTTCCATAGGGTAAAATGGTTGTAATGAAAAGCGAGTTTTGGTTTCCACTGATACTTTCTGGCTTTCACCTGAACTGACCACACAAGGAATCATAATCTCTTTTTGTTTCAGGTCCCTTGATGAGGTAGGCTGTACTGGTACCACCCAGGCCCCTGGGCTCTGCTTTTATGGGCAAAAGGGACTCAGCCTCTTACTTGGCATTACCTTTTCTGCAGTGTTTTTTCCTGTGTGTGTGTGTGTGTGTGTGTGTGTGTGTGTGTGTGTTTTATTTATGACTTCTGAATCTTCCTTTCTTCCTTCTTCCTTCCTTCCTTCTTTCCTTCCTTCCTTCCTAAATAAAGCAGGGCTTCTGGTGAATTTCCATTACTAGTCATGCTCTCTCATCAATGCCAATTTCTACTTAGATTTTCAGATCAGAAACTAGCATTATTGACTATCAAAACCAAAAAGGAAGTTGATAGCCATTCTAGTCCAAGCTTCCATTCAACAGGGGGGACCTGAGGCCTGGAGAGAGAAAACCAGCTCCCTGATGATGTCACAGAGCAAACAACATGGCAGAGATGGGCCTATACCTTAGCCCCCAGTTTCCTTTCAGTGTGCTCCCTACTATTCATTGGTTTCCCACTCTCTAGCTGAATCACATTTAATTTACATGTTTCTTGAAAGGACTGTTTCCCTTTCTTCCTCCTTCTCCTAGTTCTTTTGAAGCCCATGCTGACCTGAGAAATGGTGATGTGGTCTCCATGTCTCCAAGCCCCAGGTTTGTCAGTCACAGCCTCACAGAGTGGTGGGCAAGGCCTTGGAGGCCCGCTAAGGCAGGGTGCCTGCAGCTAGTGGCAGCCAGCTTCATCCACATAAAGTGTGATCAGCAGCCCAAGGGACTGTCCTTTCCTGGGGATCAGAGCTGGGTTAGAGTGTAGTTGTTTCCATTAGGAAACTGCCAACTCTCCAGCTCTTCCGGCAACTGGTTGGGGAAGGAACAAATGACCCACTTTGGCTAACCATGGGCATTACAGAAAACAGAAGAGGAACGCGAGGGGCAAAGGGGAGGGCAGCTGGGGAGCCAGGAGTGTATTTTGGCAGATGCCTCAGGGATAGCTACCGCTGACATTGGATTTAGAGAAGCCAAAGGGTCATGGATTTTAGAGCCTTCAGCTCTCTTGGGCTTAAAAATCAAATCACCGTAGTGAAGACAGCACATCTCATAAAATGGGAGGTAGGCACACAGTCATCCCCTATTCACCTTTGGATTTCCAGATGTAATTTCTTCTGGCACTTTTCATTTTTCCTTTCAGAGGCAGAATAATAAAAGAAGATGGAGAAAGGCTTCTCATGATGTCAACTCATTACAGAGGTCATTCCTATTTCCCACAGGAACAAAAAAGAGCAAAAAACAAAAACAATCTCCTCCTGAATTTCACCTCTTTCCAGGAATTATCAGTCAGGGGAATGGCTGACTGGTCATATAACTTCTTCTTCTGACCCTTATTAAGCCACCCACATTAAGGAGAGCTTGGCTGAACACAGAAATGAGGCCTTCCGTTTGCAATTCAGAAAAAAAAAAAAAAAAAATCCATGACAAATAGGACCAGAAATAAGAAAATAGAGCTAAGTAAGGTCTGTGTTTCCCACGGTACCTGTAATCTCAAATGGCAGATGCCCTGATTTCTACTTTTGTCCTTTCCTCAGTGTCTGACCCCAAAGTGCTCAACCCGCAACCATCTCCCCCTTTCACCCACAAGGGAAGTTCTGTCTGGCTGACCCTAGAGAGGGGGCAATGACTTATGACCCTCAGGGAACACAGCCACTATGCAGCCCAGAGCCAGGTGTGGACAATGCCTTGGGCTTGTGGGGCCGTGGGGGCCTAAGGGTAGGATGGACGGAGCACAGGATTAATTGGGGCTGGGAAGGAGGCCACCGCTCTTAAAAGGTAATAGGACACTTGGCTGGTAAGAGTGTCAGAAGACGAGAATCTTTGGCCCACTAAAAAGGACTTGGATTGTTGGGATGGGGTGAGGTTACTCTGTTTCCTCTGAAGGGCTGTTGATGGCAGAGCTCTCTTCCCGAGGCTTCTCCCAGGGGCTGCTGTGAGAACCTGGCCATCCAAGGCAGTGACCAGAGCACAAATATCTGGGAGTGAAAGGCAACTCCTGGGAGTCCAGGGAAAGAAGGCCTGGTGCCATAGCAATCTGACCCCAGGACTTGCTTTAAGTTGGTCTCTTTAAAACATTCCAGACTTGCCCTCCTTGGTGGGAAAGGAGGCGAAGGTTAAGGATGACTACGGGGGAGGGAGCATGGAGACCGAGGCCCAGGCCTGGGACAGCAGGCACCCACGAGAAGCTACATCCTGCTTCCTCCAACACCCTTCCCTTGTTGCAAAGCACAGTACTCTTACCCCCCACCCCTTGTTTCATATTATAAAATACAAACAAATGACAGAAAAGGTCAGTCGGCCCGTGGCCGCCCACTGCTCAGAACTGCAAGGACCGCCGTTTCCTCCCCGCCGTGAGATGGTGGTTGTAGGGGCGCATCTTCATCTCCACGAAAGGGATGGAGAACTCGTGGCCTTTCCAGTGGTACCAGTTGATCCCCTAGGAAGGAGAAAGACATGCATGTCAGGTCACCACCTCCCACCCTCCCCCCGCCGGTGGAACACCCAGCTTGAAAAGAGGGACAACACCAGGAACAGGGAATCCAAGATGAGGACTTAGCCATTCTCCACTAACGGGAAGCTTTGCGGCCCAGCTCCTGATACTGTCCAAGGAGCTGGGTCTCTTTCCAGCTTTTCTTTTTAAGCATGCCTGTGGCCTGAGTGTTCATCAGGCCTGTACATCAGGTCATTTTTTACTGCCAGCTTTATGTTTTTGGCTTTTAAGATTTGCATGTACCGGTTATTGGTGTTGAATTTCAGAATCCCAACAGTATACGAGCATTTTGTGGAGAATGATTGTGTTTGACTGCTCACTCCTGATGGGAGAGTCAGGTAGTTTCCACCCATGGTGACCAGCCATCTTGGTTGGCTCAAGACTGAGGGGTTTCCCTGGCTGCTGGCCTTTGGGTGCTAAAACTGGGAAAGTCCCAGTTGTTCATCGTATCACCCAGCCCAGCCTGTGGACTTGAAGTCTCTAATGGGGAAACATAGTCCAGTTTACACTGGTTTTTCTGATCTCTCCTTTCCTGGGACCCTTCTTTAGATAAGGTTGAGCCTGTGAAGCTGTTCCTAAAATTGATAAGCTCTCCATGGGATGGTTTAGATGAAGAAATGAAATGGAACGTAGTGGTGATCAAAGGCTTCTCTGGGTGAGTTCTAACTTCTGAGTCCAAATGCTTCTCTTTCTCTCCTCTGGTTTCTGCTTTGTCCTGCCCTTATTTCAGGGCCTGCCTTACTTTCCTCTTCACGATGGTCCTTTCTCAAGACTGAGTTTTTTTTTTTTTTAACAAAGGGAAATGTAAGTGCACCCACTTGTGCACTGAACACATAAAGCTAAGTGACGGTGGGTTTCACAGCCCTGGGTCATTCATAACGGCGGCGAGCCTCACCTACCTGACTGTGCCTGGACTCTCCATATTTCCCGTTGAGGTTGGTCCGATGGCAGTTCTTATACCACCAGGCCCCCTTGTAGGACAGGGCGCAGTTGGTAACTGCAACATCATTGTCTCTGTCCTCTGTGGAGAAAGGGCGTCCTTGATGATAGCTGAGGGAGTCCCCTGTAAAAAAAAAAGATGCTTTCGTAAGGCCATCTGATTTGTCCCTCTTTTGTCAGGATTGTCTGGACATTTGACCCACTCCCAACACACCTAGCCTCCACTTAAGGGACCTTCCATTTACCTCTCCCGTTTCCACCCATTTCCTCAGCTGGGCTGTACGGAACTCTACTCTACCTTAACCCCTGGGTCAGCTGCTTCCTTGCTGCTCTCAGCAACCCATTTCCTCATCCCTCTGACTTTCTGCTCAGAGCTCTGTCCACTCAGTCCACCTCATACCTCTATCTGTTTCTTCTAGGCCTGCACTGGGCACCAATATTCATGATTCCTTTGTCCCCAGAGGAGACAGTGATGAGCCATGGCCACTTGAGTCAATCTGGGTTACCACCGTGCATCCACGGCCTGGCCTTCTCCATGGTTTATTAGGCCGGGTCAACCCTCACCCAAAACCCCACATTCAGAAATTGGTGCCACATGTAAAGAGGGATCTCAGCCAGCTCGACTTCCTATCCATAGGAGAAAGCATGATGAGAAAATTCTAATCATGTCAGAGAAGTGGTTGGGAAAAGCAGGGCTGTATCTTGGGGAAGTTTGCATATGGGATAGACTGCTTGGAGATGCGGTAAGATCTCTAGCCTTAGAGGCAAACAGAGGTGTCTGGATGTTGTCTTGCTGGGATGTTGTGCAGGGGACTCATATGAATTGAGTATTTGAGGCGAGGGATCAAACTTTAATTAGTTTATAACTATCGGCTAAACTTTTGGTGGGACTTGTGGTTGGAGATGTCGTGAAGGGGCGTATGCTGTTGAATCAGTTATTGTAGATGCTTCTGAGGTTGCTTTAAACTACGAGAGACCACCGTTCTAGGTCATCTGTGGTATCTGAGTCCGCATTCATGGTGGCCACTCAATGCCTCCACTGCTTCCTGCCACAGCTTAACTCTGAGGGGATGATTTTTATCCTATGAGGAAGCCTGATCCCCTCAGATCAGTTGGATTCCTAACTCAACATAGTATGTCTCTGTCCCCTCCTTTTCATCTTCTCCAAGGAATCTGGTTTTGTGTCCATTGAGAGCTAATCCCACTACCTGAAACTTATTATTTTTTTTTAAGATTTTATTTATTTATTTGGGAGAGAGAGAGAGACAGAGAGTAAGCATGAGCAGGGGCGGGCGGAGGGAGAAGCAGATTCCCCGCAAGTGGGGAGCCCCACGTGGGGCTTGATCCCAGGACCCTGGGATCATGACCTGAGCTGAAGGCAGAAACTTAACCAACTGAGCCACCCAGGTGCTCCCCTGAAACTCATTCTTTCCCATTT
Organism: Zalophus californianus; assembly: GCF_009762305.2. Taxonomy (NCBI): domain Eukaryota; kingdom Metazoa; phylum Chordata; class Mammalia; order Carnivora; family Otariidae; genus Zalophus; species Zalophus californianus. The sequence continues at coordinate 51,907,972 of NC_045604.1, read as the reverse complement.
CTTCCAGGTCTGGTAGAAGGCAGAAAAGATTTCTTATCTTTTTCTTTTTCATATTTATATATTTTAGCATATTTATCTCCTCCAATCCTAAATCATATTCATATCCTTTAGCTTTAAAACTTCTTGGATTAATCCTATTCTCTAGGGACCCTTTCTTTACCATCGGTTTGACTCTGTTGCCTCTACTCACCTCCTATCTTCTCATCTCCTGCTTGTCCTTCTGTAATCTAGAATGTGCTCTCAACCGCTGCCCTGCAGCATGCTCTCCAGCTTCCTCTCCGATGTTTGCCTGCAGCTGCCTTGGCCACATCCCAGCATTGGTCTTTATCTCCTCCCCAGATCTGGCTTCCCTTCCCATTTCTGCCTCATACCCACCTCATATATTCAGTACATTGTCCAAGTCTTGGTTTTTCTCTCTCAAACTGCTGTTCAGATTTATACCTTTCTCTTAATTCCTGGCATTAGTTAAGTCTCCTATTATCTCCTACCAGGATTAATGCAGCAGCCGACAACTGGTCTCTGTTCTTCACTCAGATTTACTTTATTCAGTTTATGGCGTCACATTGATCTTCCTAAAACCCCCAAATCCAAAAGACTCAGGACCTACCATGGCTCCTCACTGCTCACCATAGTCCCTTGGTTTTAAGGCCCTTCCTCCCCCAATCTTCTTTCTGTTTCTTCTGAACTCACACCCTGCCCTGGGGAGCCAGGGGCCCTCCCTCCAGGGTAACTGCTCCTTCCGTGACTTCTCTTCCAGGGTTTGCCTTCCCTCACCATTGGGACACCAGCCAGATGTTGTTCCTTCCTAGGCCAACGAGTGCCTGGTAAGCTGGAAATGAGTACCATTTCTTTTGTGGTTCTTTTTAAAAAATAGATGTTTAGGGTGCCTGCGTGGCTCAGTTGGTTAGGCATCTGCCTTTGGCTCAGGTCGTGATCCCAGGGTCCTGGGATCGAGCTCCACATCGGGCTCCCTACTCTTTGGAAAGCCTGCTTCTCTCTCTCCCATTCCCCCTCCTTGTGTTCTTTCTCTCGCTGTGTCTCTCTCTCTGTCAAATAAATAAATAAAATATTTAAAAAATAAAATAAAAGCTCTTGACCTGAACACTTTGAAATCATGAATTTAAAAAAAAATAAAAAAAATAGATGCTTAGTTCTTGCAGAGGCCATGTCTTATGCTTCTTTTGAGTCCCTGTAACTTGTGCAATGAACTTCTAGGGTTTGCTCAACAACCTCTTATTGACAACTTGATTTGGAATTTTCAGTTCTACTCCAGTTAGAGTCCTGACTAGAGACTTAGATTTTTGTAGCCTTGAGAGATGGGGACAGGAGAAAGGGCTGAAGGTGGATTGGAGGCCATGGGATGCATTGTTGCCAGTAGGGCCAATAAAATGAGCAACAGGTCAAGATAAAGACCAGGGGAATTGGGCAATGGTAAATGCCAGAAAGAGAGGATGGGCTCTTGCCCACTGGAGTCCTTCTGGTCTCAACAGAGCAACAATTGGGTAGAGTTGCCCAGAGAAGGGGGCAGCCTACATAAGCCCAGGTTTTCATCTTTTGAGGAAGATGAACTGAATACTTGAAGGGAGGGGTCAGAGTGTGATTAATTTATGATGATTGGTAGTTTGCTGGCAGGATTTGCCTAGGAGACATGAGAGTCGAGTGCGGTCCCACAGTCCTGCCCTCCATGGGGCCCAGCAGCAAGACGGAGCTGCGGTAAAGGAAGCAGTGGCTGGGCCCACAGGAGGCAGAGAGAAGCAAAGGCCTGGAGCAGGTGAAGAGGTGGGAGGAAGGTGGGACATGGGAGCAAGGGGCAAGGCTTGCTCTTCTTCCTGTGGGAAGAATAAGAACTACTTTTCTATAGGCACCATTCTAATCTTAGGGAGTTGATTGTATCAGGTTTTCTTGAAATGATTTAGTCTGATATCTGGTTTAATACACTCCATTTCAATGGTTCTTTTATGCCCAACGTGTAGTAAATTGGAGCTATCATTAGGGGCACCTCAGGCAGATCTGACCAATTGCCATTGGGAATAATCTCCAATATGAACAATAACAAAGCATGTCTTCCTATGGAGTAACAACACGTGGCTGAGAAGAGAAATACTTGGACAGGTGCAGTATTCGGAAGGGCAACACCTTGATGATCTTCTTAATCCCCAGAGGCATAAAAATGCTGCTAAAATTATACACTAGCATTTAGCCCTAAAATTGGAGTTAATGAAAGGACTAATAACTGTGTGCCAAACAGTAGAAAGTTTGGCAAAACAGGTTTTTATGAAATGTGCTATAATAGAACCCAGGAAACAGATTGGCAAAGCCTAAGAAGCAGACTGGATATTATGTTCCGATAAAACTATTAATGCAACAGAGCTTATAGAGATGGTTGTTCTACTTAGTAGAAATGTCATAAAAATCTATACAGGAAACGTGAGCATGTATTTGGTTCTTGTGGAGGAATGAAAAGAAACGTGGTCAGTGAGGGTCATTCTAGTGCTCTTGCTTGCACCTGACAAAGGCCTTATGATGACTACTGAGGGGAGGGGGTGTTCTCAGAATATGGAGTTGCAAGATGGTTTTCCTGGATGTCATCACAGGGGGGCATTTCTCCCCAGACAGTAGATGATTATACTCTCATTGGATAAGAGCCCATATTGATTAATCTAGACAAGAAAAATAATGCTTTGCCCTCACACTGCGCTTTTTTTTTTTAAACTTTAAATGTACTTTTGCTGCACTGGTCGCATCTTTTTCTGACTACTTTGTGAAGTAGGGCAGGCATCCTTATTATGATTTTCCAGATGAGGAAACTGAAATCCTGAAAAATTGGTTTCAGGTCACCTGGGTGGTTAGGGACCGAAGGGACCAGCGCCAGTGATTCTCAGCCCTCCCTCCGCCCTGCTCTTTGGCTGGCAGGGAATTCACACGCTGTGGGGGTGCTGCCGCTTCCCGGGGCAGTTCAGGCTTAGACCGAGGGGGGTGGGGGGGCGCTGTACTTGCTGCCCACCCACCGGCCCGGCGTCTGCTCAGGGGCGGGGGTACCTGCAGTGCCGTTGTAGCCCCCTAGGCGCAGCTTGTACAGGTTTCTGCCATCCTCCACCGAGAACTTGTCGTAGGAGGCGAAGGCAGCCTCCTGGCCGTCCCGCATGTCCACGCGCAGCTCGTAGCGGCCCTGGGATGTGATCCTGTGTATGTTGTCCAGCCCTGTGGAGAAGAGCAGAGAAGGTGGGGGCCCCGTCCCAGCGGCTTTGGAAATGGGAGCGAAATGGGGCTGTGGCCTCACAATGGATGTTACAGAGGGGGAGGGGGATCTGGATTGCTTCTGCCCTCAGCCCTTCTCAGGTCATTTATCAGACAGACCTTGCCAGACTCAGAAACTCCTCCTGCAAAAAGACAAACCCTGGTCTGCTGGTGGGTACATCCCCCCTGCCCCCCGCCCTGCCCCATGTCAGCTCAGGGGTCCTAACATCCAGTCTTGACTCAGTAGCAGACAAACCTTGAGCCTTGGGATTCCTGGCCCTGTCCCCTACCATCTTCCACTCCAAACCATGGTGTTGGGTGAAAATGACAAGGCTATTACATAGGCGTGAATTCTTTGGCTTGAGTGATAGGAAGCCAGAGGTAGAAACACTGATAGAGGAGTTCAGGACAGGCGCTAGGGGCCTAGGAGGGCCAGATACCCTACCATCGCCTAGTGGCCTGCAAAAGAGATTCTGTTCACCTTGTATTACACTGCCTTGCCCTTTCTCAGCTTCCAGCCCTCCTGGGGCTCCCATAGCCAGGTCAGGGGATATTGCCATTTGCCCCCTGACTTCAGTTCCTTTTTGTCTAATCTACCTGCTACAGTTTGCTTTGCCCCCTCTGCACTGGTCTTCTGGGGGTTATTTTCACCCATCTGCTTCCCTTTGGGCTCTAAGCTTCCCGGACCTTGGTCTAATAGTAAGGTGCAAACCTCTGTGAGCCCACATTCTCCTTGGCAATGTTTTCTCGTGTATATTCTCTTGTCCGTTTGCCCTGGCTGGCTGGACTCTGGGACTTTCTGATTTTGACCTACCTGTCCAGACTTTGAGCCACTCACCTTGCATTGCTGGTGATCTCTGAGTCCTCCTGATTTCTATCTGCCTACTGAACCAAGGTCCTTTTGCTTTGCTGTCATATCTGATATCTATCAGAGTATACCATGATGAGAATAAAAGAATTGCAGTGATGGAAGGGTATTTAGAGATTACTTAGGCTAATCTCTTTGTGGAAAAAGAGGTTGAAATCTACACAGGTGCTATTATTGGCTGAGGGCCACCTGGATCTTTCTGCTTCCCTACCTGTTTGAGTCATTTTAATTATAAGTTGAGGGCTATTTGCTGTTCGCTGGGTTGCTGACCCACAACCTACCCTAGACTTGTGCTTGTGTGGATATAGTGGATCCTGGGTGTACCTGCTCGGATGCCCTTAGTAGATGGTGGACATGTCCCCCAGCTGCTGGATGTGTTGGCTGCTAACAGCTCACAGCTGCCTTCTTCTTGGACAATTGCCTTTGACCAAACAGGAGTCACTTCCCCTTAGCAACTACATTCTCCCTCCCCCGTATCTTGAAGCAGACCTACATTAATGCCTGATGTAGGGGGTAGGAAAGACCATCCCCCTTGTCCTGGTGGGGACCAACTCCGAGGAGCAATTCATAATCCAGATCTTTCCTAAGGATCAGACTAAAGATCATCTCTCACGAAAATTACGTTTGCATATTTTCCTCTGCTCTACCTTGTTTCCTCCATTCCCCTACTCCTGAGAGCACTCCCCTAATAGATCCCTTGAACTCTGCTTCTGCTTCTGGGGAACCCAACTTGGGATATAAACCATGGGTCATAGTTACCCCCAACCTGAGTATTGCTGCCAAACTATAGATCACCAAGCCATGCCTCTATTCAAGAGCCCTCACTGGCTCCCTATTACCTATGGCATTATATCAAGACTTCTCTTCCTGGCTTTAGATACCATAATGTGCTTTCCTTCAACCCACCTAACCTTATTTTCTTCTTTCCCTGTCCTGCATCTTTCCTCTGGTTGAATGGTTTCTTTACTATCCCATTTGCACATGTCAAAAGAATCCCTGCCTTCCCTCTTTTCTTGTCCCTTTCCCTCCTGCATTCTTCTTATTCATTGACTGCCCAAAGCCTCCTCCACAAAGCTGACCCCTCCTCTCTCTGAGTATCTGTGCCTTCTCGTTGGTAGTTCATCGGTTAGTACAGTGTTTCTCAGTGTGGGATGGCATCTCTCATGATAGAAGAAATACTTTGGGAATAAGGACTAAAATAAACTTAAACATATAGGGAGAAAGGTATTTCCAAATTCTATTTCTTTCTTAATAGTTTAAGGAAAAACTGTAACTCAGATCCTAACCTTGACTTTCAGTCTCAGTTTGGTTCTAGTACTTTGTGGTGAAACACCCAACACTTGCTAACCATCATTTGTATCACTGCCAGCAACATCAGGCTTGGAGCCCCTATATTTAACTGTCATTTTATAATATTAATATTGTTTTCTTTTCCTTGTATGAATTTTTAAGGCTCCCTTTTGTTTTGGCACGTGATAACTAGCTTTCTATGAAGTTTCTTTCACAAAACAGTTGATTTAATTAAATAAAGCAAGTGATATAGACAACATTTAAGTGCAGGATAGTTCAGCCACTTCACAGATAATGTAAAAATGGTGGAATCGGTGCACAACTGCTGAGGTCCGGGGAACACGAGCCCTGTCTGCCAGGTGCCTGATTTGTGTGCATTGTACTTGTCCCTCAAGCTGTGTGCAAACTCCCAGAAGGTAAAAATACTTCCTATCACCTGATTTCTCTCTCAATGTTCTTATCGTGTAGTTTTATTACCTACATTAGCCAACACAGATCTGGGCATCCCATAGGTACTCGATAAATTCTTATCATTGACAGACCGATCAGTGCCTATACTTTAAGTACCTACCACCTCAGACACTATATATAAGAGGCAATGGGATGAAAACATGACCAAGATGTGGTCCCAGTCCTGAAAGAAGTTTCTGTAGCATAGTCAAAAGAGACAGAAAGAAAAACTGGACACTGCTTTGGGCCCACAAAAGAGGGAGTAGCCAATCCTCCCATAGGCAAAGGGTGAGAAAATTGGGCAGGACAGGTTCTACGAAGGAAGAGGAGTTTAATTGGCTCTCTGAATATACACAGATGGGGACCAAGGTGTCCAGAGGAGGGGGATGGTGGGTTGGGAGAACATTCCTTGCAGAGGAAGCTGCAGTGATTCTGAAGGTTTGGAGTTTGGTGTTGGCGTGTGTATGGGGGTGAGGGTGAGAGGCGTGGGGTACTCAGTGGCGGGGAGCTGCTTCCAGAGCTAGATTAGAAAGAGCCTTGTACCTCAACCAAGGGGTTTGGTTTTCACCTGGTGGTGATGAAGAGTCAGTGAAAGGGTTTACAAATGAGGTTAACCACAGCTCAGATTTTGGGTGTGAGGAAGATGGCCATGTGCACAATGGAGTGATCCCAGAGGCAGAGAGGTCAGGTTGGGAGCCGTCGTGTGGCCTTCAGGAGAAAGATAGTGAGGCCTGGATGATGTAGTGACCAAGATATAGAGAGGAGACCGCAAATATGGAACCCGGTTATGCTGCTGTCCCCCTGCCTCCCTGTACATAGCACTATGAAAATCTAAACCAGAGGGAGATGCAGGTAATCAACTTACTGCTTTCTGGGGTTGGCATCCCTGCCACCTGCCTGGATGGGGTGTGTATTCACCTTCTCACACCAGCTCTGTTCTCAATCTGCACCTCCCGCTTGTGTCAGACCTCTAGGAGATGGCAGGACACCTCCAAGGCTGTTTTCATTTTTCTCTTCCCTTGCCAAGTCAGGTAATAAGATTCCCCCGGGGAGCTGGGGCAGGGCGACTGCCTCCTCTCTCTCTCCTGACCTGCAGGCTGACCGGTGGGTGCCCAGCTTCTGAGAGGTGACCAGCCAGCTAGCTGTGTCCTGCGCCCCCTCCCCCACCAGACAGCTCACTTCCTTTGTAGTTGCCTCATGTCAAGATCCATCAGCATGAGAGACTATTAAAGAGGATGGGAAGAGACAGAGCAAAGAGGAAAACACCACAATAAGATAAAAACAGATCAATAGTGGAGCCAAACAGAGCAAAAGGTACTGAAAGCAATTCACGAGCTGTCGACTTCCCAACAGACACGGCGTTTCTGATCATCCCAGATGGACACAGAAAGGAGGGAGAGGGACAAAAAGCCAGAGTAGGGTTCCCAGGGAAAGCACAAAGGAGGATTACCCAGCCAAAACTCATCCTCCAGGTTCCCGAAGCCGACACGGTACTCAGCCCACTTCCGGAAAAAATCTGTTTGGCCGTTCTGCCGTCTCTGGAACACCTGTCGGGGAGACAAGGGGGAGAAACAAAGTGATGCTGAAGAAAATAAACCCTCATGAGTAAAATCGCTGTAACTGAGTTTTCTATCTGCCATGACAAAGATGCTCAGATAAGGAATATTGCAGTACAGAGCTCGGTCTTCACACAGCCATTTTCGTAAAAGATGCTCAGAGCCCTTCTCTTCAAGTGCAGAGGCCCCTGATGAATAGGCCAGGGTGTGATGTTGACACTAATTTGCACCTCTGCAATGTAGAAAGGATTCAGGATCCATCTCAAGCCCCCAACTAGTCAAGGGGAAATAGGCTTGGCTCTCAAATTAATCTTTTTGCAGGACAGAGTGCAGTAGAAAGCATTTCTCACCAAAAGAACAGGACCATCTTCAAATCAGCTTAGTAAATGTCATCATCCTATTGCAGGCAAAGCAACTACGTATCACTTACTTTCTGAGCTGTTTAAGTGCTAATTTCATTTAACCTCCAATGCATCAGCCTCAGCTTCAATTTCCAATTATGCTTTAAGAAGGAGGCACAAATATGTCAGAAACATAAAAGAAAATGTCTCCCAAGAGTAGCTTATGAGCACAGCCACCATTTAACTCCATTAAAAATCTATCCATTTTGCACCAAGAAATATCCAGTGCTGTGTGTTAGCAGTGCTGGAGGGGAACCACAGGAGGACAGAGGGACTGCATGTATGCAGGACTCAGCTAATGCTGGGCTGCTTTAGGGTCAGGCTGCAGGAACTCTCCCGTACGCATAGTGGGCTGCACTGCTAGGCGGGGCCATTTGTGAGGTTGTCCTTTCTCTTCTCTTGGTGTTGCCCTATTAGCTGTGGAAGGAGGGTGTCTTTCTTTTCCTGACTACTGGTGCATTTGGAAGGCTGTGGCAGCTCTGGGGAAGAACCAGGGAGGCCAGGGAAGATGGGGATGGGGTGGTCTTGGTAACTAGAGATAGCTATTCATTCTCTGCCCCTCATCTGCTCTCCCATATGCAGTCATCCCATAGGCCTCCCCATTGAGGCTCACCTCTTCCTGTAGAGGATCCTCCTCCTACAGAGGATCCACCCCCTCTGCTCCTTTATCTGTAGCTGCAGCCTTCAGCAGGCAAGAGCCCTGGGCCTATCAGAGCCACTCCTCCCTTTCCCTGGCAGCCTCCTGCATTAACTATTCTTGCAGAAGGAACAGTATTCCTGGGGTCCCTTCAATGGGCCAGGCCACTGCTGCCTCCATATGCTTAATCCTTCCAGTGCTTGGCCAAACCTATGACTGTGCTGCTGAGCAAGAGCCCAGAGGCAAGGAAGAGCCCCAACATGGACAAATGGGGGATAGGTGAAGATTGGTCAGAGGGAGATGAAATTTGGATCCATAGATGCTGAGCCAGATGTACTAGACACCGAGGATGTTTGTGTGTATGGGGAACAGCCACAGGTACTTACAATCCAGCCACCCCCATCAGTGGTCATGTCGCAGTACACCTGTAACTTCTGGCTTAGCTCTCCATTGAGGAAGATGGTGTACACCCCACTCAGAGTGTCTCCGTTCATCAAATGCTGGGCACAGTCTTGAGGATGAGGAAACACCCGGCCCCCTGCATAGGAAAAGAGGAAATTTTCAGAAAGGATCCTTTATCCTACAATGTGTAATGACCCCTTGGATTGGAGAAGGTTGTAGAGGGCCTTGTGGTACTTCATCAAGAGCTGTAAGAAATCTTTACTGGATCTCAAGCAGTGTGGGGAACCCCACATCATCCTGCATTCCCCCTCTCTAGATGATGTTGGATTTAACAAACAATATACAGTTTTACGGTATTTGAGGACCAAAGATCTGGGTTCACAGTCTGGCTCCTTCTCTTAATTATTTGTTTGGCTTTAGACAAAAAAAGTGTGTTGATGCAGTTAGTGGGGTTACTCAGGTGATGATTACAGATGCATGGGCCACAATAGATCACTGTAGGGCCCACCTTTCTTTCTTTCTTTTTTTTAAAGATGTTATTTATTTATTTTAGAGAGGGAGAGAGCGTGTGCACATGAGCAGGGGGAGGGGCACAGGGAGAGGTAGAGAGCATCTTAAGCAGACTCCATACTGAGCACGGAGCCTGACACGGGCTCGATCTCATGACCCTGAGATCATGACCTGAACCAAAATTAAGAGTTGGATGCTTAACTGACTGAGCCACCCAGGCGCCCCGGTAGGGCTGGCCTTTCAAAGAGATGACAGGCATTAAGCAAAACCTTCTGTCATCCTCACAGCAGCATGAAGGAATGCCTAAACAAGCTCAGAGTTAGCAAGAAGATGGATCTCTACTCCTTGCACAAAATAATCTCCTGATTGGACTAAACAATCAAATGGCCAGGTTTTACAGTTCAGTTTAAGTTTAAGGAAAGGGCAGGGGAAATAAATTGCTGCTCATCTTTCAGAGAGAACAGCCCAATTTGTAGAACAATATCTAATTAGCTAGAAGAGAAGCTTAAATCATGTATCTTGAAGAGCTTAGCTTCGGGGCAAATTTCAATGCTTAGCAGGCAAGCCAAGAAGCAGAGATTCCACCGGAGGAGATTTCTGGACGGCAGGAGTGGAAAAAGCAAGTAAAAGGGAGAGCTTGCCGTGTAAGGAAAAGTGGTTTGGGTGCTCTGTACATAAAATGATGCTCAGGGTCAATGAAAGGCGGTTGATGCGGTTTTGCATCCTTGAACTGTAGCAGTTAGGAAGGTGGGCGGGTAGGGCAGGCACTACAGTGACCCCTAGTGGTAGCACCGGCGCACTACAGGTTTGCCAGAGGGCTGCTTGGAGTCAGCTGTGGGGGAGGGAAATCAGAGCAAGTGGACAGCATAATGCCACACGGGGAAGGCGATGTAACGTCCTCACTAAATGCCCTGGTCATTTAAGGCTCCTGTCACAGATCATCTGTGAAGCATCTTGTGTTAGGAAGAGGTTGTCGGGGTTCAGTAGATCTGTTAACTCTTAGCACAGGGACTGTCCAGTTTGGGGCCATACCATGGTCAAGGTTCGCTCCCATGTGAGGTACTTTAGAACAAGGGCACTGCCAACTTCAGGCACGGTTGCACCATGGAGTAACAATACATTTCTATAGAACTTGTACTTGACAAGGTGTGTTTTATTTTTACTTAATTCTTGCAAGAAACTTTGAGAGTAAGGGAGATTGTCATAGATCAGACAGATTGTTATTTGGCAGACAAGGAAACTGCACTCAGCAAGATTGCACAACTTCCACAGGTCATTTGAACTCAAGTTTTGAGTTCAAGTGCTCCCTGCACTTGACTAAACAATCAATGTAACATGTATACAGTTTACAGGAGTTACATCTATCCATACAGCAAAGGATTAATTGATGTCTGTATTTATCTTATAAGCATATAAAACCCCAAAGGTTAAAGTTACCTCAAAAAGTTCTATGTTCAAATTAAACATCTTTATCCTCCAAACTGATTTTCTGAAATAGCTGCAGGAAAGCTCTAAATTTTCATCTGCAGCATGTCCTAGAACCTGACGGAGTTCTTGATCCCACATATTCCTCTCAAAGAGGCCAAGAAGTGGAATTTTGTAATTCCTAGAGGTTACAATTACGTGTCAGGAGACAGGGGCAAGTGAGCTCTTTCCCCTCTCCCTGTTACTTTGGGAGCAAATGATTATGTCCTGGCTCCCAGACCTTTCTCCACCTGGTCTCTGCAGCAACCCGCCTGTCTGCCTTCCTTTCTCCACTCTTCTCTCATTGCCTGACTTTCTCATTTTATGAGATCAGCACAAAATGTTGGGCTTCAGCTCCTCCTACCTTATGCACTAAATAGTTTTTTTTTTCTTAACCAATTTAGCTCCTTAAAGGGGCCAGAACTCCCATTTTTTCCTCAGTATCCAGTATGTTCCCAGCAGAACATCTTCCTCTAAACCTAAAATGACAACCTCATATAAATACACCTATAAAACCAAGCCAAACTTCAGAATAGGTAAGTAAATAATGTTTTACTTTCTTCATCTTGATGATGTTGATTATTTAAGTTATTGATACTTTAAAAGCGTTCAAACACATTAGTTGCCTTGAAGATAGACTTACCAAAAACAAATATAGTAATTGAGATGGCTTGCTCTGGGGAAGTTTTTACATATCTGAAAGAATGTCATATAAAAAAGGGATTCATGTTTTTTAAAGTCAGAAAATGGGAATAAAATCACTTAAGAAAAAAGTGGATTTAAGTGGTGTCAAAAGTTTGGATGAGATGAAGCTCTCAGACTGTACCCTTGAGAGAAGAAGGGCTGTGTTTTTGTCCTTCTGGGCCCCCACACTGGGCTGGTTGGTGGAGGGGCTCACCAAATGTGTTCAGGGCTGATGCATAGTTGCTGGGTACACTTATCTTACCTTTGACAAATTGCAAGGCCACCTGGTTGTTTCTAGATTTAATTTAGTCTGTGGCATTAATGGAAATTCAGTCAACAAGCATTTTGCCTGCATAGAATATCAGGAGCAGTGACTGGGATTTTTACATCCTGGGCACTTGGAGAAGACATGTCTACCATGAAACCACTCCTCTCAACCCCTCTCTGGCCCTCAGTATTGCCAGAGTTTTGCCTCATACCACAAGTCCTTGATCAAATCATTATTCCTTTTCATCAGATGAGAGGAGGCAGAGGCTCACTAACTATTCCCAAATGGGGACTTTATTAAAATTCAGATTCCTGGGTTCTGCGGCAAATGAACTGAGTCAGAATGTTGGGGGGTGGCAGGGGATCAGTGTCTTACCAGATCTCCTTGATGAGTCTGAAGAGCAGCTGGATTGGAACCCCACTCTTTCTCTGGTATATTTTCCTCTTCTCAAAGAGGCCAAGAAGTGGAATTTTGTAAGAGCTAGACTATGCCCCTGAGGGGCCTGGTAGTCTGCTTTCTCTGCCTAGGTCCTATGCTCTAGTGACTAGACCGAATGTCTCTGTCTCTCGGTCTCTCCCTCCCTCTCCTCTTTCCTTCTCTTCTATCCCTTTTTCCCTTTCCTTTCCTGTCTTTAAGATTGATTTATTTATGAGAAAGAGAGAGAGAGAGAGACTGTGAGTGAGCACGGGGGAGTGGAAGAGGGAGAGGAGAGAGAGAATCTCAAGCAGACTCCTGAGAACAAAGCCTGACATGGCGCTCGATCTCATGACTCCAAGATCATGACTGGAGCCGAAATCAAGAGTCAGACACTTAACTGACTGAACCACCCATGTGCCCCCCAAGTAGGTATGTCTTGGGTGGGCTGGTCCCAAGATTTAGACAGGGTGACAGGGGAAAGAGAGGGAATAAGAGATTCTATTTATTCTTGAGTTTAAACCTTGTGTTCTAGTTTTCCCATTAAGTTCTGCTTTGAGGGTTGTTAGACCTAACTAATAATAAAGAATGCACTGATTCTCACTCTGCTGTGTTCCTTGCATGTATACTGTGATTTCATACATTCTTAGGAGGTTGTCAGGGCAGAGTTCAGGCATCCCTAGCTCTCTGGATGTCACATCATCTAATATCATCGGAAACTCACCTTTCACCCTAACATAGATCATTCCAATAATTCTTCCCAAGGCAGAAATTTTAGGACCAAGAGCAAAACTGGAAGGTTTTTGTTTCCTTTCATACAATAACTGGAGCCTGGCCTGACAAAGAGGCTTTTTCTTTTCTTTTCTTTTTTAAAGCACAAGCTGTGGTGTTTACCAAGTTAAGAGGAAAGCAATGCCAAGTGATCGGTACACTGAAATGTCTTATGGTTAAGTGTTTCTAGATGAAATTGTGAGATCAACAGGACTGGGGCACTCAGCGGAAGAATTGCTCAGAAATTGGTTTGTGTTAGGCATCCGAAGGCTGAGTGCTGAGTGGGGTGAAGTGAGCTACGTGACACACAGCACGATCAGATAACCCCCAGCTGGCTGGGAGTGAAGGAAGAGACTTTTCTGTCCCTGCCCTGTTCTTACTTGTTTTGTATTCTTGGATGCAGTCTTTAAAATGGTCAGAGTTGATGGCTTTGGAGAGCATTTGCTTCCTGCCCATTCTTATGGCCTTAAGCATCAGGACCAAAGCCATGATGCCAATGTTTCCCTCTGAGGACAGACTTAGCAGATCTCTGTGTAACTACACAGCAAAGTGTGCTGCTCCACAGAAGTACAGGTGACTGCCTCTTTCACCAGTGCTTAGACTGTTCTTCCCAGAAGTGGGTTTCTGGTTGGCAGGTTTGTGGAGGGCACTCTGAGGTCATGGACAGGGTAAAGTTATTTGTTCAGCCCACATGGGCTGTGAAAACCTACCACTTCAGCCTCTTTAATAGCATCTTTTAATTCATTTACCTGTTTATTCTTTTATGTATTTATTCAACAAACATATGGGGGGCATCGTTGGGTTCTGAAACTGGGCTAAGAGATAAGAATATAAAAAGTAAAAGGATACAGTCCCATCTTTCATTTTGCTCACACTCTTGTGGGAGAAACAGACAATTATAACCCCAAGTTCTAAGTGCTCTGGGAAAGAGATAAACAGAGGGAGCTATCAAAACGTGGAGGTGGGTATGTAGTGAAGTTTGGGGCTGATGAGGGTAGGGCCAACAGTGGAGCTTGGGATGGGGCAGGATTAGCAAGTGCTAATCAGAAAGCACTTCTTATTTTAGGAGCTGATATAGAAGTTAGCTACAAATTGGTGGGGGAAGGGTGTCCCAAGTCTGCACAAAAAGCATGGTCTATTTGGGAAACTGCAGAGTTAGCCAGAAGCTGGGTTGGGTGGATAAGGGAGAGACTCAGGGAGGCAAGGGGGGGACTAGATCATTCCATTTATAAGGAGTTGAACCTTCTCAGGCAGGCTACAGAATGAAGAGATTATGGACTTTAAGCTCAGTTTTTATAAAGATTATTCTTACTGTGGGGTGGAGAATGAATTAGATGGGGGTAAGATTAGAGATAAGTAAGACCCCATTCAGTTGGGAATCTGGGAGGAGAGGTGACAAAAGCTTTTAAGGATGTAATAGGAGTGGAGAATCAACTGAACAATAGACAATTTGGATGCCTTTATTTGAAGCATTTCTGAGGAAGATCCTCAAGCTCTGCAGATCACCTGCCTTCTACCCACCATGGGCAAATGCAATAAACTTCTGAATCTTCCTTTCCCAAAGATCAGCTGAAGGCACCCTGATAGAGATATGTTCTGACATAATTTGCCTTATTTCTTGGATTCACTTATATCAGGAGACTCAGTTCCATGGCAGATTAGTTTTGATCATAGACTGCCAGCTATTAGCCCCCAGGAAGGGGCTCATGGCAAGGAGAGGGCTGGGTCATGGTAATACCTCCTGCCTGGTCTTTTCCTGCTACTCTGACCCTAATTGCATCCATTATCCATTTTTTAATGAGTGATTTTTTTTTTTTTATAATGTAGATGTGATCCTATCTCATCTTATCTCTCCCTTGCCAAAAACCCTCCAATGGCTTCTTCAATGCAATGGCTGCAATTGCAATGACTTCTTGCAATTAGAAGAAAATCCAAAATCCTTACCTTGGCCTACAAAGCCCTGCATGCTCTGGCAATGCCTTGTATTTCCCACCCTTTCTGGCTGGCTTTTTTCTAATCTGCTGAACATGTCAATCTTATTCCTTCTTTGGGGTATAATAATTACTCCTACTATGCCTGGAATGTTCTTCTTTGTGTGATTCACTCTCATCATTCAAGTCCTGGCTCAAATGTCTCAGCTTGAAGGGAGGCCTTTCCTGACCATCCTAGTTGAGGCCAGAGTCTGTGATAAGGGAAGAAAGTGACAATCAGAAAATGCTTCCTCCCATACAAAATGTCCTAGAAGTTAGCTCTTCATATATGTCCCTATTCCATTACTGTTTATTTTTTTTATAATACTATCACTATTTGACATTACCATATTTCCTTCCTTTGTCTATTCCCAACTGGCTTATCCCCTTGAATATAAGTTTCAGGAAGGTAGGCATCTGGCTCATCTTGTTCATCACTTTATCCTCGGAACTTAGAACAGTGTTTGACCCATGGTAGATGCTCAATCAATATTTGTTAAATGTACCATACCATATGAGCACTATATCCATCCCTATGATTATGAAAAGGGAAATTAAAGTTAGATTTTCTGAAAACATTTGGGACAATACAATTAAAAATTGGCCAGATCAAATCCTGTATATAGTGACATATAACATTCTATAACATTCACAGTACTAACCACCTATGGCAGATGGTTTGATGTTTGATGAAATTTACTGCCCTCTATCCCATAGAGTGATCACATATCCCTGTCCTACTGAATAGTATAAACAATTATATGTAAATAAATTTATAAACTTAGATAAAATAGACCATTTCCTTGAAAATCACCATCTACCAAAAGTCACCCAAGATGAATGGATAACCTCAATAATATCATAAGTATTAAAGAAATTGGATCTGGAGTTAGGACCTTTAGAAAAAGAACCTGCAGACCCAGATGGCTTCATTATTAATTCTAGAAAACATTTAAAAATGAACATCGTCAATTTTATACCATCTCTTCCAGAAAATGGAAGAGGAGGGAACATTTCCAACTCATTCAATAAGGCCAGCATCACCCTGATACAAAAACCAGACAAAAACAGTACAAAAAGAGAGAGAAAGTAGGTTAGAAAAAAGTTTTAAAGTTCCGTTTTTGCTTCTCCCCTGTATTGTCCTGGACTAATCATTACCTACCTCTTCACATGTACTTTGTTCTTCTCTAATGCACCCGTAATAGACATAACAGGTGATAACGCCAAAGGAACATGAGCCCACAGGCCAGAATATCTACCATTAAAGAATAAGACTACCGACAAAGACCACAGGCAGTGTGACACCCATCACCTGATGAAGAATTATTAGAATAGAGGGTCCAAGTTTAAATTAAGCATGATACGTCACTTTTTTAAGGAAGTAAGGAAGGATAATAACAATATGAAAAAAGAACAAAAATTATGAATAATTAGTAGAATTATTAGGCATGAACAATATAATAGTTGAAGGTAAGAACACAATGGATGGGATGAATGGGGGATTTAGATTCAGCTGAACACAAATAAATGAATTGGATGATCAGATTGAGGAACTTTCTAAAAAGATTAAAAGTAAAGATAAAAGAAAACATAAAGACAAAGTTAAGGGATTTGGAGGAGAGAATATACATTCCAACATCTAGCTAAAGAAGTCCTAAAAGGGGGAAATAAAAACAGAAAGAAATGTTTAAAGAAATAATAAAGATGAATGTCTCAGAATTAAAGATAAAACACCTCAGATTTAAAGGGCTTTCAGAGTGTCAGAATAAAGATAAGAAGAAAAACAAACCCCAAGACATATAGTGAAGTGGAAGACTGTAAAAAAGAAAGAAAAAATGTTCTAAAAGCTTCTAGAAAGAGCAGACCGCCTCCAGAGGGAACAAGGATCAGACTGACATCAGACTTCTCAGTGGCAACACTGCATATCAAAAGACAATGGAATACTTTAAAATATGAAGGAAACAAATATTTGAACCTGGCATTTTATACCTCTGATCACATTGCAGTTCAAATGTGAGGGTATGATTAAAAAATGCTCTAGGCATATGAGATTTCATGAGGATTTGCCTTACAAAATCCTTTATGGAAAATCTAGAGTAAGCACACAATTCAGAAGAGTGACAAATGCTAAAGTTCTGAAAAGTAAGGGTGATTAAACACTTGAGTAAAATGTCTTACTTTTGCCTTAAATAAAAAACTATCACAAAAGAAGAGAAAAAAAAAGAAAGCCTATTTATAGCAACCCACAGCCCAAATCTAAACAGGGTTTGTTTGGGGGAAGGTGAAAGGAGGGAGTAAGGAGGAATCCAGAGGGGTTTGAGAACATGCTCAAGTACCTGGATTGCAGCAGGGAAGGTCTATTGGTCTATTTAAGAAATCAATAGGGACACAGAAACACGAATATGGGTCTTAAGCTGGTTCTTTGAAAATATTAATATTAATAAGACTGATTAAGAAATAAAGAGAGAAGCTGACAAAAATAAAGTGAAAAAGGAAAAAGAGCTCCAGATATATGAGAGATTAAAAATAAAATCTCTTGAAGAATTTTATGCTATTAAAATTTAATACTCAGGTGAAATGAATAAATTCCTAGAAGGTTATAAAGCATCACAACTGGTGCAAGATGAAGATGAGATCTTGGCTAGATAAGGTAGAAGTACTAGTTGAACATCTCATGTTCCTAAAACAAACAAAGAGAAACAACCAAAACAACAACAAAATATCCCAAGGTGGCTTTAGTGATGAGTTCTGCTGTAAGTTATTCCAAAAAGAGTATAAAAAGGCATGAACACTGCTCAGATTTTTCTTTTAAATGAAGCTAGTGAAACATGGATTTCAAAACTCAGTAAGGAGGTATATACAAGAAAAAATGTATAGGTCAATTTCATTTATGATTGTAGATGTAAACAGGCTAAACAAAATTTTAGCTAATTAAACCCAGCAGTGCACTAAAAAAAGTCACATTCAGGTGAGGTTTCTCCTAGGAATGTAAAGAAATGTATCAAAAAAATCTATTGATGTACTTCATCTCATTATTAAGATAAAGGATAAACATCATATAATTAACTCAACTGATGCAGAAAAAAGCCACTGGATAATGTTTAGCAACAAAGTTTATCACAAAAACTCTTAGCTTCAAATAGAAGAAAATTCTGTGACTTAAATGTTTTAAACTTCAAATCTAAGCAAATATCCTGGTTTACATAAGATTAGCCAATTATACATATTTTTTCATTTTATAAAAGCTTAAATAGCTGTTTTTTCCCCACCAAAAGGAGGTCTAAAAATGAACACCTAGCAAAAAGTATACGACATGAAGCTGCAACTAAGCATTCCCTTTAAGAATGGGAATGAGTCAAAGTTACCTAGTACCACTGTTCAGCTGAACATAGTTCTTGAGGTCCCAGCTAATATGACAAGGAAAGAAAAATAAATAAATCAGAGGCATAAGGATTAGAAATATATAGATAAAACCATCATTATTTGTAAATGATATAAAACAGTTACATAAAAATATTAACAGAAATAATAGATAATTAGAATTAATAAAAGAGCTCAGCAGGATTGCTGGGTATAGGATCAATATACAAAAATCCATAGCATTTTCCCATATCAGCAATAACAAACTAGAAATAATTTTTAAAGTTCGATACAAGTCACCAAGCAATAAGAAATTATAAAATGTTTAGAAATTAACCAAGAACATAATGTTATAGAGAACTTCTTAAAGTCCTATGAAACAACACAAAGATGATTTGAATGAAGATACACTGTATATTTATAGAAGGGATGACTTAGTATTCTAAAGATGTCAGTTCTCCCCAAATTACTTTATGCATTTATTGCAATTCCAGTCTAAATTCAAGTTGAGATTTCTTTTGGGGTACTTGATAAACTTGTTCTGAGATGCCTATGGAAAAAATGAAGGTCACCAAAGAGCTAAGTTGAATTCGAAAAAGAAAAGTGAGGTAAAACAATTCCTTGTTTTACCACTTATGGAGAGATTAATGTTAAGATTAATGTTAAGATATTAAGTAATAGATATGAAAACACAATATAGTGTTGGCAAAAGAACAGATAAATAGACCATGGACTACAACATGGAGTTCAGAGTTCAGAGAGAGATTCATGTACATATGGGAACTTAATAAAAGTAAAGCACCACAAATCAATAGAGAATGGATGGATTATTTAGTAAATGATGTTGAGGAAATTGGCTTACCATACAAAGAAAAAGAAAACTGCATCCTAACTTAATACCATATACAAAATTAAGACTAAATATTAAAAAAATCTAGAAAGCTAATAAAAGTACATACAGGAGATATCTTTGTGTCCCACATGCAGGGAAAGACATAAAGACTTCAAAAGCTCAAATAATGATAGTTAATACTTATTTAGCACAGGAACTCTGATAGAAAGATAGACTATATGAACAGACAATTTACAGAAAAAGCTTTTCAGCTAACAAGCATAGATGAGCTAACAAGCATAGATGAGATGTTTAAACTCAAACTGTTATTATTTAAAGAAATTCATCTAGAAAATGAAATATCAATTATGCCTATTAGAGTGTCAAAAGCTACAAAGCTGGCTCATGTCAAGTCATTAGGAATGATGCATGTCATTAGGAAACAGGAGCTTTCCTGCACTGTTGTAGGGAGTGTAGACTAAAATAGCCAGCCCAAAGAGCAATACTCCATAAACCATGTAAACACATACCCGTGACCCAGTCATTCTTCTGGGTATATATATCCCAAAGGTATTGCCTCACTGATTCATAAGTGGACACATACAAGGTATTCTCTGCAGCACCATTCGTGGTGTGGGAGGTTGGGGAATATCTGATGTCCATCTTGGGAGAATGGAGAGGTAAAATGTGATGGGTGAAGAGCATGCAGTGTTTTGCAAGAGTTGGAAGCAAAAGACTAGATGCACATATGACATGGATGGATCTTAAAAACAGTGCTGAGTAGAAAATAGGAGAACAAAGGAGTTATGTAATCCAATACCATTTACATACATTTAAAATATTTCTACTCAAAACTTTTACAAGAACACATTTTTCAAAAACACATATAAATGACGGCACAAATTCAAGACCTCAGAATGGTTGCATGTAGAAGGCGGAAGAAGAGATGAGGGTAGGAGGAAATAAATGAGTAAGTACAGAGAAGGACCTTGTTGGAGATTGACATTGGTGATGTGAGATAAACTGAGCAGTATGGTTAATTCAGACATCTCCTCTGGACCTGGATGGGAATGGTTTGTTCAAATGGGGTGTTTAGTGCCCCGCCTCCTTCCACACAATCAGGTGTCAAAGAAAGGAGAAGGTGGACTTCTTCTTTAGGGGGTTTGCTTATTTCAATGAAGCTAGCATTTTAACTGTTTCTAAGTAGGGGAGCAGAGAGAAACCCGTTGATTCCCTACTTTGGTGAGGGGGCAAGTGTGGTGTATATAAGAGTAGAAAGCAGTGGACAGTGGTCATTGGACTTCCCAACTTGATAATTAGGTGGATTTGCATGACCCACTATTTATTGTCTCAGGACCCAGGATTTGCCAATCTTTATTAATTTTTATAGGTTCAAAAACTGAAGCTTGTGTTAGAGTAGACTCCCAGAGTTTTTGTGAAAAGCCCCAGAGAGCAGCTCAGCCTGGATGTGGGATAGGACCAGAGCAAAGGCAATAAAGAAAACTTCTCATTACTCATCTCTGGGCACCTCCACAAATGATTGTCTTTGCTTAACCTCAAGGTCAAGACAACCTATTTTATAGTGTTCACTGTCTCTGAGGACAAGCTTTAGTGAGCGTCTTGTTTGCTTCTTATAGTATTAAAAGAGACAATGAAACCTGCCTCTCAGAAGATCATTTCACCAAGTCTCTGTTGCTCTACGGGGACTATTTGTTTCCTCATTTATATTCATGTCTCTGAAAGACAAGTAGACCTTGAATGAAATTTCAGGCAACAGTAAATTATAAATAATGTATCCGTATTTTTTCTCTTCCATACTACTTGTATTTAATTCCCCCCCGAGTCTTGTGCAAACACCAGAGACAAGAGGACAGGAAGCTATTAACATGATGGAAAGAATGAAACGGGTTTATGCTATATGGCAGGAAGGCAACAAGGGAAGATATCTTGATCAAAGAAAGTTTTTGAGGTTTTGTGGGAGTGAGTTCTTTTCTTTTAGTTCTCTCTTTCTTTCTCTTTTATTTTTACAAACATCACAACTCTTTTCCAGACCATTAAGTAGACATCTGCTTGAAATGAATCTCTTATTTTGGCCCACCCAAGGCAAGAGGAGGGTTTGTCAGTGGATGGAGGCCACTTAGGGGCCCAGCTCTAGGCTCTTTTGTTCCGTAAGACAAGGCATAAAAAATGCTTAGAACGATCAGCTGAGATCAGCCCATCCTAAGAATAGGATGCTGCTAAGTGGAAAGCTCAGGTACTGTCAATGAAGTCGGAAAGGATGCTGGTTACTAGAATGAAATTAGCCTCTAAATCCATCAGCCCTGATTTGCCATCATATAGGATGCTCTGGTGTTTTTCAGACCTCTTGCTCAGCAGGAATAATTCATGGGGTTCAGACTGACAGCACTCCAATCTTTCAAGTAAGTGAAAAGATTCTCTGCTCTTCATTTTTTGTTTCCTTCTTTTTCTTTCCCCTTCCCCTTCCCCCTTCTTCTTCTTTTTCCCCTTCTTCTTCCCCTTCTCCTCCTCCTTCTTTTCCCTCTTCTCCTTCTCCCTTTCTTCTTTTTTAGGCAAACAGGGGCCCACAGATGGAGCATGCAGGGTGAACTATTTGGCTCCCATGTGTACGTGTCACGGGGGGCTGTCAGTGAGGGTCTTGTTAGGGAGGAAGGGAAAGGATGAGCTGAGATATGCTGAAGGTCAGGGGAGGCAGAATCAGGCTCAAGGCATGGCCACTGTGACCACTCTTCCCAGAGGAAGCCTAATCTTGAGGGATCTGTAGGAGATCTACAGGGATGACAGGAGAGTCCTGGTATGAGTAACACCTGCCCTGTACACTGGAGGCCCTTCTCCTCGTCTCTTCCTCAAGGCATCTAACTCAAGCCACACATCAGGCAAACCCCAATCGTTCCCTTCTTGATAACATCCTGATCCCCACATTTAGGAAGCTGGTACTCTTGTATTCTCTTCCTCCTTCATAAAATTTGTTTTTGGCAGGGGAGTTGGAGGGCGGGTGGTAGAAAAGGTTGGGGAGGGGCATGGCGCAGGCAGTGGACTCACTAATGTTGACACTTGTAAGCTTAGTGTAATTTATTCAGGGAAATTTGCATTTGGGGTGGTAGGAAGAACCTGAAATTAGAAGGACTTTGGGCATCATACTCTGTAGGATGTACCTCTTTGCCTGTCCCATCCCTGTGATGGATGTTGAAAATCTCCTTCTATAGCTTTGTTTCACCAGAAACCCCTCTACCATGCTCTACAGCTGGGATTTAACTATTCTACTCAACCAACATTTTGAATGTTATATCTGCTATCTGTCAGGCTTTGGGCAAGGTACTTTCATATGCCTTACTTCTGTCCACAAACTTTTCATTCTGTAACCAGTCATTTCAGGGGGACCAGCAAGGTGTGGTGTGCATCAGTGACTTAAATTTAAATTTGAGCTTTACAGTAAAACTCTGCAAAGGCTTCCAAACATGGACACATCTTTGCCATGTACCACAATAGTAGTGGCAAGTCCTTCTCTGGTACCCCAAACCTTACATGGAGAGGCTCAGTCAGTAACTACACTCGTTATACAGGAATGTGGGCTCTTCTGTTTTCTCCTTTTTGAGTTGGGGTTGGTCATGCCCCAGGAGCCCAGTGTCAATTGGAGTTTCATAAAAACAAAGAAACAAACACCTAAATACACCCTGATGGTCCCTCTGCACTGTTCACCAAACAAAGCCACTACCCTGGCCTCGTCTACAGATTTCCATGAATTGTTAACCTTCAGCTTATTGGATCTTTCTGAGGCTCCAGCTGGATTTGAGATCCCAGACCCATACTATTACACACCCCTGGGGCAGCTTCATATAAGAGAGGCCAGTGGTGGGCACAGAAGCTGGTATACTTTTATAGTCCAGGTGGATCTGGAGCAAGGCACAGCTGCCAGATATTGCAGAAACCTCAGGCATATTATCATACTACTCACACCTGCTAGCTGTGGCATTACTAGGATGGGAATTGAAAGCTAATACTACACTGAGCAAGCATTGAAACCCATGCATTTTGGGGATGAAATGATTAGTTTAGACCTAATAAATATGCAAATTGGGAGCTCTGTTTATGTTTCTGTCATCTGTGTCCTTTCCATGGGGAAGAAATTCTTAATTCAGTGAAAAGCTCCAATCCATGGGTCTTTGGGTGGTGGCTTGAAAAAGAGGACCATGGAAGACCCTTTAACCTGTGAATATGCAGGGAAGGGCTTGAACAAGAGAGGGTAGCACCTTGATACTGAGATAAACCACTCTGTGAAAGAGTATGGAGGGTGAGCATAATTGACTTTAGCCCCCAAAAGGGATCAAGTGTCCTTCAAGTTCTACTTGGTAAAGACCCATCTTAGATTCATGTTTGGTTATGTGACCAAGGCTGGGTGGCTCAGTTGGTTAAGCGACTGCCTTCGGCTCAGGTCATGATCCTGGAGTCCCGAGATCGAGTCCCACATCGGGCTTCCTGCTCAGCGGGGAGTCTGCTTCTCCCTCTGACCCTCTTCCCTCTCGTGCTTTCTATCGCTCATTCTCTCTCTCTCAAATAAATAAATAAAATCTTTAAAAAAAAATAAATAAATAAAAATTGTTTTTCTGATTAATTTGCTCATTCTAGACACTTTGTAAGATATTGAAAATATAAAAAAGGAGGCAAAAAGAGGACTCATTCATAATCTCACTACCCCAAAGAACCACTGGTAACATTTTGGTGTATTTGATCCAGTGTCCTGCTTTGTCATTTAGAACAAGTCTACAGGGAGAGGCACCCAGGTAGGGATGGGGGATCTTCTGTCACCTCCCTCATGATGGGGGTGGGTGGGCTTTGGGGCATGGGCAGGATTCCTGTCATCCTGGTACTCTGAGATGGCAGGTGGACATTCATCTAGGGATAAGGGAAATGCTCACACTTGCCCCACACATATGCATAGCCACACCCCCAGGACTTTGAACTGGGCAGTTCCACAATACAGACTGTAGAGAGGGACGCTGGGAAGTGACAGAAAGGATTGTTAACGGGCACAGTCCCCACAACCAGATCAACTGGAGTCAAATCTTAGTTCTCTTACGTAAGAGCTGTGGGGTCTTGGGTGAGTTGTCTCACCTCTGTGTGGCTCAATTTCTTCATCTGTAAATAGGGATAATAGAACATACTTCATAGGCTGTCATGATGATTGAATTAGGTAGTACATGTAATGCAGTCAGAACAGTGCCTGTTATTAGTTTATTTCATCTTAGACAAATTAAGACACCCTTATCCCTTATGGATATTTCAGGTAATTTCTGCTGATACTTAATTGGAGGAATGCAGGAGGAGCAGCTGGATTTAGTAGTAGAAGACCTTGGTTGTAGTTTGACCCAGCCACTTACTAGCCATGTAAGTCACTTGATTTCCATCCACTCTGTTTCATCATCTGTGAAATGGGAATAATAAGGCCCTCCTCACCAGTTGTTATAGGGACTTAGTTGAGACCATAGGAATGCAAAAGTGCTTTGTATATGGAAGAGAACCCTAAATTTAATATGGAGGGTTTACTCTTGGTACTTTTATTAAGTGATTCTCTGATCACAGGCAGCAGAGGAAGGAAGGAAGGAGGGATGGATGAACTTTGCTGGGAAAACACTTGCAGAAAATCTGAGCAGGAACCTGATGTCTTCACTTGGTGCATTTAGTGGGTCCAGGTGGACCAGGGATTTGTACTGCTGGTTCCTATGGTTGCCTTGGCAGGTAAGAAGTTTCCTGGCAGGGCCTTGGAAGGGGGAGGGAGGAGTGGAGGAAACCCTTATTTTCCTTCACAGGAAGAGGCAATTGATTTTCTTTGGTAGGTTCTTCCCTGATCAAGCCTCAGCAGAAGCTGCGGAAGAGGCAGAGGTCATTCAGGGAAGAAGAAGGCATCACAGGGGTGGTGTCTCTCACCTGTGGTGAAGGTGGCAGAGGTGAGGCTGCTCCGGGAGGTGTCCTGGGCCGCCTGCAGGAGCACTGTGTAGTCTGTGCTCTCAGACAGGCCTTCCAGTCGGATCCACGTGTCCTCTGCATCCACAATAAGCTCCTGTGGAACAAGGGAGGAAGGCAGGTGGAAGGGAGTGACCAGCATACAATTGAAAGGAGCTGGGAAGGGAAGCCTAGAGCCTGTGGCCAGCTAGGTCAGGATTGCCAAGGCCATTGTGTGCTCTCCATTCCACAATAAGGAGAGAACAGAGCCAATAAGCAGAGAGGACAGCTCCTGTGTGAGATTTAGGCAGCTCCTACCTCACAGATGCACATTGGCATAAAGGTAGGCATGTGAATGATCAAATCCAGTGGTTTTCTGACTGTACAAGATTCCTCAGGACCCAGGGAGGCATTATCCCAGGCCTCCATCCTCCATATCCAACAGACTAGCTCTGCTTAAATCTATTGTGTATATTTGGCTTCTGAATATGATTTCACTTTAAAAAATAAGATTTCATTGTGAACAGAAGTTTGACAACCAGTGCTCTAGAAGTACTGTTTCAACTGATCATCTAACACAGAAATTTGTCATCTCTTTACTGCAGGCTATATAGATGCGGCCTTTATAATGCTTATCAAGAGGCATAAAAGACTGTTGAATTTGGTGTCTTGCTCATGTTTGCTTGGCCCTGCTAGCGAAATTTTTTCCCAAAACTATGTACTTATATAGGCTTGGAAGTTTCCAATGTGCTTTTCATCATCATACTGAAAGCCCCACCACAACCAAGTACAGCTGTAGAGGTAGACACCCCCATCATCTAGAGCAGAAACTAAGGCTCAGAGAGGCTTCTTGTTTTGCTTCAACTTGTAAAGAGAGTAATAGCGAAGCCAGGACTAGCACCAAAGTCTCTGGCTTGCGGACTCAGGCTCTTTCTTCAACAGCATGTATGTATCTATCATGGCAAATCCAGTTTGCTCCCTTTGGATTGCTTGATAGAAAAATCTCCTTTACAGAAAAATCTTACCTTGCGGCTTCCATCAGTGGATTTGTAGGTTAAGATGTAGTTTTCAATCTCTGCTCTGGGCGGTTGCCAGGAGATCAGGGCACTTTGTCTGGTGACTTCACTGGCTGTCAGGTTTGCTGGAGGGTCCAGGACTACAAAGAGGAGAAAATGCCAGGAGTGTCTGCCTATCTAGCTCCTCTCTGTTGGATTGCATTCCAGGCACATTATCTCTCTGCCCACCTATGTGGTCTCTGGGGCAGCTTACACCCTGTCCCTAGTTCTAGCTTGGACAGGAGCAGAAAGGGTGCTCCTGGGTCAGAAGATAATCAGTCAATGTCATGATCATTCCTGCAACTATTCCCCCTTTCCCTCACCTGGGCGTCTGGGTCTAGGTGTGACATCTTCCAATCTGACCTATGTCTGAAACCATGACCTTGTTAAATCTGCATGTCTGTGCGTTCACTCTTGAGCTTATATCATTCCCACATCTATACCTCTGTCTACTCTCTGGCCATGATTGTACTCAGCAACTGTCTCCCAAATATCAAGCCCTGTAATATGCATCAGATTTTTCTAGGCCAGATGCATGTCTAGTACTGGCCTCTTTGGGCCTGGTTCTACTGCTGTCAGCCAGACCCAGGATGAGAGCAGGAAACAGACAGGTATCTGCGGCCCGAGAGCTGCAGCTCACTTTCACTGGCATTTGGGCAGCAGTCAGCTGAAATACAAACAGCTCATAGCTGCACTGGCCAAAGCCTACAGACTATCATCCAGTGCACCACATGGAGACTGGTAATTTTCAGATCCACAAAAGCATCTAGAGATGCTGGATGTGTAGCCAACCATGTACTCACGGGTAGAGAAGTTGGTGCTGATGGTGCCACTGGTGAGAGGCCCACTGGTGGCATACATATTAATAGTATAGTGGGTGCTAGGAAGCAGGCCAACGAGCTGGAATTCCTCACTGCCACCATCAACCAGGATGGTCTCTCCAGCAACTGAAATCAGATGAACATGGATAAAAATTGAATAAGGCTATTTAACCTAGGAAAGCCATACCAAATCCAAAGGCATTTCGTAAAGATTCAGTATTAGAGAGTTTTGGAAAGAATCTCTTAAAGGTTATTTAATTGAGCATTATATTCCACATGAGCATCCCCTTGCATTTTGCATCTTAATTGAGAAAAATAGTCCTTATTTGGAGGCCAAATTGTCTTTTCCATGACTTCCACTCAGGCCACTGGGGTTACAAAGAATAAGCTGAATCCTCTGTCTACATGGCTCCTTCCTTCCCGCCATACCTCCTAATCAAGTCCTCTCTCCTCTAGGCTGAGAAAATGTATTCCCAACCACCATTACATGTATGTGGCAATTCTAAAAGTATTGATTGTTTGCACCCATGGGCAGAACTTTGCATTTATTTCTACTGCATTTTGCCTTGTCAATTAAGTTTTGGACCACTGTTTCCGTTTATTGAAATATATTTGAATTTGGATTCTATTGACCACAGTTTAAAAATTTTTTTATTTAAGTACAGTTGAAACACAATGTTGCATTAGCTTCAGGTATATAATATAGTGATTCAGCTTCTCCATATATTATGCTATGCTCACCACAAGCATAGCTACCATCTCTCACTGCACAGTGCTATTACAATATCATTGACTTACACAGTTTTGTTTTATATTCAAATGTGGTCCGCATGTCTTCTCTGTTTTCATTTAGCTGTGAGCAAAACTGCTTATTAGAGCAGGGCCACACCCTTTATGGTGTCTTTAGAATACTCCTGAGTCATTCAGCATTTAAGAAAGTTTACTGGGCACTTCCCCAAACAAGGTAGGGTCTGAGGTTTCAAGTTTCTTGTGGTCTAAAGGCATAGAAGGCATGCAAACAAGTAAAAATTCAAACCAGCTCTTTGAAAGAGCAAACATAATGACTCTATCTTTTGAATATCCTCATTTGCAACATCCTGCCAGCCATCACTGCTTGGCCATATCAAACCATGGCAGTTGCTCAAGAGTCCTCATGTTCTCTCGCATCTCTACAAATGCACTCAGGCTGCTCTTTGTCTTAGAATTCCCTTTCTTCTAGTCTCCTTCTCTAACTTTATCTAAGATCTGCTTTCTTTCTTCCTCTCAACACCCTCACCTCCAGTGAGTGATCTATCACATGTGGCTCAAGCTGTTTTGTGATTGCCTATTGTCATGACACTGCTCACATTGGGTTGTAAAATGTACTGGTCTCATCATCACCAGAAGTGAGTTCTGTGAAGAGAAGCACCCATGTTTTGTCTCTGAATCCTTACATCCTTGTTGAGTGTATGGCTCGTGGGAGGACATCCAAAATATTTGTTGAATGAATGGAAGTTAGTTGCTATGATGGAGGCATGTACTTTGTACCTGTGAGCAGGTGGGTCTGACTACCTTAGGGGAATACTGGAAGCTTTGACAGAGGACATGGTGTTGAAACTAAGACTTAGAGGATGGGTTTGTCTAGGCAGACAAGTGGGGAGAGAATCTCCAGGTAGAGGAAACAACACGTGCAAATGAGTAGTGGTTTGGGAAGGCATGGTGAGAGTTAAGAAATGCAGGCCCATGACATGCAAGGAGGGGTGGCAGCAGTTGAAATGGATTGTGCATGCACATAGATGGGTTATGATGTATCTATAGTCATGATATTCATTCCTTGAGGAGAGCTATTTAATCAGCTACCATTCTATGTTACTCCAAATATGATCCATCATGTATTTTTCCATCTAAGTGATAAGTAGGTTTTTCTGATGCCTTGCTGAAATCCAAGTGTGCTAGCAGATTTGCCAATAAAAAAAAAAAGATATAAAAAGACTTTGGTAAACTTATTCTTGGTGAACCTGTGCTGGTATCTTTTTCCAATTTATTTAATAGTCTGTTTTGGTTTTTATTTTCTTAAGCTTTAACAATCAGTTTACTTTGCAGCTTACAATATTGGCTTTCTCCGTCATTTTTGAAAATTAAGACATCTGCTTATGTCTTGTCTTTTGGTATCTCTGTTCTCTGGATTCCTGAATATAACCCACAACAATTCTGTGATCACATGTATAATTTAGGCAAGGAAATAACTTTCCTAGTTTTCTAGTATGGTGGGAGTTCCATGAAGTGAAGGAGTAACCACAGCACCTAGAACTTACAAAGTACTCAATAAGTGCTTGTGGAATGACTGAATGGGACTCAGGTTGCCTTGAAAGCCACATATGATGAGTGAATTCTTGTACCTTTCAGATTCAGCTTTCTGAATTCCTATAGCTGATGTAGTTTGCAGAGTTTAGGAACACTTGAGAGCTTTACAGTGAAAGTAAAGCAGGAAAATTTCTAAGCTGTCCCTCAAATTGATAAAATGTCCATTTAAAACAACTTTCATAATAGTCTTCAGCACCTGTCCTCACCATTTCCACCTGCCTGATGCATAGACCTGTAAGACGTTCACCTGCAAAGTGTGTGAGAATAATGACATAGTTCTCCACTTCACCCACTGGGGCCTTCCACTGCAGCAGGGCTTCTGTTGGAGTGATGTTGGTAGCAGTCAGATCCACAGGGTTGTCCATGGCTGAAACAGAGCCAGAGAATAGCAGGTAAAGGTAGGAGATACTGAAGGATGGAAGTGCAGTGAACTATCTCTTATAGTTTCATCCATCATGTACGTCTGCTGCTGTGCCGTACAAAAGAATGAAGTGAGTGGAGACCTTTTTCCTTCCTTCCCTTCTAATCTTATTCTCTTCTCCCTTTCCTCTTTCCTCACTAGTGCCCAGTTCTCTCCTGATTGGCCCCAGATCTTCCTTTTAATTCATTCATTAACTTCTTATGTGCAGAGCACTGTCAGGTGCTACAGGGAATCCCAAGGTATGGCTGTTGTGTTTTACACATTTAAACCTAGATGGAGAAACTAAGAACATAGAGGAATTGTTATATTTCTTTCGTTAATGAGATAATTTGCCTCCCAGGCTATTTGAACTTTCATAAATATAAGGAGCATGCCTTGTGAAATGATCTCTGTTAATGAACTTCAGAAAGTATGGTGGGAGTTCCATGAAGTGAAGGAGTAACCACAGCACCTAGAACTTACAAAGTACTCAATAAGTGCTTGTGGAATGACTGAATGGGACTCAGGTTGCCTTGAAAGCCACCTATGATGAGTGAATTCTTGCTTTGCTACTCACAGGCTCCCTTTGTACTGAGTCCTGGGTATCCCTTTTGTGGCCTAGAGAGTCATGGGGATTCTTTCAGGCTAAAGGTCACTAGTGTCTGTTGGGGGGAACAGAGTTTCCTCATCATGGGACCAAGTTCATATTCTTATTTACCCATGATCTATGCCTTTGTTTCTTACTATGCTTCCCTTCTATAAAGTTGGGGTTTATTTTAGAAATGGATGCTATTACAATAGTTTAGGTATCAACTCAACTTAAGTGTCATGTAATTTACTCCTGGGGACCAAGAGATGCTGTTGATCTGGCCCTGTTCTCTAACTGAAGGTTTCTATTGCTTGCCTATGTTACTTATTCGGAAGCAACAACTGTGAAATATTTTTTTAAATTTTAATATCTGAATTGTATACGTAATCTGTGTTTTTAACAAATTCTTCAAATGCAATCATATGAAAAGAGACAAAGAAGAAAAGTCTTGGGAGACTAGTTAGCTTGATCTCGCTGAGATTAACTATGAGACCCTGAAGGAGTACTCATTTCCCAAAGTTGTAAAATCATAAACCTCACATTAAAACAACAACAAAAGAAGACATTTCTGTGGGCAATCTGTTTATTGGGAGTTGCCACAATAGCTCTGTCTGAACCTGAAGGAGGGTGGTTTGGGTTGGTACACTGCTGAATATCCGCTTTACAGATACTTGCTGCTTATGACCAAGAACCCAAGGAATGAGGTGTTTTTGACCCAAGTTGCTGCTTTCTTTTACCTTAGGGGGTAGGAGGCTCTTGAAATCCATCTTACAGGCCTCAAAGAGAAAAAGTTTAATATTTTTACCATGAATTTCTAAGACTTTCAGGAAGGTGAGAGGGGGCTTCTTTTGATTCATTGGGCATCACTTTGGGTCAATATTTCTTGATTCCTTAATGGTCACAGATAATTTGATGGAAAGGAAAGATTGGACCAAAAACATGGCTGGATTATGTGTAGTTACAGACCTGGAAGGAGACTAGGGAAGATAAGAATATCCTATGGTGTTTTTTGGAAGAATAATTTTTTTAGGTTCTGAAACGTTCTGAAGGCATGTTTCTTTGGCCATTACTCTACAGATGTTTCTGGGCCTGTGAGAGCATCTACAAAATCGGTGAGGAATTCCAAGTTACCTTTTCCTCATTCAGGAAATGCCATTCTCTGAGGAAATTAAGCAGCCTTAAGAAATTCTGGTGTTCTCCTAAAGAGGCAAGCTGGAAATTTCCGATGTGCTATGGGAATGATAGCTTAACTGGGAGGTTAAGTCTGGGGTCAGAAAACTTTGGCTGTCCCCTCTGGTGCCTTCTATAGAAAATCTTTCCTAGTTCTGCATGGTGGGCTGACTCAGGGGCCAGAGCAAGAGGAGAAATAGAGCTGCTGCAGGAGCCCTGTCCCCAGGCCCAATCCAAAGAGCTCATTTTCCAAAGGAAGGCCTCCACCTTTTGATCTTAAAGCAATAACAAATGCAGCCGCTTGGTGGCTTCTGACCAGGATGAAGAATTTCAGGAACCCAAGGGTTTTTACTGGAATAATAACACTTTCCTTCTCTGAGATAAAATTTACTTGACTGAGTCTTTTAAAAAATTAGATGAGATGATTCAGATGTCTGTTCTGGGATTCACTTCCATAATGTGTCTTTGAAAGGTCACTTTTCCGTTTGAAAATTCCATGAAAATTTCTGACCTAAACCAATAAGACTCTTAGAAGAGGGTTACTCTCTAAACTCCCCACATTAGAGGGCAATACCAGAGGGGAGAGAAATCACAAATTGCATTGCATGACACAGTGAGTCAGAGGAGCACCCAGGAATGGAGCTTCTGAGCCCAGAATGTGTGTCCTCTGTATTAGCCAGAAGAACTCCACTGTTTGCCTCTTCTGTCTGTTGCAGGTCCTCAACCAGGGTCCTGACTTGGCTCATGACAGGAAGACATGCCTACCTGTGTGAATGAGGGTACAGATGCGCTCACTCTCCTCCCTGCCCCGCACGCTGTTGAGACTGATTTCATATTCGGTGGCTGGATATAGCTTGGTGATGGTGAATTCTGTCACCGTGTTGGGCACCACCGAGCTGTCCAGCCGTCCCACTAAGAAAGAGAAGAAGCCACTGTTAAAGTTCAGCATATCCTTCATCAACACAGCTCATGGTATAATCTACATAGAAGCTTCTGGCTGTACTTTGTCATGAAGCATAGATGGGTGCAAGGCCCAGCACTCAGTGGGGAAGGAGGAGAAATGGCTCATAGACTGGGAATGTTGGAACTTGAAAACACCTTGCATGCTGGCCTGACCCCCTCATTTTATAGATTCCTTGGATCATAGAAAAAAAGTGGCTAGGTGGTTTTCTAACATACTGGTCTTCTTAAGGCAGTCGAGGGGTCATGGCTACAAAGAGTGGTCCATGCAGCCCAGAGACAGGGTAGTCTGGAAAACTATGCCACTACCTCCCTGGAAGTGGGCATGCCCTCTACTTTGTTAACAATGTGGCATGCACCAACAGGAACTGGCAGGAAGCCGGGGGTGTCTGGGCCAAGTTTTTCTGACTCATAACTTGGCTGGAGTAGCAGAAATAGGACCACCACCACCGTGGTTCCCTCTAAGGCTCCATCTGGTCCAGCTGAGTCTTTAGGCATCCCCCGGGATTCTAGTCTTGGACTTCACTCTCTCAAGAAAGTGAATGTAACCCTGGCTCTTGGCAGAATTCTTTAGGGTTCTTCATTACTACACTGCCTAGATAAGGTGACCAGTTATCGTGGTTCACTCTGCCGATGGAGGGCCTGCTTTCTGGGTGAATACAGTTAAACCTTTTGTGAGAGGAGTTGGCGAGTTAAGGGTTTCTTTGCTGCTCCTCCTCAGCCCACTCTCATTGTGATGGAACATGTCACAGAGAGGAGGAGAATGCAGGCGAGGGGTGATATCCTCTGGGATATGTAGTTCTCCTATAGCAATCTTCACCTAGCTCTAAATCCCATCCATTTGTGAGAAATCAAATAACTTTATTACCTTGTGTTGGCCGATAGGATACTCGGTAGTAATCAAAAGATGCAACAGGAGGGCTCCAGGAGACCATAACTGAGTCCTTGGTCACATTGCTAATTGTGATGTCTTTGGGGGGATCAATTCCTACAAGGACCCAGGTAGTTGTGGGAAAAAGACAGAAAGCACAGTGTGAAAAAGCAATTCCTATCCTTGGTTTCATGTGGACCAAGAGCTAATAGTGTTGCAGAGGCAGACAAGATCTTTATACTAGAGCATCCTTAAAGCCGTGCTCAGGCCAAAGTTTCACATGAAACCTCAGAGTTATTGGCTAAAACCATGTTCGTGGGGAATATTTGAACAACATGAAGTCAAGTTGGCAAGCTCTGTGCTGTGCAACAACTACTACCTGTGTGTGAATGCCAACTGGGAAGCTTCCTTTAAGTTCATATGTTTTGCTTTGAACTGGGAGTAACATGGCCGTTTTCTCTGGAGCAACTTCTCTTGGACAAACCCAACTGTTTCTCTTATTTTTTTTTAGCAGCCACCTACGGTTCAATTTGGAAAAACTGCCTATTGAGTCTAGAGGGATTTCAGAGCACAAGTCCAAAACAAATCCACTTTCCTAAATTGCATTTCATCTGTACTGGATACTTCATTTTTTTGACTACTGGGGGATCCCAGGGTTGAAACCAACTAGTGCTTAATCCACTTGTCCAGTTTGTAAGTTCTTGTTAGTATGTAGGAAACCAGAAAAATACACATGTCTTCACCCACATGCACACTTATATCTGGGATTGTATCTGAGAATGATGAGACAAGAATGATCCAATTCATCTCAGGGTGCTGTGTTTTCCAAACAACATGCAAATCAACCCCATTTTCTGTCTCAGGTTTGCACATGGTTGCGTGCTGGTCCCATATAATTTTGAGGAAGCATCATTTGTATGAGTGACCTTACTGAGCAGTCAAGAGATGAGTTTTCCTCTTGGAGGTTAGCTCTCTTCAGGCTGGTAGTGTGAGAACCTCTGGACCAATGCATTCAAACCCGGGCCTCCTCAAGACATTGAGTCCATCCTACCTTCCAAAAGGAAGTTTCCCATCTTATACATTTTGTGCAACCCTCTCTAGCCAAGTGAGGCAGTCCCCTACGACTTGGGGATTTCTCTTTGTAAATTTCATTGACTTGTTAAAGACCTCGTAGGAACTCCCTTCACCACCTACTGTCAAGTCCTCCAGCCTCACCTGTGGTGATGGAGCCCACAATGGGCTCAGAGGTCACCGTGCCGTGGACTGCTACCAGGTTCACAATGTACTCAGTGGCCGGCTGCAGACCCATCAGGACAGTATGCCTCTTGGTAGCATCCAGGGAGACCTCTGTCATCTCTTCTTCTTCATCCCGAGGGCTGTAGTTCAGAATGAGTCTGTCTGCTGGAGGGGATGGGTCACTCCAGGTTATGTTTACGCTGGAGGAGGTCACGTGAGAAAAGTGCAAATGGGAGATGGGGCGGAAGCCTGCAAAGCAGAGGAGATGATGGTTCTGAAACATATGTGAGGTGTGGGACCCTGGGCTAGAAGAGCCAACTGACTGAAGCAATCTGTTTTCCTTGTAAACTAGGACTACACCTTCACTTGCTGACTCACAGCTTCCGCCTTCTCACTCTCCAGTCCTGTCCACTCTCTTTTCTCCAAGCCACATACTGAAAAATGAATGCCCTCAGCAGGGTAAAACCTCTGTGAGTTATTCATAATACTCACCCAGGATTTAAAATCTTTATCCTGGGAGAAATTTAACATGATTGCCTGGATCCTCTGAATGCCCACTGATTTAGTGCAGGCAGGGGAAGATGAACAGAATCAACCCCTTTGTCCAGGCTGTAGAAAACCAGATACAAATTTTCTGGCATGTAAGTAGCTTTGCTCATCTCTCCCCCTTATTTCCAACCATTCCATCTTGATATATTTATTAATTTCTCCTCTATCTCTTCTTTCTCTACCCACATTCCACCTTCTCTAAACAAAATGGGGTATTCAAAGAGTCGGTTGCCTAGATGACCTTCTTGTACAAAGATCCATTAATCCCTGAACCCATTTGGGATTTCTGCTATCCTGGTACCTGTGAAGGCATCCACGGTGGACTCGAAGCTTTGCTGCCGACCCCTTTCAGCAGTGATTGAAATGATGTACTCTGCTCCGGGCTCTAGATCTGTCAGTGTGTATGAGGTCCTGTCCTTAGGCACAGTGACTTCTGAGGCAATCCCGGAGGAAGGGGTAAAAGTAATTCGGTAGTGATCAATGGGGCCGCTGGCCTTGGTCCAGATGAGAGAGATGGAAGTTTCCGAGGAGGCTGTCACCATAAGGTCTCGGGGACTGTCAAGTTCTGTGGATCAACATAAGTGGCCTATTTTACACAAGTTCCATAGATCGGCCAGTATTTATTGGAATTGGACCTCCCTGTGGATTTCTAAGCTATCAGCAGGCCTGTTGACCACGATGATTAGGTTGTCATTGCTGACAATTATCTCACATTTTTTTAAGCACCTTCTCTTTGAAAGATGGCCAAGGGCTTGGTATATAGATGGACAATTTGCATAAAAGCATTAGTAGGTCCAACACCACTAGAATAATCCACCTCTGGGACAAAGCTGGCTGCTGGTTGTCAAGCTCTCCATACTCATTTTTCTCGCAGTCTTTTTCAGCAAGCCAACCAGGGTAAAATAGAAGCCACCATTAAGTAAGGATATGCCATCCCTGGCAACAGTAGCTATCCCTGTTCCTGAGGCCATTTTGATTGACCTGGCCATGGGTGTACAAGTCTGAGAACTCCTGGGGACCCATGTCCTTGTGGTTCTCTAGAGAGGTTTTCTGTACTAGAATGAGCCTTGGGACAGGGATTGGTTCAAAATCCCCAGCTCAGTCCGGGCTGCCTGTACCTAAGGTACTAGAGTGACTTTGAAATTTACCCAGAATTTGGAAGCAAATCTTCTGGATCCAGAATAACAAGGGTCTCAGGTGGACTTTTCCACTGTCCTTAGATTTAATGGGTTGTTTCCAAATCTAAACCTTTATCCTTGTGGCCTTTCTGAGGGCTTCTGTCATGCATGGTGAGGGACATCACATTCTGCCTGTTCTGGGGTGGTCTAGAAAGAAATAGGACCTGTTATGACACTAACCGATTTGGAATTTTCTACCTCTGTGGGCAGGCAGCCCTTCAGACCATGGGAGATGTGCATAGATCTGTGGGGAAGAGAAGGAGACTATCCTGCATGTTGATGTCAGAGGTTAGGCACAGAGATCAGAGATCTGCAGGTAGACGTTGTTTCTAGGCTGATAACTGTCATCCAGGGACCTGTTCATTAAGGGGCATTGCCTTCTGACTCAGCCTTGCCAGGACAAGCCTCCATGGCTTCTTAGGCCTACAGAGTATCCTGGTCTTCTTCTGCACCAATCTTCCTACTCACCAGTCCTGGCATTCATGGTGGCTGGTACACTTTGCTGTGAGTTCATGACAGCAGATATTCCAACTCCATACTCAGTGCCAGGCACCAGATCTGTCAGTAGATGCAGAAACAAACATTATTCCATGTGTGTGTCAGTGGTGGGGAAGGCAGAAAGGAGGGAAGCAAATGAGCTTAGATTCCTGTTCCTATCTTATGTTTAGTCCTTCCTGAATCTCCTCCTAATTTTACCTAGTACGAAATCCCAATTTCACCACTTAGGAAATCCATACCAAGTTAACAGGATGAATTGCTCAGTGCAGAGCTTCCTTCTTGCTGCTGACCTTGGGAAGGCAGTGAGGCTGCCCTTGTCGGTGACTTTCAGAAATGTGCTCTCCTGTGGAAGGTCTCCCCGTGTTACTTAGAGTCTCAGGTTGGCTACAACTGGTGAAGGGAGTCCTTGTATAAGCTGTGAATTGAAGGATTGTGTGGACATGGGCCTTTAAAGCATTTCTTGAACATTGTGTGTGAACATCAACTGCACCTTTTAAAGGACTGAAACCATATGGGTACTCCAGGATCCCTTCTAGGGAGCAACACTGGATGAACTTTCTGAGCACAGACTATCAGGCCTTTAATGTAGGGGCAGGCAGAAGCCCTGTGGCTGTGGGTTCCCTACCAAGGTCGGTAATTCAGATCCCAGGGTACTTGAAGTTATGGATTCAATCTTAGGATTTGAAGTTATGGATTCAATCTTAGGATGGGGACTGCGGCAGATGGAAAAGATGCAAAAACTGTCCAACTAAAGGATATAAGCTTCTTTGGGGAAATCCTTTGGGGGTTTAATACAAAGAATCACTGGGAGCCTCCCAGGATATCTGTAATTATTGGGGGTGTTTCCATACTCTCTCCCACATTCATTTTCAGACAAAGTGGTTTGACCAGCATATTAAATTCCTATTGCTGCTATAACAAATTACCATAATTTAGTGGCTCAAAACAACATAAGTCTATTATTGTGCAGTTCAGCATTCAGCAGGTCTGAAGTCTAAATGGTTCAGCAGGGTTGCAGCCTCTGGAGGCTCTGGGGGAGAAATCATTTCTTTGCCTTTTCCAGCCTCTACGGGCTTCCTGCATCCCTTGGCTTGTGGTTCCTTAATCCATCTTCAAAGCCAAAGCACAGCATTTTCAAGCCTGTTTATCTCTCCAACCTCTGTGTCCATTGCCCAATCTTCTACTCTGAGTGATCTTCCTGTATCCATCTTTTTTTTTTTTTTTTTTAAGATTTTATTTGTTAGACACAGACAGAGAGCGGAGAGAGCACAAGCTGGAGGACCGACAGGCAGAGGGAGAAGCAGGATCCCCACTGAGCAAGAAGCCCGATGCAGGACTCAATCCCAGGACTTTGGGATCATGACCTGAGCTGAAGGCAGACACTTAACCGACTGAGCCCTTCTTCTTACATTGGCTCCACCTGTATAACTTAATCACATCTACAAATTCCTTTTTGCCATGTAAAATGACAGAGTCATGTGTTCCTGGGATTAGAACTTGGACATCTTTGGAGGCCATTATTCTAGCATCAAACAAGCATCAAATTTGCCCTTGTTTACTAGAAGTGGGACTGTAGAAAAATACAAGATCAAATCATTACCTATGCGGCCCCCCGTGATGAGTCTGAGTGCTTCTGGTAGGCATTTGTGGGAGGGGGGCTCTGTGTCGGCCCACAAGAGCCCTGGCTTGATGATCATGCTATTCTGCATTTATATAACATATGTTCTTTTCAAAATACCTGAATGTGATTTGACCCTCACCACAACCTGAGGAGTGGGATGGGGAGTCTTTTCTTCATCTGCATTAGTTTCTTGTGGCTGCCATGACAAATGATGACAACAGGGTGGCTTACAACAACAGAAATTTATTCTCCCCCAGTTCTAGAGTCTAGAGGGCCCAAATCAAGGTGTTGATGCGCAGGGATCCTTCCAGAGGCTCTAAGGGGGAGAATCTTTCCTTGCCTCTTCCAGCTTCTGGTGGTCGCCGGCCATCCAGGGCTTCCCTCACTTGTAGCTGCATCATTCCAGGCTCTGCCTCTGTTGTCACATGGTGTCTTAGTCAGCTCAGGCTGCTGCCACCAATGGCCATAGACTGGGTGGCTTAAACCACATTTATTTCCCACAGTTCTGGAGACTGAGAAGTCCAAGATCAGGGTACCAATA
Source organism: Zalophus californianus (assembly GCF_009762305.2). NCBI lineage: Eukaryota > Metazoa > Chordata > Mammalia > Carnivora > Otariidae > Zalophus > Zalophus californianus. The sequence goes on along the minus strand of NC_045604.1, from coordinate 51,869,068 downwards.
GATCTGACATAGGGTGAGACCTCACTTCCTGATTCATAGATGGCTATCTTCTTGCTGTATTCCCACACAGTGAAAAGAACAAGAGAACTCTCTGGGGTCTCTCTTTTATAAGGGCACCAATCCCATTCATGAGGGTTCCTTGCTCATGATTTAATCATCTCCCAAAGACCCTATCAGTTAATATTACATTGGGAATGAGGTTTCCAACATATGAATTTTGGGGTGACACAAACATTCAGTCTGTAACCTATGGCATTCTCCCTGTATGTCTGTGTCTTCTCCCTTCTGATGAAGACACTGGTCACATTGCATTTAGGGCCCACCCAATCTGTTTTGACCTCTTTTTAATTTGATTTCATCTGTAAAGACCCTGTTTCCAAATAAGGTCACATTCACAGGTTCCAGTTGGACATGAATTTGGGGGGGCACTATTCAAACCAGTACACCATTATATTATAAAAAGAAACTAAGGCAAAGATTCAGGGCTTTTAGGGGGAATGGAATGTTCCACCCTGCCCCCAATGTCATCGCTTCCCCTGAGCAGCTATGACTTCCCCTGGATCCCTGAGGTAATAGGAATGATTTTGACAGGAAATGCATCGAGCAAACTTCCCTTAACAAACGGCTTTTTATTTTTTAAAGATTTATCATTTATTTTAGAGAGAGAGTGTGTGTGGGGAGGGGCAGAGGGAGAGGGAGAGAGAGCATCTTAAGCAGACTTCCCGCTGAGCACAGAGTCTGACGTGAGGCTCAATCTCAGAACCCTGAGATCATGACCTTAAGATCACGACCTGAGCTGAAACCAAGAGTCGGATGCTTGACTGACTACACCCCCTCACCACGTGCCCCACAAATGGCTTGGTTTAATGAAGGGGAATGCTGCATGGTAGCCAGAGGGTTCTGTACCCACCTCCTCAGTATAGCTTTAGTACAGTTGATGCGATAAATCCCTCCATGCTTGAGTATGGCAGAACCACCAGGCCTTACTGACCAGGCTCCCTTGAAGGAGTGCATTAGAACCAGCCCTCTTTTGTCTTTCTCAAACCAGCTCCATCCACTTCTCAACCCTTCTTTCTTTCTCTAAAATGTCAACACCAGTGGAGGTCAAGTTTGTAGTTTGACAGACTTTGAGGTCTGTGGTGCTTACATTAACATTCAGGCTCGGCCACTTTCTACTGGTGTTAACTTTGATACTTGATATCTTTGAGCTTCAGTTTCTGTAGAATGGGAAGAGCAATGGTGTGTATCTCGGAGGGTCATCATGAGGATGAAATGAAGTACAGTGCCTGGCCCGTCCTGATAGTAGCCAATATCATTATTATCTTGCTCAGAGGACTATGCCAAGATCTTGAGTCTTTTTTTGTGTGCCCCAGGCAGGTCCAAGGTAGTCCTCGGCACACCTGTCATCAGTTTGCTGAGGCTTACCCTGTTGGCTCCAACGAAATCAGTGATTCAGGGAGTCCACCTGTCAGTGAAGAGCCGGACCCCTGGCTGGGTGGAGTACCTGTCACTAGATTTAGTGGGTGATTGTAATGCCCCCAGAGCCATTCCAAGCACACATTTATCTCTGTCAATATGTTCGACGAGCCCCAGGTACATCCTTGGTTGGAGAAATTAGATTACCTTTGGGACATAAACTACTTTTTTTAGGCATCTGATTGAAACCTTCAATTGCCTGTAATGAAGTAGAAATTCTCTGACGTAGATGAAGGGTGACAGATCGAGGGAGTAAGACAGAAATTATATGTTGCCAAACGGATCTAACATGTAATGTTTTCATCTGGGTTTCTTATTTATGAAGCTTAAATGAAATGTTCAATAATTTACAGTGGAATCATCTTTTCCCAGGAAACGGCAGAGCAGAATTTAAAGTACTCTCGTCCCAGGCTTTCTGTCTAGGGGATGGGAAAGTGGGACTCGTTTATGGTATCCTGCCTGCTACTTCCCTTTGATTTTCTGTAGCTTTCTTCCTGTGCTACAAGTGAATTGTTGCTCTTTGCTAGCAGGTAAAATACAGTTCTGCTGGAAAAGAAAATGTGTATTGGAGGCACATCCAGCACACTTATACATCAGCATTCTGTGGACTCCTAGGGATTTCTCACTTTTTAAAGACCCCATTGCTCTCCATCAATGCTCCCTTTATCTTTCCATCCACCTTCTGAAAGTGGTGGCACATGAATGGCTCTGTTGCCTTGCTTCATAATAGCTCAGAAAATTCATCCCATAGGAAACCACCACTCTCCATGCTTTATAGAACTTCCTTTGTTCAGCTTGGAGGCTGATGCTTTTCTCAACTCTTTCATGGCACACCCATTCTTCTCTGAACTCCCAAAGCACGCAGTTCATTCACTCACCAAACATTACTGAGGACTTCCTTTGTGCCGGGTGAGCTGAATGGACATCACCCTTACCCTTCCTTTAATGACATAAAAAGAACTCTGTACTGAAGGAGGAAATTATTTATTGAGCACCCATAATATGCCAAGCACTGAGCTGCATGCAGTAGGTAATATAGAAGAATAGGGAGGGAAGAAAGGAGGGATAAAAATTGAAGGCAATTTTTTTGAGTGTCTGATGGTCAAGAGTCCTAATATTAGCTATAGCTTCTTAAAGACTGTACCTATTATCTCGTTTAGTTCCCCTGCAGCTCTGCTGGGCGGGCATTACTGATGAACAAATAGAGGCTTGGAGAAGTCCATTCCTTGACTGAGGTCGTGAGGCTAATAGACAATAAAACTGGCTTTGGAACTCAAGTCCTTTATTTTTTTCTGAACTATCATAGCATTGTCCCTGTCCCTAAGAATCTTACAGGCTCGTGGAGTGGAGGGGAGTGGAGTAGCAGATTGGAATTTGAGGAATTTGGCACTACACCAAGGCTTGCTAGCTAAGGAAAGGGATGAGATCAGCATGGGCGGTAGTGACCAGGGGAAGCTTTCTAGAGAAGTGACTCGAGTTGAACCTTGAAAGCTAGCCAAGATTAGGAAAGGTAGAGGGAAGGAGATATGGAATGCTCTGGTGGGCAGGATGGGGCACGGGAGCAGGAAGAGATTAATTAGAGCTGAAGAACAACAGGAATGAGCAAATTCTTCCCTGCATTGCAAGGACCGTGGGTGATGAAAGTAGAATGACTCACTTCCCCCTGTTTAGGAGACTTATTCTTCTAGCTTCCTGCTGCTGGCAGGGAAGTCGTGGGGGGAAGCAGGCCCAAGCAGCTGAGATTGCTCCCTCTTCCCAGCCAAAAAACATGAATAAGACCCCTGGGATTCAGGTGGACCCATAGAAATAGGGACCTTTCTATCTCCAAATCCCTGGGCTCGTCTCCCGAGAACTGTGAACCTCCATTCTTCCAAACTGGGGTGAGGGTTAGTGCATTTACAGGACACCTGCTCTCAAAGGGAGTGGCAACCTGAAGACCCTCTGTGCCCAAAGAGTTTGTAGTCCATCTCTCAGTTTTTACAGCAATCATGTTACTATACTGTTACTTTAGTTTTCATGTCGGTCTCCTCACTAGACTCTTAGGTCTTGGGTCAAGGGGTTTGATTTTTTTATGTAATTCAGTGCATAGCATAGTGAAAGGAATATATGATGCACAGAAGCAGTGTAGCCAGGGTGCTGGGACCACTGGGAAGACTTATGAGGGGATGTCTCAACTGGGTTTTGAAGGATCAGAGGTATTTAGGTAGAGAAAGGGCATCACAGGCAGAAGGAATAATAGATGCGAAGGGGGATCTGGTGAAATAATTCATGAAAACCAGGGAGCTAATGTAGGGCCCCTGATAGCAAAAGTTCAGCAGTAGAATTTTTGTACTAGAGATTTCATAGATGGGAAATATTTGGAGACAACAGAAGATCTTCTGAGAACCCCTGAAATCACACCAGATGGGCAACAATCTACTTTTTAATATAATGGGGGTCTAAGCTCCCAGGCTCCCCATCCTTATTTTCCTAGGTGATGGTAGATGCTTCTCCAGGGTTACCTGAATGAATCAGGCTTTGGAGGCCATCTACCTGCTTTTTGAGTGTGCTGTCTTTAAGGACTGGCCCCACAAACCTATATTAAAATAATAATAACAATACTAAGGAACATTCTTCAATACAACTCTCTTGTTGCGAATGAGATTAATAAGAAACATGGCTCATCACCTCCTGTCCTACAGGAACATCCCATCTCTGGGTCTTCACTGTGAATAAGCACTTCCTGCTGAAGAAGCCAAAGCTGGAGATGAAAAATTCCCACCTGGTTTTCTCCTGGTTCCCTGGTCCCAGTCCTTTAACACAAATAAGGGGACAGATGCTCTTATGCACCAGCTCTGTGAGGAGGAGGGATGTGGAGGCTTCTGCTCTTTCTCTTCTTGGGTCTCTGCAGCCCACTTCCCACTTTCTGGCCCCTGAAAGGTGGCACCTTGTTCAGAGGGCGCCTTACCAAAGTGGCCACTTGGGGTCACTGTGACTTCACCTGAAGGAGGCTGAGCACAGTCTGGCTCAGGCCACGGGCCCATTGCCCGACTCCTCCTACTCCTCCTCAGAAGAGCCTCAGGGAGTTGAAGGTCTGGCACTTGGTCTGGTGTTTGTGCCCTGGCACATCAGGGAGTGCAGACAGGGTGAAGTGAACATCAAGTGCCTTGGTCAGCACTGGTTTGCCAGCTGGACTTCCCTGGGAGGCTCAGATTTCTTCATGGAAAATCCTCCTGTGGACAAGCACATCTACCTTTGCACCTGGAGGAACCCACCTTCTCACCCTTAGACCCTCATTTAAGCCCCAGGAGAAAATGTGGTTTTGGGTAGAGGCTACTGTTCCAAGTCCCCGGCAAAACCAGTGGCCTTGAAAGTGGTCCCTCATACGCCCGACTTGCAGTGTCAGCCTTGTGCGTGTATGTGAATGTGTCATGTGTGTCTGGCTGTGGGTCTTTGTTTTCTTGCAATCCTGTGTTGTACCGTGATGTCTGTGGGAATCTTCAAGGGTTTCCTAAGCCTGGTGGATGATTTATCTGATTGGCAGTCTGTGGCCTGGGGATGGAGTTAGTCACGAGGCAGAGAGGGGCAGCTGGGTGGGAAGTGCCATCAGGAGGCTCGTAGGCAGACACCCCAGGGGGTTGCTCAGGGCTGTGATGAACTGGCTCTGGGGGGCTGGGTTAGAGCCCATGCTCACATACTCATAGGGACTAGCTCCTTTGACCTTTCTCTTGGTCACAGGGCTCCTCAAGTGTGCACGCCCATTCATGGGGGGGCACCAGGCAAGAACGTGTAGTTAGCTGAGGACAAACCCCTTTTCCCTCTTGGCAAAGCACTGAAGCCGCAGGCCTTTCTGAGGACAGCTAGAGAGGGGTCACCTCAGAAAAAGAGCAGTATTTCTCATTTGCATGGGTCTGAGGCAGGATTTTTTGAGCAAATTCCAGTCAAGGAAAGGAGAATCTCCTTCTTTCCTTAGAGTCACCCACATCTCCCCCCTCTTCCACTCAGAGTTTTCTACAGGGTGTGTTATTTTCCACTGTTAACCAAAAAACAGTGGTGGTGTCCGTCCTTGGTTAAGTGCTACCCATTCTAACCTCGAGGTCCCTTGATGTGCCCATAAAATATCTAACACTCAGGACCCCTCTGGGACTCCGGGTCTGGTACACAGGCCAAGCACACATCATCCCGGGGGAGAGGCTGAGCCTAAAAATGTTATCATTAAGGACACAGAAGCCACCGGAGCAAAGAAAAAAAAAATCATTGCAGACACTGAGTCTGTGGTTCAGAACCAAATTCATACTCCCAAGGGAATTCTCTGGGCATCGACTGGAGAGAATAATGGAAGAGAAATGCTTGGCATTTTGTGCCTGAGCCTGTCCTCTGTGCTGCCCAGGAGGAGGGATGTGAGGGGGGCAGGCTCTGCTGGAGGCTGCGTGCTGCGAGCCCTCTGCCTGACTCAAAGGCGCTGAGAGTCTGCAAGGGCCGGTGGCCCACGGTGGAGGGGAAATGGTGGCTGTGAAGATGAGGGCTTCTTCCGGGAGCAGCAAGTACAGATGCCACAGGATGGCGGGGCTTAGAGCCAGCCAAGAGAGGAATGGGAGTGTGAACTTGTCCTGGGCAGAGGCCAGCTTGCTGAGGATCCAGTCTGAGCTTAGTGGGGATTCAAAACCAGAGACGGTCAAATGGCTGTTGGATGTTCTCCAGGAACCAGTCTTCATGCAGTGCTGGTATATGTAGATATGTGTGACTTCATTTCATCCTCCCAACAACCCCAGGAGAAAGACACCATGTCCTTTGGACCAGGAAATGGGAGCATGGGACGTTGAAGAAATTTGCCCCAAATGCACATTTCCCAAGTTAGTCTCAAACCTGAGTGGGCAACTTCAGAAGCCACTGAATGAGCACTTCTCACCCACTAATGGGCACCTAAATCCCCTGGGGGTCTTCTAGAATGCAGGCTCTGATTGGGAAGATCTGGGAGGGGGGAGAGGGTAAACCCCCTCCCCGTGATGCCTTGCTGCTGGTGCCCACACCCCTCTGTGAGAGGCACATTTCCTGCTCTGTGCTACACCCATTACAGGAAGTCCTAACCCCGCCATTAGTTCACAGACCTCTTCCTCCTCCATGTCATCACCATCATCAGCCACATATGGAGTTTGCTATGTGAGAAGCACTATTTTACTCTTATTAAACACATGATCTCATTAAAGCCTTATCAGCCTCATCATGACACTACGAGCTAAGTGGTGTTATTCCCGTTTTATAGAAGACAAAACAGAGGCTTAGAAAGGTTAAGTCGGTTATCCCAAATCACACAGGAAGTGGCTGTGCCTGGATGCAGGGTCCAAAGTCCTGGCTCTTAACAAGTACCACAGAACAAAGCATTCAAATAAAACGGGCAAGACACAAAGGGACCTTATGCTAGGAGTCTCAATTATTATTATTTTTCTTTCTCTTTTTAAAAACATTGAGATAAAAATTGACATAAAGCATTAGTTTCATGTGTACAACATAACAATTCAATATTAATATAGGAAATGGTCACCAAAATAAGTCTAGTTAACATCCATCACCACATAGAGTTCCAATATTTTCTTTTGATGAGAATTTTTAAGATTTGCTTTCTTAGCAGCATTCTTATACACAGTCGAGTATTATTAACTGTGGTCCCCACGCTGTACACTGCATCCCCATGACTTATTTAATAACTGGAAGTTTGTGCCTCTGACCGCCCTCACCCACTTTGCCCACCTCCCCCCCATCCCCTACTCCTGACAATCCCCAATCTGTTCTCTGTATCTGTGGGTTCCCCAGTTGTTCTTGACTAGGAGATAGGAAAAGTTCAGATGGGGAGAGTGGGAGGTATCTACATTCTCTTTCTGGCCAGGGATGAAGTGCTACAGGTGAGCCTGAAGTGCCCTTCCCACCCGGTGGCCAGGGTCTGGCTTTATACATGCAAACAAATGACTTCTTTGGAGCCAGAAAACAAAACAAAACATAACACAACACAGGCCTCAGAGGCTGAAAAACTCTCCTCTTTAGGGTCCAAGTTGGGGAGTGAGGGAAAGAACACAAGTTATCTAGAGCTGGGATCAAACGTCTCCCACCTTTTGCTTTCCCCCCTGCGTGGTTGGTTCTTCTCTTCCCCTAGACACCACAGCAAGAGAGCCAACAACCCTTGTAATTCGCATCTCAGCAAGTACAGACACACTTGATTTCCTTACATGCCTATAATTCCTTCTTAAATCACATAAAGCTATTTGCCTTTATAAATCTCCCCAGCAGTGAGCTCCCCAGGATAATTATGTGTAATATATATTTATAGTTTTATTTCACAAGCCTGACTCTGATCAAAAAATTGACCTAGCTAAGCCCACTCCTCAATAATAACTTTTCCATTCCGTGTAAGTCTACAGCATTTATGTCTTGACCGTCCTTTGCATTTCAGTTCTTTAGTACCAGTAGCCATGCAATGGGAGGTTTTTGGCAAGTCTCCAAAGAACTGCCTTTGAGCCACAGCTGTGCCCCTTGCTGGCTTTGTGAGCTTGGGCAAGTTTCCGAACTCTCTGAGCCTCGATTTCCTCATCCATAAAGTGGGGATGGTAACATCTGTCACGAGGTCATTGTAAAGATTACGTGAGGGTGCCCGGAATAAGGCAGATGATGAATGAAAGTAGAATCTTCTTTGCCAGCCGTGGGAAATAATAACGAGGATGTGTCTGGAGTCTTCTCTATACCACTCATGATTTTATGGCATATTCTCCCTCTGAACAACTAGCCATCATTTTTGTAAATTGCTAATTGCCAAATTAGCCTGCGGCTCTAGGCAGCGACGGGCTGCATTTAGACTCAGTTCCCTCCTGCATCATTTCAGTTTTTTTTTTTTTTTTTTTTTTAGCTTAATCTTTGTGAATGTCTCCATCTCTCTGTAGAGGGCCTTATGCCAGCTGGTGTGTTCCTGCTATGTTTAATTCACCCCCATTAACCTGTTTGGTCAGCATATCTTTCCATCTCCTTGCTGGGCTTCTAGGAGTGCGTCTGTCTGGAAAAAGCATTTATTATATTTACTTTAACTGGCCTCATTTTGCAAGGCAATCTGGGAGGAAAGCAACTTTGATGATACTGCCCTTGTTTACTGTGTGCATTCTGTGCTATGTGTCCCTTGTCTACTAAGATGGTAAATGCTTTTGCAGGAAGCCAAGACACAAGTTAAACAGTGTCTCTGTGAGCACACTTGCGGCCCCTGGGCAGCTGCTTTGCACCGTCTCCTTCACCTGGAAACCATGGCCCACATTTCAATCAAGTCCAGCGGGCAGGTTTTCCTGGATGGGTGTGTCTAAGGGCCAGGGAGGAGAATTGGCTGGGGCCCACATCCCCATGGGGAGAGAGAGTGCTCCCCAGCCATGTGGCATGGTGACCTAGGGTCTTGACTTTGTTTGTGCCATCACCAGCTCACCCTTTGATTCCAGCAGAGCCACCTGACCTATCTCTGCCCCTGACTTGTCCCCCTCCCCCCGCTCTCCATGCAGCAGCTGCATATATGGATCATTACATCACCTTCCTTAAAATCCCTCAATGACTCCCCATTGCTCTCAAGAATAAACTCAAACTCTTTATGGGGTGTATAGGCATGAGCAGGCTCTTACCCTATCTTGTAGTCTATGCCCCCATAGTGAATGTTTGCACTTTCTTTCATCCATCCTTCCATCCATCCATCCATCCATCCATCCTTCCATCACTTATCTAGGACCTAGTGTTAGACAGTTCTCTGGACACTGGGGAGACAATAATGAGCAAAACTAAATATGGTCTCATTCATAGAGCTTTAGATTTAGGGTGGACACTGACAATGGAATAATCATACCCAAAAGCGTACAGTGATAACTTGAGCAGCGCTGTGAGGATAGTGGTCACCACAGAGATGAGGCAGCGGGACAGGATGACCTGACCTCACCTGGGGACTACATAGTCTCCCCAGGAAGTGACAAGTGAACCAGGGAAGCAGGCATAACTGGGTGAAGAGGGTAGTTGGAGAGCCTGACAGGCAGCGGGAACGGCATGCGCCAAGCCCCATGACAGCAGGGAAAAGGTGTTTGAGGAACTGTCTGATGCAGACCTGTGGTCCTGGAGCAAGGGGAGCACCAGGGGATGCGGGAGGGAGGGGAGACCAGGGGATGCGGCCACACTAGGGTTGGGGGTTATCTCAGGAGCAATGGGAAATCCCTGCAATGTGTGCAGAATGGGACGGCATCATTGAAGAGATCACTGAGGGTGTGAAGAGGACATTGTGGGGGTTAGGAGAGAATATGCGGAGGCTTTTTGCAGTGGTGAAGACGAGACTTAGTAGTAGTTTAGGCCAGGTGACAGCAGATAATGGAGAGCAGTAGACATGTGATAGGTACTTGAGAGATTGAATGAGTGGGATCTGGCGATGGCTGGATGGGGGTTGGGTGGACCGGGGAGAGAGCTGTGAGAGTGTGGACTGGGGAGCCGACGTGCCCCTGGAGCCAGGGTGTACTCACCTGTGAGGGTGGCTCTGGTGGTTGGACCGATGCTCTTGGGGACCAGCAGCTCGTGGTACTGCTCACCCGCCAGGGTGCTATATACAACCTTGTACTCCTGGACCTCTGCTTCGCTGTTGTCCCACTCGAGGTCAAGGCTGGTAGCCGTGTGTGAGCCCACCCGCAGGTTCTTGGGGGCGTCAATCTCTAAAAAGAGTTAGTCATCACCAAAATCACATGGGATAATGTGCATTTGTCATGTGCCTTGAAGTTTAACAAGTTTTGGGTTGAGAGCTCACATCTCCTGACCCTCTGCCTCCTGTTTTGACTGAACCTCAGGTCTGCCCTTGAGCTTTTGCTCTGCCAGATCCATTGGTGGTTTGGAGACTTTTACGTGGGAGTTAGTTATCAACACGCTTTACACTTGCTCCATTTCCATTCAGGGAATGTTCTAGAATATTTCCTGAATGGATGTGGGGGTATCCTAGAAATTTAAAAATGAGCCAGTTATCGTAAGCTTGAAACTAAGTAAGGGAAACCCCAGCAAGAAAAAAATCAGAGACAGCTTCTAAGTGATTATGATGAAATACGGTAATATCAAATTTGGCCACCAGGCTAAAAGAAGACAGTTGATTGCAAGATTCTGAAGTATCAGCTGTCTTCCCCGGACTTACCTGCATAGACACTGCTGCAAGGTTTGTAGGAAATTAAGTAAACACATAGGGGATGTGATGTAGTGGAAAGAATATGGGCTTTGGGATCGGGGCTCAAGCTGAGCCCTAGCTCTGTCTCTTATTATAATGGGACCATGATCAAGTCTTTGGTCAAGTGAGGTGTCACTGGGCCTTGATGTCTGTATCTGTAAAATAGCCTAGTAATTGTACAGATAGGACAATGCATGTGAAGTATGTGGTGTGATGCCTGGTGCATAAACAGGGGCCCAGCCTTGGGAGGACTCCCTGTTGCTTCTGAAGCTTATCCTGAGTTCCAACAACATGGCCCACCCCAATGCTTGCTCTCTGGAGCTCCAGAGATTCCCATGCAAAGGAGAAACCACCAGCACACTGTCTCTCCCACGATCCAGAGGGGCCGATTCTCTCTCCCTGGACTGGTCATGTCCTCAGACTTCTCTTGGCAAAAACAACACAAATAACTCACAGGGGAAGAAGGTGCAGCCATGAAAAACTGCTACTTAAAGAGTTTTTAATAAGTTTTGTCTTTGGGACTTGAATTTAACTTTGACGTGGACCAGCCATTTGTTCTGAGAAAACCTCCAGGAGACTTCTAATTTGCAAATGCCAGGCAAGTATACACCGATTGTTCTTGGGGAAGAGGGGAACACTGTGAATCAATCTGAGTGCAACTGCTTCAGAGTGAGAAGTGTTCTGTTTAGTGATGTAAATTAGGTGAATCTTTTAGCAGATTTATGTCTCTGCAGCTTATTTTTCTGACAAATGTTTCTTTACTCAGTGTGGATTTAGCGTGCCGGATTCTGTGCATTCTGGACGTGCTGTGTGGATGGAGAGAGGAGTCAGATGGAGAGAGGAGCTTGGATACAGGGGCAGGTGGGAAGAATGGGCTTGAGTTGGACCCTAAGCCACTCAATCTTATGCAGGAGCAGAGGCTGGGATGAGGGACCCGACCTGGTGTGGGGTGTGTGGCCTGAATGGAATTGGAGTAAAAAAGAAGTTAGGGTTAGGGTTTAGGTTGACTCTTGTACCCACCTACTGCTCTTCACAACTAAAACTTCCAGACTTTGGAAACTATGGTTTTTGATTTTCTTGAGTTTTTTGGCCTTAGGACCTGCGCACTGTGGATAGGGGGCAGTGTTGTCTCTGAAGGGACCAGACGCTTTCCGGATCCGTGATGCCAAAAGAGATCAATGCTGGGAATGAGGGCTTGGGAATGTTAGAGTAGGCAGTTAGTTAGGTTCTTACAGGATCCCTGGAGGCCAGCAAAGGGGAAGTCATGGCCAACTACAAGAAAGTCAGAGGCCTGACCTGACCTGGCAGCACCGGAGAACAAAACCACAAGAAACTGGATCAAACCAGACAGGCCCAAGATGGCTGACAAAGTAGGCCAAAGTTCACATTATTCTTTCATTAGACTACATTACTAAAATCTCCTCTCTAAGGGTGCTGTGACAGGAAACCACCCTGCTTCCAAGAAATCCCTGCCCCCAGTAATGAATATTCCACTTCCTTGTTAACAACTGTCAATAAAACATGGAGACCCAAACCCCAGTGGACACAGCTCTCCCTCAAGCTTGCCCGCTCTCAAGTCTCCAGAGTATACTTTTGTTTTAATCAACTTTCCTGCTTGTACTGCTCATTGCTGTATTGTGTCTGTCCTTGAATTCTTTCTCATGGTTACACCAAGAGCCTCCAGTGACATCTTTTGGACAGGCTGGGTCACAGCCTCAGGGCCTGAGGTCTCCCCAGTCCACCTGGCAACAGGGAGAGGTCTTAGAAATGGGGTGGAGTGAAATGGTTTGCTCCCCTGGGTCTCTCTCTCTCTTTTTAAAAGATTTATTTATTTTAGAGAGAGAGCAGGAGCAGTCGGGGGTGGGGGGGGCAGAGGCAGAGGGAGAAAGAATCCTTAAGCAGACTCCCCACTGAGCATGGAGCCTGACGAGGGGCTTGATCCCAGGACCCTGAGATCATGACCTGGGGTGAAATCAAGAATCTGATGTTTCACTGACTAAGCCACTCAGGCCCCTCCCCTGGGTCTTGAAGCCTGACCTCTAGGAGGGATGACTCAAGGTCACCCCTCCCTGGGGGTAGGAGCTGGTCTGGTCTCTGTAATTCGTCAGCAAGCCAGGGGAAGGCAAAGACCGATGTCCAGGGGGACCCTGTGGAGACGCTTGGGGCTGTGGATTCTGGTAATAGCCACATCTAGTCTCCAAAACATAAATTAGACCAAGCATTTCTCCTGCTTAAAAATTGCCTGTTGCTTCCTATTATAAACTCCCGATTGTCCCCTGCACAGCTCTCTGTTTCTCAGACATTGTCTCACAAGACTTCGACCCTAATTCACTGTGCTCCAGTTGTACTGCCTTTTCTCTACTCCTGAAACACATCAAACTTACTCCCACCCCAGGGCCTTTGCACTGGCTGCTGCTTTTGCTGGCAGGCTCTTTCCTGGATCCTCACATGGCTTAGGTCACTTAGGTGTTGGTTAAAACTTCACTTCCTCAGTGAGGTGTTTCTGAATGATTCAATCCCATGCAGCCTTTCCTCTCCAGCATCCCTTTCACTTCTGAGCATAGCGCTCAGGATGGAAGGATCCTGTGTGTTTCTTTGCTTCTTCTCCCACTGGAATGTAACTCACAGGGACTAGGCTCTTGTCTATCTTGTTTATTCTGGAGCCTCAGTGCCTAGAACAGTGCTTGGCATCTGCTGGGTGTTCAGTACGCACATGCAAAGTGCCTGGATGAAAATTTTCAGTTTTCGGTGTTGTCTGCCACCTCAAAGCCTTTAGAAAAGTCTCGTTCAATATTTTGGCTGGGGGGGGCTATGAGGATGCCTGGGGCAAGGTGGTGGTTCACTGGCAATCTTAGGCATTCCTTGGCTTATAGAAGAATCACCCCAATCTCTGCTTTTTATCTTCACATGGCTTTCTCCCTGTGTACCTTCCTCTGTGTCCGAATTTCCCCTTGTTATAAGGACACATAGTCATCTTGAATTAGGGCCCACCCTAATGACCTCCTTTAATTTAGTCATCTGCAAAGACCTTGTTTCCAAATAGGGTCATATCTACAGGGACTGAGGGTTAAGACTCCAACATTTTTTTAGGGGACACAATTCAACTCATAACAGCATTCAAGAGAGATCTGGGGCATTCAGATTACAGCAGGAGCCTCTGCTTTGGCCAAATGCTCTGGAGGCCGAGTTTGGTGCCCTGAGGGATATGCTCAGAGAGAAGGCCTCCAATGGAGAGAAAGAGTCCTGGGGCTGCCTTCATGAAGGTTACTGAAGCCAGAGCCACCCGAGGCAGGGAGGTTTTCGAGATTGACCTCTAACCACTGGCCTGCTCTCTCACCACTGTGCTCCCATCAGGGTGCTTTCCTTTTTGGGAGCAGCTCCAAGACCCAGGTAAATATCCCACTCACCATGCAGGGAACAAATCTCTGCTTTAATTGCCGGGGCAATTAGTGTGCTCCTAGTGTCGAAGACATCACCTGGAAAAGCACTTTGGCTAATTTGAATTTAACCGGAGTTCTGAAATGACTGAGGGCCCTACTGCGAGGGTCCGGGCCCCTCCACCCTCATTCGGCTGGCAGCCAGCCCCCCACCCCCGCCCAGCTCCTCTGCAAAGCTCCTGGCGTATCCCCGCCCCCACGGCCCCTCCCCTGCTGAGTGGAGGGGAGCAGGTTGGAGGTGCCGACCAGGAGGCAGCCTCCTAACAGCTGCTGATCTGCCAGGCTACCAGAAACAGAATCACGCAGCAGTGAGCTGAAACTCAGGGGGAGCTCGGAGGAGGCAGAATGTAATTGTCTTGATTGGAATTTTCCTGGGCCACCAGCCAATCCTGCTTCCATCTTGTCGACCTAAACATCAAGAATTTGCCTTTCATCGTGCTGCTTGAGAGCGCTCTTCTCCTTTTCTGTCTCTTCAAACTCCTTATCTGAGCAAAGCACAAAGAAACCTCTTTTCAAACAAAAACCGTCTTGAAATTCAGAACAGAATGCAGGACTTGTGGTCCCCAGGAGATCCCACCACCCGAGTGAGTGGGTGGTGTTTTGGGGTGTGAGGGGTGACAGGGGGGAACGGCTGACCTTGAACTCTCCACAAAAGGACATCGTGTCAGGTCATGCTCAGCCCCGAGCAATGTGGATTAAGTGGAGGAGAAGAAGGAAAGAGAAATGGGCAGAATTTAGTTCCCTTTTTTTTTTCTTCAGATGCATAGTTAGTCACTGGTGATCCCAAGATGTGTTCAGTAAACAATCTGACCCGCGATCCCCTGGGTGGGGTAGAGTCTGGCACAGGACCTGAGAGAGAACCTCTCTCTTCAAATCAAACCCTGCCATCAGGGTCCACACTTGCTGCCTCTTAGCAGGGAAGCTTTTCCCATTCTCGATTAGTCTTTCTGTGCAGAGGGAGCCCCATTATAAGACTCTGGCCTTTTCCTTACACTGGGGAAGGTGGACTTCCCGCAGTGGTGAGTTTTGTCGCAGGACCTAGGCACTTAGTTCTGCTCTTCTGTTCCCCTCTCTCATGGGAGCCAGCTCTCCCCAGGCATCAGGACTCTGTGTGTTCCTCCATGGTGTAAATCCTAACCTGAGTAGTCCTCTAACTTCCGCCGCACGGCAGGACTGGCCCAGGTCCGCAGGGACCATGACCTTGCAAGCCCATCTGGCACTAACACTAAGCTACAGGCTCCAATCCAGGGGATATTTTGGCTTCCATCTGTCTTATTCTTTGCCTTCTTTGTCCGTTGATTTTAAATGCAGGTGGAGGATAATGGTGCTGTTGATGGAACAACCCCTCAGCCCCTCAGCTGGTTTATCCCATCCCATAACAGCTCTTGGGCCACACCACAAGTAGGATGCTTGAATTGCTAATTCTCCTACTTTACCCCCTCAGAAGATGCTGGTTCTCAGATCCTACGGATGCTAGCAGTTTCCCTTGATCTCTGCACAACTTGGAGTTGGCAGACATTCCTTGCTGTGTGACCTCTCCAGGGAGAGAAACCAAGACTGAGAATCTGGGTCAAGTGGAGACTCACTATCTGATCCCGGCCCCTGTTGACCCAGTGAGAGTGCTGGGAAGCCTGTGTTGGGATGGTGCCCGCATCTGGCCAGCCTGACAGGCTCCGAGAAAGTCAGGGAGCAGGTCACGGTGAGGTCCGGCCTTTCTTGACTGTGGGGGAAGCTCTTTCCAAATTCTAACAGCCTTGGGAAGGGGGGTGAGTGGTCATCACAGTGACGCAGGTGGGACTTATCCTGCCTACTGTCTGTGGGAGCAGGCCTCCCATGAGCCTTCTTGCTAGTGTTTGCAAAGGGCAGAGTGAGTCACGGAGTCTCAGGCAGAAGACCTGCTGCCAGCTGCACAATGTGGGCCTCACACAACTCCTTGGGGCACCACCATGCGGTATAATCATTATGAATTTATAGAATTATTACAAGTGCCAGCAAATAGCAGTAAAGCACCTCGAGGGAGAGCACCTTTCCTGAACTCTCACAAAATTGCCACTTGGGCTAGCAATATGGACGTGTAAATGCCTTCAAGACGAACTTTTAATTTTACCAAGGAGACGCTTGAGAGCCGTGGAGAAGAGCCTTAGATCAGGTCACAGATCTGGCTGGTAGCAGAGGCAGGTTGGGCACCTAGTTTTCTCAAACAGGTGTGTTCTTCTGTGCTGTCCTATAACTTGGGTCTGTGATAAGGTGAGCGTCCAAGCAATGTCACCTGTGCCCCCTCGGCACCCCTCTTGATGTGACATGGCACCCGCTGGCTCAACCCTCTCTCCCCCCCCCGGTGCCCCCCGCCACCCCAGCCTACCTGTCGTGAACTGGGTGGTCGTGGACTGGCTCTCGTTGGTCCCACGGACGGCACTGACCCACACCTCGTAGCGGGAGCCAGGCCGCAGGGCCTGAACTGAGTATTGGCTCAGGGGAGGCTGTAGCCGGAAAGTGGTCTTCCCGCCTTCCCCGCCCACCAAGCCATACTTTAGAAGAATGAAATCGACTTTGGCTCGAGGTGGGGTCCACTCCACGAAGGCCACAGTGTCCGAGACATCTCGAACCAGGATCTGCGTGGGCCCATCAATGACTGAATGAAAAGGATCAAGTAGAAAAAAAGAGTTTGAGAAATGGGTGTTTGAAATCAACTCCTCTCCTCCTTAGGTTAGCTTGGTCAGTCAAAGAGAGGATGGGTATTATTATCCCAATTTACAGATGGGGAAAATGAGACACAGTAAGACAAAATTGCTTTCCTGAGGACACACAGTTTCGCAACAGGGGAAGCGACATTAGAAGTCGGTTCCCCTGCATCTCGCTCTCAGCAGGCTCTGGTGTTTCAGCCCTGGCACTCTCCATTTGGGCAGGGGAAGAGCACCCACTGGCTTGAGAGGCCAGCACTGCTTCTGTCTGGAGGTAACGGGCCAGAGAACTGCGAGATGTGCTTCTGGTGTGTGTGCTCTGCTCTTCTCTCACCTTCTCTGAGCCCTGATGAAAGATCTACAAGATTATCAGCCCCATGTAAACATTTCAGAATTCCAACTTGGTTGCCAAAGAGGGCATCGTGAACGTCCAAAAGATGTCCCTGCTCAGCCACACCTACAACTCAGTCAGTCTAGTTGTAAGAGTACCACAACCCAGCAGATATTTGCACTGCAGACGTAAACATGCCTTCTGGGGAAACTTGCTCTTCTGGGAAAAAAACAAAAAAGGACCTTGGTTTAGGAAGAGCATCTTGTGGGCTATTTTGTTGCACCTGTTCTTGCATATTCCTGACCTAGAGGGGCACTGTGTGTCCCTCCTAAGCCCTGGCCTCTGCCACTGAGTGGCTGAGGGGAACATCATTGTGGGGTGGCATGACCTAGAAAAGCTGAGTGGTGGCCCAGGGGGCCCAGCATCTATGGTTCCAGCACCCACTTGGTTCATAGTGAATTAGACAATAGTGAGGTTGGGGAAGGGGAGAGAATGTAGAATGGAAATAGAAAAAGAAAGAACTTCGTGAGGAGAATAGAAAATGCTGTCCTCAACTCCTCATGATAGGTCTGCATGGCCAATGTGTCCTTTTTGAATTACTCATTACCTTCTAAAAGAGTAGGCCCAGCTTCCATGTCTGCATTTATAATATGATTATGGCTCTCTGGCTGGAGCTGATTTTTTTTTAATATTAATATTAATGTTCTTCAAGGATTTGGAATTGGAACCAGAGGCTCAGTTTCTCTGGTTAGATGGTTTGGGACCATGTAGAGCCAGGGCTGGTATGAGACCATTCTCTACCATATTCACACATAAATAGAAAACATCTGATCTGAAGAGAGAGAAAACAGGTGAGAGGGGAGTGAAGAAGGGAGAGGGTGATTTATCATAAATACATATTGGTCTTGGTCCCTTCCTGACACAAACCTTAAAACCCTTGGAGTTTCCTAAATGATGAGAGTACTAATGTCTTTTGTGATGTTAATGAGGTGAGGATAGGGGCTGGTTGCCAGGGCTGTGAGCCATGTGATTAGAGGGCTAGAGCTTTCAGTCCAGCTTCTGACCTCTGGTAAGATCAATCCTGCCTGGAATGAAGCCTCTGTAAAAACCCAGTAGGACAGGGTTCAGAGAGCTTCCAGGTTTGGGAACCAGAACACTTCCATGTGCCACCATGAGGGGCCACCAAACTCCATAGAGACAGCAGCTCCTTTGTTCAGGGCTTTGCCCAATGTGTGTCTTCATCTGGTTGTTGATTAGTATCCTTTAATATCTTTTGTAGTAAATCAGTAATCTTGTGAGCAAATGGATTTCCTGAGTTCTGGGAGCTTCTCTAACAAATTAATCAAACCTGAAGAGGGGGTGGTGGGAACCTCTGATTTATAGCCAGCTGGACAGAAACACAGGTAATGACCTGGATATGCAATTGGCATCTGAAGTGCAGGGCAGTCTCATGGGACTGAGCCCTCAATCTGTGGAATCTGTTCCTGTCTCTGGGTAGATAGTGTCAGAATTGAGTGGAATTGTAGGATACCCAGCTGGTGCCCAGAGAATTGCTTTGTGGGGGGACCTCCCTCTTCAACACACACACACACACACACACACACACACACACTGGAATTGGGTGCAGAATTTTAGGAACACATATACATAGAGAAGGAGAAATGAGTGACTCTGTGGAGCTTCTAGAAAAGACAGAGAGAGTAACCTGAACCTGGCTTTCCATTCTTCAGTTTTTTGTGACATTAGGATATATCCTGGTCCTAGGGTTTAGGAGACACTCTATGTCCTTCCAGTAAATTCTCTTTTTTGCTTTAGCTAGTTAAAAATTTTTTTTCTTCCTTGTTACTAGAGAGTCTTGACTAAGACTTGTTTTTTAAACCAATCCACTCTGCACCACCTCCTACTATCTCCAAAATGGAGCACCTTCTGCAGGATGGACTCAGCCTGACTTTGAGCTTCTCAATCTTTCAGAGTTGGGTCTTTTCCTGGGCACCCCTCCCTCTTTCTGGGTCTAGTCCAGTTTTGTTCTTTATTAAGCAGCTTAGGATTTTTGGCTTAGTACCAGCCAAATGAAAATCACCAGGCCATTTTGGTGCCACCTGGTTTGGAGTTAAAATGAAGTTCTGTTTTTCATATTTGAGGTAATAGTATGATTTAACAGAACACATCCAGATGTTTTCAGCATGCTGAATTTAATGGCTTTTGGTAACTTGGGGCTTTTAAATTAAATTTAATTTAATAACAAAATGGGAGAAGTGGTCTTCTAGCTGCTATATAAGCATAAAGTCTGAAACATAGACACTAAGTACATGAGTGTGGAGTAAATGAAATGAATGAATATCCTCTGTATCCATGAGAAAGAAGGGGAAGCATTTCAAAGAAGTCAAGCTTCTTGAGAAAAAAAAAGATGTCACAGAAACTCAAATGACATTGGAAGGCTTTTGTCCTTTTAACTCTTTAAACCCCCAAGACCCTAATCATAATGGATTGTCCATATTAGAATATAATCATGCAGCATAGAGGGCTTTAGTTGCAGGAGGTCTAGTAATTTGCATTCCCTAAAGGCCTGCTGGGAAGAAGCCAGTCTGAGTGCCTTTGAGGACTCAGAGCTTCACAGGAGGGGGTTGGTGTCTGTCAGACCTCAGCAGAAGGAAATAATTAACCAATCATTTCCTAAAAACAGCAGACAGGGTTGGGAGACAACCTTCTTTTCTGTAGCCACGCTTGGATTCTGCCCTTCTGTTGGCCACTCAGTAGTGGTGTCCCCATTCCAGTCAAGTTGGTATCAGCTTGTTTTCAATTTAGGTCCTAATTTCTAAATAAACACAAGTTCTACTCAGAAAGTCAACTGGAATAAATATTTTTCTTTCCATTTCTTCATGACTCTGTATGCAATGCCAAAGTATTAACTAGGACATTTTTCTTAATTGAAAAAAAAATCTGCCTAGCTTTACCACAAATTTTTAAATCTGGAATTTGAATCTTAAGGAACTTCCAAACCAAAAAATATTGCAAATTTCGTAAAAATGTGCTTTGAGTAGAAAACTGAGGCCGGGTGAGACTATCTTCCCCAAATTTGGAGGAAAAACTTTCTACAGCTGCAATGCTCTCTGCCCTCTTTTGAACCATCTTATTTGTCTAGGCTTTTGTTTTCCAGTCATGTTTTCTTAATATCAGTTCTCTGGAATGACTTGGAGTCAGTGAAATGTTTCATCCCAGAGGAGGAGCATCTACACATGTCATGAAATGTCAGGTTCCAGCATAATCTTGGGGAACAGAGTTCTGTAAAAACTCTAGTCACTGGCATCTGAAGAAATTCCTACAGAGAACTTCTAGGTTTTATGGCTATGGAGTTTCTTCTAAAACATATTTGTATTAGAACAGTAGTTTTAAAGTCTTTTTAGGGGGAATAATACTCTTTTCCTTTAAAGAACAAAATCTTAAATGACCATACAAAATATAAAACAGGTGGAGCTGCCTTGGTTGGAGGCTGTGTTGGGCATGGGTGTGGATGTAATCAGAGGCCTGAATCTCCCCTTCATCCTTGCCTTGAGCCACTGCCATGGAGCCTTAGTGCTCTAATGGAACATAATTTAATGCCACAATAGTTTAAAACCAATGTTTTCTAGGCTGAGCATAAGCCTCAGCACCTGATGTTATTTAGTTTGGATCCAATTAGCAAAGTATGAATCACTAATCCATAAACATGGTCTCATTACACGGTGTTGTCGTTCTTTTTTCTGGCCAACTTGGCCTTTGTCCTAAACCCATAACTGGCTTTCTTAGGTGTCAATGTCAGTTTATGAAAAATAAAGCTGTACCAACATTCACCTATCTCAGTTTCTGTTAACTAAAAGGGAAAAGTGCTTAACTTTTGAGTCTCAGCTCCCCCATCAATAAAATGAGACAAAAAATGATACCAGATGCTACTTGTAACTTTTGAGAAATTGGGAGATCACACACATATGCATCATAATTGCTAATTTACAGCATTGAAGTTGGCCATCCTTTGTTAGCTAAGAAAACAATAAGGCAAGAGATGACGCAGTTACTGAATTGAATCTAGAAACAACGATCTTGCATAAGATTAACTGTGGGGATGAACTAATAATCAATTTAAGTCATCACCTTGAACAGTGGCTCAACTCACACATACTGGTTTTAAATAATTTGTTTCCACCTGCTCTCACTTCTTTTTTTTAATTTTTTAAAAAAGATTTTATTTATTTATTTGACAGAAAGAGACACAGTGAGAGAGGGAACACAAGCAAGGGGAGTGGGAGAGAGAGAAACAGGCTTCCCGCTGAGCAGGGAGCCCGATGTGGGGCTCGCTCCCAGGACCCTGGGATCATGACCTGAGCTGAAGGCAGACTGAGCCATGCAGGCACCCCCACCTGCTCTCACTTCTAAGTGTGTTCTCTTAAGTATATGTATATACACTGGGTATTGAGCACTCTCTCATCAACATAGTGCTAATCACTTTGTGTGCTTTTTCTAATTTAATCCTCATGTCAACTCAAAGAAGGAGGTATTTTCGTTCATCACTGGAAAATGATGGCAAGTTTGGGAAGGGTTGGATGACTTTTGCTAAATATCACAATAGATAAGAGTTAGTTCTTGCTCAAGAACTTGGTTCCTAAGCTCAAGATACTAGGGGCTGACAAATGAAGCCTCTTAATCAATAAGCTCAGAAGAAATATGCTGGAAATCTTAACAAAGAATTTTCCCTGTATAATACTCTCCCAGATTTCTGTGCTTGCAAGGATTAGCAATAGGGGAGATGTTCAGCTAAGCATCTGGTAGAGTAGCTCCATCTCTAGGTATCCAAATCATTTTCAGCTCTGGGAGAAAACCCAGCACCCTTTGTCTCTCTACTTCTTGGGAAATTCGTTGTCCTTTTTTCAGCATGACCTAATGCTTAGATGTAGGAAGAAGGGTTGGAAGCACTCACCAGTAGAGACGCTGGCCGAGGTAGGGGGGCTCCGGGCTTGCTCTTTCAGAGCCACCACATTGACAATGTATTCCTCCCCAGGCTTTAGTCCTGTCTGATTGAAGGATGTAACATCACTGGGGAGCTGAGCAATCACCCCTCCTTCATTATTCTGGAGGGTGGGAAGAAAGGAGAGGCAGAAAAGGCAAAAGAGAAAAATCACCAGGAGAGAAAAGTGTGGAACATCGATTGTGAATTGTTAATCAAAAATGGGACCCACATCTATTCCCGTGATGCTGACAGCTGAATGTCTGGAGCCAGGAAAAACTCCCAGCAGACTCAGTAAGAATCTTACCACTCTATGAGGATTTGGCAAATGGAGAATCAACTTTCAAGAACATTTCTTTGGCCTTCCCTGAGTCTTTTGAGTTTGCCAATAAAAATTGGTCATGAGGTGATGTGGATTGACTCTTGCCAAAGATTCCATATTTGATGGTTACGGTTAACATCCATCAGATTTTGGGGCATTTATTATAATGAGCATGCCCTTGGCTATTTAGAAGAGTGAACTTGTATCTGCGTGTGCCTGTGGATATCTATCTTTATGTATATATACAACATTTTTCAAACTAAGACAGTCACAGTTTTTGAATGAGCTGGAGCTATTATTTTGCTCTATCTGGAGTTTTCCATGCTGTTACACTGGGTGCAAATCTGTCAGTGTGTTGTTTTTTCTTCATCCAGATGAGTTAGGAGTCAGTGACACAACCAGCTAGGAAGTACAAAGAAGAGAAAAAGGAAGCATGGAACAAAGAATAACACAAAGGAGGAAGGAAAGAGACAAATTGGTGGAAGAGGAAATGAGAAGCATTAACTTGATGATGTTGGGTCCAGGATCATCTACCTACCTACCTCTCCATCTGTCTGTTATTATACATTTTCTGTGCATGTCCCTGGAAATGGAAGGGACGAGAAGACTCTTTTTGTGTTATTGCCCTTCTTCCCTATTCTTTGGACTCTGTTTATGTCACCCAGAGTGCCCTATATGTAATTTATAACTATACCCATAAATCACTGTAACACATGCCCCTCCACACCCCCCTCCCTGCACCCCCCCCCAAGCCAGTGCCTACAACCTACAGGTCACACAGTGGCCGTGTGTTTGACCTTGGCATGCCCTGGCCAAGGTCTTATTTAGAATTTTACATATTAGATGTAAAATAGGCCAACTTAGCATAGTTTTTTTCCTGCCTCAGCATCAGGGTGATAGGATTGTCTCTGCCCTGTTATACACCCCATTGCCTACCATACTTTAGTGGCCATTTCAATGCAGATAAGACATATAAGAAGGTATTTGTACAGAATGCCTGTTCAGATGTATTTAGCTTGCCATGACATGACTCTATCCACATAGAAAGGAAAGTCTTACTTTAGTGGACAGAACTCTGGAGCCCTGGGTTCTTGTGTTAAGCCTGCCACCAACTAGCTATCTGATGTTGTTTAAGTTTGCTGAGTCTTAGTCTCTTTAAACTAAACAAACTCAATGGAAAATGAAGGGTCATACTCTGTGAACTTGAAGGTCTTTGGTAGCTCCAACAGTCCATGCCTAGAAGAATTTTGAAGTAAAATAATGGTGAGATCACTGTCTTGTTAGCCAAATATGTGTCATCTGTCATTAAGTCTGATGAATGACTGGAAAAATGCTATTTGATATTGAAAGATGAAGATGGGTTAAGGCCTATGAGTAAACATTACACTCCCATGAGTGGTAGAGTTAGGGAGAATATCAGTAGGGCCAATAAATTCTGGAAAACCAGAACTAGGCAGGCGCCTCTGGCGACTTGGAAAAATTAGTTCTAGATTAACACAATAAAATGCTACTTTAAAGAATAGAAAGGAATTGGGATACTTTTTAACTCAAAAACTAATAACATAATTTGTTTAAGGACAAATTTTCTCAATTAATAGGTTACAAAAGGTATTTTTGTGTTATGCCTCAGATGTTTAGAGCCTGGCCATGCAAGCTGACTTTTGGTGCATCTTCTGCACAGAACGAAGCCATGTGACTGATTCAGTCTGGCTTTCTTTATGTCCTAAAGAAAAGCCCCAACATTTTGAAGATTTGGTTTTTAGATTTGCTAAAATCATAGCTTGCCAAACCCTAGAGCTTTCTGAGCAGAGAGCTGGGCCTGGTGGCTGCTTCCCACATCCTGTCTTCTAAAGTCAGGGTGTGAGGCTCAGGGCCACTCTTGCTAGTCAGTCCAACATGCCTTTGTGGAAGAGATGTTCTATAGCCCAGACACCACCAAAGGTCCCTTTGCATCCTTAGCCACATGGAGAGAGACTTTGGGGAGCGCTGTCCTGGCAGCCCCTTATTCCAAGTTGAGGGTGTAAATACTCCAAATGAGGCTGTTTGGCAGTGTCACAGGTGGACATTACCTTTGGAATGAAGCTGATCTCCCACCCATCGAAGGAGAATGAGAAGGGCTCCCACTGCACTTCCACGGTGGTCTCTGTGATGGTCTTGAAGTGTAGCCCTTGAGGAGTGGAGAGATCTGGAACACAGCAATGTGGGTGACCATGTCATGGCTATCCCTGGCAGGGACAGAGAGCATCACCTGGAGCTTTGCCTGGGTGTCATCCCTCCACAGCTTGGGTGAGGTGGGCAATCCCAATCTTATTGCAAACATGAGGAACCCAGGTGCAGGATTGGCCCACTCTGTCATGGTCCTGGTGCTGCTCCATATTGATGATACCCGAGTGAACTTAACAAACATAATCTAATAAATACTTTTTTTTTAAAGATTTTATTTATTTGACAGAGAGAGACACAGCGGGAGCGGGAACACAAGCAGGGGGAGTGGGAGAGGGAGAAGCAGGCTTCCCGCAGAGCAGGCAGCCCGATGCGGGGCTCGATCCCAGGACCCTGGGATCATGACCTGAGCTGAAGGCAGATGCTTAACAACTGAGCCACTCAGGTGCCCCTAATAAATACTTTTTTAATGCTTTCTATTCCATCATAGGTTAATATTAAAATACAAAAAAGACGACCTTTCCTTTCCTTACTAATATGGCAAATCTTGGTATTTAATATGATGCCTTTCTCAGAGAATTGAACACTATCTTTGGAGGCTCTAAGGATTCCTGAAAGGCAATAAAATGTTCCCATTTCATACCCAGGAAGAGGGAGGCACAGAGAGAGTTGGCTAAGGACACAAGCCAATTTCAGAATAAAGACTAGAATGCCTTTCTTGATCATCTAATGTGCAGTCAGAGTATTTAGTTCAGCTCAAATCACCATGTCTAGGATGGTCTAAGATTTCCATTTCATGTACACGAGGCAACCAAAGGCACACACAAAGGACAATGGCAGATCCTGGGATGTTTGCTCTCACTCTACTGTCTCCCTCTTTTCTCCAGTTCTTCGTTATTTGTCTCTTCTCTCCCTCACTTACTTTTGCCTCACTTACCTTGTTTCTCATTCCTTTCTTAATCTCCCCCTTTTCTAACCCCATCCCCCCCAACACACACACACACACACACACACACAGACGGAGGCATGCACAGGTTCAGTGAGGTGGAGGTATGCTTGTCCTAATGGAGTTCCAATTACCAGCCCTGAGATACGACAGCATGACTTTTCTCAGTTCTCCAGGGAGCCTGCTCCCATTTTAGCTTTGCCTCTTGTGGGATATTCCATTGGAAAACTGACAGATTCTCATCCTTCCTGTTTGGAAACTTCCTCATGCTTCTTGGTTGAAAGGCAGGTCTGATTCTGAAACCACTTGAAGGCATGTCAGGTGAGTTTACATGATTTCGTCCTTGTCACCTGGGAGCTTGCCCTAGGGGATGCCCTGAATTGGCATAATGCATGCCACGGGGGGATGGAAACCTCATAACTGCTCGTGCACGTGCACGAGAGAAGAGACGCCTGGGAGTCGGGCCAGGCACTTGCTGTGGTGACTCATCCTGGAGCAAGGTGGGAAAAGCAGCAGATGGTGACCTGCCTCTCTGCACAATCATCGAAGATATTTAAAACTGGTTCTCAGGCCCCAGAGGAATTTAGAAAAAAAGGTCAAATATAAACAGAGATAATTATAGGCATATTTACAAAGTCAGCATTCATAGGGGGAATCCAGTATTATAACAGGAGCTCTGTCACCTGGAAAGCAAGGGGACGGGATGATTTCTTAAATCCTTTCCTCTCTGCCGGTCCCTATCCTTCCGAGTGCAATCGAGTCCAATAAGCCTTCAAGGCCAGCTCTTCTTACTTTGACCTCTCCCTTCCCTGAACTTTCATGGCATTTGTTATCCAAATACCATCTTATCCCTTGAGACCTACATAAAATGGACTGATATCTCTTATCCCTTATTTGGTGAGAAGTCCCATTTCCTGACCCAGGGGCTTCTGTTTCACGATTACTTCCTGATCCAGTTTCCTGCTACTGCTAAAATCTCTGCGTGATATAATAGAAAGTATTTGGTTTTTGTCCTTGGGTTCCTGGTACACAGCTCCGAAAACTTTTGGAATCTCCGGAGCAATAAGAATATCTATTGTATGATTGCGAGATAACTAGATAGCTGGTTTCCAGAAAAACCACGGCATGATTTAAAAGATCAGAACTTTCAGCCCCATCTTCTAATCTCCAGGGAAGGGAGACGGGCTGGAGACTGTTATTTACCAATGGCCAGTAACCTATTCAATCATGCCTACATAGTGAAACTTCCATAAAATTCTCCAAGCAACAGGGTTTGGAGAGTTTCCAGGTTGGTGAAGGGAGGTGCTGGGAGGTGTGATGTGTCCGGAGAGGACACGGAAGCTCCACACGCCGTCCCTCCATCTCTTGCCATAAGCATCTCTTCCATTTGGCTGTTCCCAAGTTGTATCCTTGGAAATAAGACAGTACTAGCAAGTAAAGCACTTTCCTGAGTTCTGTGAATTGTTCTAAGGAATTATCAAACCTAAGGAAGTGTTGTGGGAACCCTTTGAATTTACAGCTGGTCAGTCAGAAGTACCCGTGACAGCTTTGGACCTGTGAGTGGCGCCTGAGGTGGGGACAGTCCTGTGAGACTCAGGTCCTAAGCTGTGGGACCTGACACTCACTTCAGGTAGATAGTGTCAGAGTTGAATTGTAAGTCACCTTCCCAGCATCTGAGAGGTAGAGGAGCAGTATTGGAAAAGACAATTTAAGAAACCAGAGGTGTATAAAGAAAAAAAACAAGTGCCTTTCTATCTGCTTCTTATTCTACTCTTCAATGTAGCCAATGTTAACACTTGGTATGCAATCTTTTAAAATTTTTCTATGCTTAAATAGAATACATGTAAAATACAGATAGGCACCTATAGGAATTTTCCCCTGTTCTAAATAAAAAAGAAAAACTATTTCTTATGGAGAGCAGTTTAGCTGGCCTCTGTCTGTCTCAAGCTCTCTTTCTCTCCCTGAATCTTTCAAAACTATCCTCTAGAGCCTCAACTTTTATAATCAAAATAGACTATATTTTGCTAAACAAAAGACCATGAAGAAATTATGCCACCTCTCTATGAGGAGAAGTGGGTGTCGTCAGTGTGGTTTTAAATAAGATTTTTTTTCCCACTCTGCTATACACTTACCATCTGTAACATACCATTTAGCACTTGCTTATTATACGTCCTATTTCATATCTTCTGGTTTTGAATCCCTAACTAGATTCAAAGTCTGTATAAGTCTCATACTTTCTTTGACTTCTAATCAGACTCGAGCTTATAACATGTCAGAACTCAATAAGTGCTTTTTTGTCCTTTTGGTTCTATAACTGATGGGAGCTGCCTGGATTTGGAAATTCTCTTAATCAGAAGTGCCTTTTTAAAAGATTTACCCTTTTCCAAGTGGGTCATGTCAGAAACCCTTCCCCTCAAGAGCAGTGATTATGGCAGGCATCCCTGAAGAATTAAGAAAAGACACTACTATCATGAATGCCCATGATCTCATGTAGGAAAAAAGAAAAATGAAGTAGGTTGGGGAAATGTTACGTACGGGTGGCCACCTTGGCAGTGATGGGAAGGCTGAGGATGTTGCTAATGACAGCGTAGACGCTGATGTTGTAGGTGAGACCTGGCTCCAGCTCCGTGATGGTGACACCACTCCAATCTCCAGGTACCCGCTGCTGGAGCTGGAGGCCCCCCAGGGCCGTCGGCTGGTAAGAGATCACATATTCCGTCACTGCCATCGGCCCGTCCCATTCCAGCTCAATGGACCTGTCGCTGATACCAGCCACTCGCAAGTCCTCTGGAGGGGCAACTACCAGGAGGCAATACACAGATAAGCATGAGCTCAGAGGACTGCCTTCCCCATCCTGGACTCAACTTTCTTCCTCACATCTCACCCCACACACACTGTCCATATGTCCTGCTCCGCTCACTGGCTTAGAGTGATCTGTAACTCCTTCTGTGGGCAGGTTCTTGTCTTTTCTGTGCTTAGTACTTCTCTCTCCATAGGGCCATGAGCTAGTGGTGTACCAGACCAGCTCTTGCTAGCTTGTGGAAGTTGAATGTCAAATTTTCAGGAATTTTTCAAGACTGTTGTTAAATACAGCCATCATTAAAGATTAAATTGTATAAACGTACAGTTAAGTAAATTGTATTAAAAACAAAGGGAATAAATACTCAAAACTCATCACTTTCAAATTATTTCATGACATTTTACCATTATCCATGCCCTCGAGGTAATTCACGTGTGTCGCACCTCTCTGGTGGAAATACTATAGAACTGGATTCTACTGCACAGCTGTTCCAGACCCATGTTGAGTGACATATGTCATGTTGGTAGTCTGAAATTGGCCATGGAAGGAGTAGTTCCACCACTGAAACTGGAAAATGCTATAAAGTAGGGTTTTTAATTTCTTCCCTCAGAGAGCTAGTTGTTATGTATTTAACAGTGCACCACTGGCCAACATTTTTGGTAGTTAAATAAGCCTATGTCATCAGATTACCTTAGGAACCCATATTTGATTTGGCAAGTGGGAATAAAAGCTTATTCCTGGTTATCTTGCTAAATATGAGAAGCCAAAACAGTAAGTCCTGGATGCCATGGCCCAATGAAGACATTCAATAACACTTTATTGTATTATTCTCCCTCTTAAAAAGAAATTGTTTAGGTTTTGAAAGAAATGTAACTTGTGTTAGACTAGTTTTTATTAGCCTTGATCTTGGGGATGATGATAAAGAAGCATTCTTGAGGGCTTATTTTTCTCTCTTGTTCCACATCTCAAATGTTACTCAAAGTATCACCCAAGAATAAGCCTCAGTGAAATAGTCTTTCATGTATGGTTCCCTTAGGAAGTGAAGATTCACCAGGAGTGTGGGTATTAAATAATTGAAACTTTAAGACCCATTGGGAGGCTAACTCCAGTGTGCTTGTCATTGCACCTGCCCAGAGATTAAATAAAAAATTGGGAACAATATTGAAATAGTCGTAACTAACTTATAAATTTACATGTGGTGAAGATGTTAGTTTAAGAGTCATCACTGGCTTTGGATGTCTCCTCTGAATGTCCTCACTCTTTCATCTTCACAAGAGCATAGGACTGAGCCAGCTGCTGTTCACACGCTGTGTGAGTGGAGAGCACCTGTCCTCTCTGTTCTGCTCACACTTGTGCCTTCAAATCCTCAGCAGAGTCAGAAATGACAAGCCCTCTAACTCAGACTCATGGGATGGAAATTAGGACCATACATTTGCAGTGCTGGGCATTTGCTTTGACTGCTTTTGCCCCAAACCATTCATTGTATAAAACAGTCTAGAAAGCAGAGCTCCCTGTGATTGGAGATGGCAAATGCTGACTGAAACAAACAAACAAAAATTAAACATTCATTTTTTTAAAAAAATTTAATTTATAAAACTAAATATATGTAAATGAGATTTAAATAATTAAACTTCAAATGATCATTTATAAGCTTATATCATTTCTAATTCTGACATTATTAAAACTCTGAACTGCACTAAGATCTTTGGGAGAGCCTGGCCCCTGGAACAAGGGAAGGTGAGTTTATATATAGAATCTGTCAGTACTTTGCATGATTCTATTGAACATTTACTGTACACCAGGCACAATGCCAACCACTCTTATGTGGACTGTCTCGTTTTGTCCTCTCACCAATACTATGAGATAGGTATTATTATTACCCCCATTTTATAGATGAGGAAACTGGCTCCCATAGTCAGCAAACACAGAAGCAAGAATTTCAACCAAGCAGAATGGCTCTAGAACCTCTAAGACAGTAAACAATACCACTTTACATTTGCACAGCATTTCACAGTCTATAAAACATGTTCAGATACACCATCTAAATGAAATGTATAAAGTCCTTTAATGGCCGCCCTATGAGGTAGATTGGGTAGATAGAATTGTCCCAACTTTACAAATGGAGAAACTGAGACCCAGGTTAAGGGACTTGCTAAAAGTCAGGGAGTTGGATTAGAATTGGTTCTCAGACCCAGATCTTCTACACTTAGTGTTCTTTCCCCTACAATTTGTAGGACAGGTTACGAATTGTGCCCAATGCCTTTTTTCATTTATACACAGCCATCTAAAGTAAACTACAGTGAAGGAGAGTTCAGACCATTCTTTAAGATATGAATTCCAGACTGGTGCTTATCCTAGAGGTAAGAAACTTATTTTAAAAAGGATTCTCTACTGCCTGCCTCTTGTGATTCAACAAAAATGATTCCAAGTTTCCTAAGTGGGACTTCTCCTGTCATAGTCAAAGAAATGACCATTCCAAATTTCAAGTCATCAACAACTCCTAGGGCACTTGGGACAAGTCAGTGTATTTTTTTTTGGTTCCTTCTTCCAGAAAATAAAGCTAATAATGATAGAAGCAGAGAACATTGGGATTTTAAAGTAAGAAGGGAGTGTAGAAGGATTTTTTATCTTGACAGCTTAACTTGGCAAATTTTTTATCTTGAGACCTGAGCCTGGTGGTAAACACCACCTTCACTTGTGATGATAAAGCAGCAATGGTGTTGTTTGTGGAGGGAGTACTCTTGGGGGCCGTGGCTCAACGGAAGAAGCGATGACCACCGGCACTGGCCCTATAACAGCAGTGTACATTGGGTGTCAGTAATTCTCATAAGATGAAATGATACTGAACTATTAAAAGAGACTGTAGAAGAGCCATATGCCTTGATTCAATGAATTGAGGATGGAAGCAAAGTATTCATAGTCTTACTTTCTTTGGAGTCCCAACTTTGAACTTTGGGGAAAAGCAAGCAGTTTAAAAGGAATACAATGTGACTTGAAAGATTAAAGTTGCCTTATCTGCGAAGATTCCATGCTGTTTACTTTTTAGATCCTGCCTCAGTTGTGCACATATGTGCTGAGAGCAGTTGGAACCAGTTTCACAAAGTGTCTTGCTCCAAGGAGCGAGTAATTTCAGGTGCCAAAGGTTGGGCTGACTGCAGTGTGGGCAGAGGCAGAGGCTGACGTTGATGGATCTCCACAGGTCTGACTGAAGTCCAGGGAACAGCAATCTGGATTGTTTCAAGTCCTGCTCTGGTGGTTCTTTAATCCTGCTGACTCATAGTGAGTTTTGGCCAGTTCACTGGACAGATCCTGTGCTAACCTCCTTCACTGGGGACAGATGTGGACAAATAGTTTGATGTGCTTTCTCCTCCACCTCTAATGCCTTTAAAAAAAAATCATTTGACAGGGCTCAGCTTTCCTATCAAAAGACTATTTCTTTGTGTATGCGGCTTTTACAATTTTTATTTTTCAATTCCGCTCTACTTAGCATCCCAGAGAGGATTAAAGAGTGCTAGAAGTTGGTAGGAGACCAAGGTTCTCATTCTTGCTCTGCCATTAATTAGTGGTCTGGCTCTGGAAAAATCTTTCTGTCTCTCTGGACTGCTGCTTTTTAAATTTGTAAAATGAGAAGCTCAGTGTAGCTTCTCTCTACAGCCTGTTTTGAGTGTTCATATTCATGACTTTTTCGTTCTATTATCTTT
Source organism: Zalophus californianus (assembly GCF_009762305.2). Classification (NCBI taxonomy): domain Eukaryota; kingdom Metazoa; phylum Chordata; class Mammalia; order Carnivora; family Otariidae; genus Zalophus; species Zalophus californianus. The sequence goes on along the minus strand of NC_045604.1, from coordinate 51,837,052 downwards.
ACATGGCCAGAGAACAGAGGCAGGAGGGTTGAGATTTTGTCCTGTGGCACACTATGAGCAAAGATCAAGGCTTGGAGTCAAATATAGTGGCCTTGTCGATGCTATTCGGTTGTATCCAAGCTCTGGTGGTTTAGGGGGCTCAGAATGAAGCCCACACAATGGGCAGCTATATGCCGTGGCCTTGCTGAAGAGAAAAGAAGGACTCGTGCAGAGGTATATTTTGTGGATCTCCATGATTTTACCTTCCTTATTCTTCTCTCTCCTGTCCTCACTCCTGCTGGCGAGGAAAGCAGTGATGCCATGGTGTGTGCATCTGGCCAGAAATGTCAAACAGTGGGTAAATAGTCCCCTCTCCCACAGCCTTCTCTCAAAGAGCAAGCAAAGTAGCACTTTAGATAATGACCTAGATACTTCTCTGGAAGAGACCTGTGGTGTTCGGTTTAAAAGGCAGGCATTGAGAGCGGCACCTCTTGCAATGAGTGGTGGCTCTGGGGTTGCTATAGAAACAGGTGGAGGTTATGCAACTGCCCTTCCTCACATGCTTCTGGAACCTGTAAAATAATTCATCTGGGCCTCCTGAAGTCTTCTTCAAACAGCACAGAGGTAACATGTTGGAGATAACATGGGTTCACGGTTTGGACTCCACCCAGTTGTGGTTATGCCAGCAGAGGCTGAATCTTCCCTGAGTGACAAGGTGGGTTTATCTCCAGTTCAGTCTGGATCAAGAATCAGATTAAGATTTTGTTTGCAAATGGACCCATTCTTGTAGAAAAGCAGGATCAGGAATATGGCAGGAATATGGCAGGTTCGTATAGCCGAACAAAGGTCTCTATTAAGAAGCAGGTGGACTACAGAATAGCCATCCAGAGCAATGGCTCAAGCTGACCCTTAGCATCCTCTGCCCCTCACAAAGCCTCATCCTGTGGCTGGAACCCAGGGCCATGCCTCAACCTCCCCTTGCCAGCAACTCCCTTGTGACTTTGGATTCAAACAAGTCTTCACGTAGTGACGAAGCTTAACTTCTGCTTGAATTTTCCTTTGGAACAATTGGTATGACAACTATATGTGTTTTTAGAAAGACATTTCAGTTCAGTAAACAAAATTGGGAGGCTAAATGAAATAATAATATGGAAAAAATGAAGGAACGTGAAAAGATTTTTTTTTCCTAAGCAGTGTGTTACTGTGGTTTTTTCCCCCCATTATTGCCATTGGTCTTTTAAAAGAATTTAAGTTGAAGTCACAGGTGCAGGGACCTTGTTGGACTGGTCTGCTTATCTGGGGGGGATCGCTGGCGATGCTAAAGAACAGAAAGCTAATGAAGCTGACTTCCCAGGAGACAACCCATCAGTAGGTCTAAAGATATTTGATTGTTGTAGTTTTTTATTTTAAGTCCTCCCAGTGGGCACTCTGAACCCACTGTTACAGATTCAATCATAAACGGAAAGGATCAAGATCAATCACATAACCTGATACACAAACAAAACGTATCAGCAAGAGTCACTGCTTCAGTCAGAAAAAGATGAGCAATAACAGTGAAATGATGAAAATCATCTAATTTTAGGAAAAAAACTCCAGTGAGATATTAATATTTTCCACTCTGCTGGATTTAGATCTTCATTTCAGGATATCACCTTTGTATCAGTTTCCACAGCGTTAGACTACGTATGGGTTCCAATTTGCTCAATGTCATCCAGAGCAAAATGAGTCACAGCCTTTTAATATTCTGTACTGATTGTTAGAATGTAAGTTGCTGCTTGATGACTTTAGGATTTTATTCCTGTTTACATTTAATTCCTTGCCTATAAATGATTTTTTTCCGTGTGGACACTAGATCATTTCATCAATTAGTAAGACCTTGTAATATATAAGTTATGAAATAACTAGAGTGCCTAGCTAGTCTTTTTATCATAGACCAAGCACCTCTTGTGCAGTAGCATTGGAAAAGTTCCTGTCCCTGGAGTATAGCAACAGGCAAGGGGGATACCTGGGGGCAGGTGGAGCTCTCAGAAGCCCCCTGACCTAGAGAGTTGCCTTGCCTAAGGTGGTACCATGGCATGACTCTCTGCTTTCCTCCACCGCAAGGACAGTGGAGTGCTGTCACTGTTACTAGCACTGGCCCTGCTCAGTCTCAGGGGTAAGATCCAGCTTTCAGCCTAAATTTGACCTTTTATGGTGTCTGTCTTTTCCTCCTTGAGTCCGCCTCATCAACTGTGACCGACTTAAGAAATTGGCTCTCTTGGAAAGCAAATGAGCACAACCCAATTGGGAATTCGTTTGCACGAAGTACATCCTCCCTCCCATCTCTCTTTCCACCTCTGGTTAGTTTGCCAAACGCCCTATGCAGCCCCCCTTTCCTACCTGCCGAGCAGTCAGGGCCCTGGTAGCCGTCTTCACAGAAGCAGAGCCCTTCCTGGCAGTGTCCTCGCCCGCTGCAGGCATTCAGACACTGCCGCTGACTGCAGTCGTCCCCCACGTAGCCTTCCTGGCAGAAGCAGGTGCCATTGGCACATCTTCCCTTCCCTGAACAGTCCCCCGGGCACCTCAGCTCGCTGCAGTCCTCGCCTGTGTAGGGCTCTTCACAGACACACTCTCCATCCACGCAGAGTCCCCGGGAGCTGCAGTCTGTAGGGCACCGGAGCTCAGAGCAGTCGCCCCCGCTGTACTCGCTGTCACAGACGCACTGGCCGTCCACACACACGCCCCGGCTGGAGCAGCCCAGTGGACAGTAGGGCTCTGAGCAGTTCTGGCCGAACCAGCCTTCATTGCAGATGCAGCCGCAGGACTGGAGGCTGAAATTGCCATGGCCGCTGCAGTGAGGGATGTAGTCCAGTTGTCCTGGAAGAGTCAAGGAGGAGGTCAAAGGGCAGCAGCGGCACCTCCTGTAAGTGGCGCATGGGGAGGGGTGGACAGAGACCTCTCCTCGCTCTCTGGTCAGATTTGTGTGGCTGACAGTCAAGCTCAACCTAGTTTGGTACATATCCAATTTCATAACTATTTTCACCCAATCTGGGTTGCCTGTATCTAGCACAGTGCTGGGGGCAAGGATGAATGAGATCTGGCCCCTTGTCCTCCAGGAGCTCACCTTCAGTGTGTCTTAGCTTGGGTTCCCTAGAAGTAGACCTTGGATGAGAACTCAGGTCAAGGGGACTTACTAGAAAGTGCTCCCAGGAGAAACTGGTCAGAGAGACGGGGAGATTGGGGAGGGAGGAGCTCAAGCCAGGGCTCGTTAACAGGCGAAGTCTCAGGGAGGATAAACCAGGTTTAATCCTGCAGAATGCTCTGGCCATAGCACAGGTCACACCTCACCATGGCTTACGGGCTGTCCTGGGGTGGTGTAAATGTTCCAGCTCTTCCCTTGTCTCCTCGGGCAAGCCAAGGAGGTTCCCTCAGCTCAAGGATAGTCCCTGACAAAGATGCCCAGGAGCTGGCTGTGGGGACTGATGGAGACCCAAGGGGATGTAGACTGAGTGCTGAGTCTGCTATGCAGGGCAAGATCATATGTGCTACAGACCATCTTGCTCCCTCTCCTTCCTGCCATCTAGCTAACTTGGCTCATTTATCACAACTCAGCACCAGGGTCACTTCTAAGGCTTCCCAGAATTTCAGCCTCATTTAGTTACTCTTTGCTGTGACCTTTTTGGATTCTAGGCATATCTCTGTCCTAGCCCTTACCACACCTTAACTACAGGGGTTAATTTATCTGTCTAGCATGAGTCAAATACACTAATAAAGCAAACATGAGCCCAGTACCTGCTTGGCATCCTTCTCTGCACTTGGCTCTGGGGAGATGAAGTTAAGCAAATTATATCCTTTTTTTTTCATAAAGATTTTATTTATTTATTTGAGAGAAAGAATGAGAGAGAGAGAGAGAGAGAGAGAGCACATGAGAGGGGGGAGGATCAGAGGGAGAAGCAGACTCCCTGCCGAGCAGGGAGCCTGATGCGGGACTCGATCCCGGGACTCCAGGATCATGACCTGAGCTGAAGGCAGTCGCTTAACCAACTGAGCCACCCAGGCGCCCAAGTTATATCCTTTTATAATTCTGCCACTTTACCTGGCCCCGTGGTCTGAAAGGACACCAGGCTGACATTGCTTTAATGTAGTTTTTGCTCGTGGATTTTTTTCACATCTGCCAGGGAGCCTGATGGGAGGCTGGGAGAAAGCCCACTCAGAAGCTACCCGGCTTCTTGGGCAGCGAAGAGTTCATGTACGCGGACACCTATAACATCCCTGTATTCCTCAGCTCTGCTGAAAAGGCAAACTGGCCTGAAAGTTCTCACCGAAGAATGGGAAGAACTAGAAGAATGGGAGATGGAATGACTGGGCTTTCTCTTCTTCACATTGTTTATTTATAGTTTTGGTTATAAGGATGAGAAAGAGGTGAGAAAACTTGTGAAACATTTCACCACGCAGAAACTGCCCCTAATTTTGGTGTGTCTCAGGATGAACATGTCTGATACCCCTCTGGACATGCAGGTCATCCATGCCCTGTTACATGTCATCCCTGCCACCTCCCGCCTCTGCCCTGTGAAAGCCTTGAGACACCAGACCCTACAGAGGTGAAAACTGGAACCCAAGATAGTTAAGATGAATCCCTTTTCTCATTAAAGAATGAATGGCATGGGTCTAAGATACCTTCTGGGTGAAAGGACCAAGCACAAAAGGGGACTAACACAATTTTTATTTATTAAGGGTCAGCTGATAGCTGTTGAATATATGATGCTTACCAGAAGTCAGCCTTTCATCTGAATAGCCCAAATTTTATATGTAATAATCCCTATCATTGTATAGTCTATCAACATCTTTAGGTGGGAAGGAAGGCAGGGGTTATATAGCTTGCTTAAATACCAGCTAGTAAGTAGCAGAGCCAGGATTTGAACTCAGGGAGTCTGTCTCTGAAGATGTAATGACTTCTCCCAGAGAGGTCAAAATAGTAATTCCTAAGTGTTTCTAGTCAGGGGGTGGGTGAGGCGAGAGGTAAATCTCCTGGACCCTCAGCCTTTGGGGGCGTGGAATCAGTTCTGCAAATGTGTGTGAGTCTGGGCGCGCGCACACGTGAGCAGGTGTTTGTGCATGCATGCGCACCCACGCGTGTGTCTGTGGAGGGAGCTGAAACCTGCATCTTGCGGGAGAAGATGGGAACAGGTCCTCTGAGACCTTAATGACTATCATTTACTCAGATGGGAGAGAGGCTGTGGCTGAGCGAACAGAGCACCTGCGTTCTCTAGTCCCTGAGGTTAACATGGAGAGGTATCAATTCAACAGCCTGTGAAAACCAAAGATGAATGAAGACAGACACCAAATTCCCTGCTCGCCACAGAAGTTGCTGCGCTGAACCGATGTACCATTACCTGACTCATGCCCCCCAAATCAGGTTAATGTATTTCAAACTGGCTGAGCAGTGTAGAGAATCCCTGCCCCGATTCCCCCGGGAAGGACCGCATTTAGATCTGAGATGTAGTAGCGGAGAGCTGCGGAGAGCTGCAGAGGAGCCGACTAGAGCACAGAGGAGCGCACTTTTCCCTCCGTGCGAGGAGGAGGTGCAGGATTTCGCGGGAGGGGCTGCTCACCCCTGGCGCACTGTCCCCCATCCCCCCGCGCCTCGGCTGCCCCTGGTGGACCCGAGAGCTCCCAGCCCTTACCTGTGGCTGCACTTTCTGGGCAGCAGTTGCTGGTGCACTGGTCCCGGAGCAGCGACACCTCCCTCTCCAGCATCTCGATCCGGCTCAGCAGCTCCTGCAGCACCCGGGCCGAGCCGGCACACGGGCAGGCCTTTTTGGGGAGGTTGATCCTGTGCGTGAAGGTGACCTGGCTCTCGTGGTCTGAGGTCTGGCCCGTGTACTCTGCCAGCGCCTCGTCTTCAGCACTCACCTCCTGCTCGGCAGAGGCCTCCAGCCCCGAGGAGCAGAGGCTATCCAGGGGCACGTTAATGTTGTACACGTGGTTGAAGACCATAGGCTGCTCTTTGCCCGATGCGTTGTATTTGGCCACCCCTCCTCCCTCCTCCACCGCCTGTCTCTGGACTCTTTCAGTGGTGACCTCCAGCTGACACTCCGAGGGTTTGAGCAGAGAGCCCAGAAGGATCAGGTTGACGCCAATGAGCATGTTCTTCAGGACCACGGTTTCCCCATCCACCCCCATCCTCTCAGCCAGAGCTCCCGGGTCAAGACCAGCCTGCAGCGCACAGCGCAGAGTTGTGGGAATCTGCAAGAGAAACCGAGGAACCAGATGACCCCTGAGAGCTGTGTAGAGCACCACGGCTGGGCACAATCCTACAAAGCTAAAGAATAGGCAGTTAAGATTTTCCACAGGGAGGTTGGGAAGGGACAGTAGCTACCAGGGTCACAGAAGCCCAGAACTTTGTCCCCAAGAGGGATGGATTCCTGAAAATGGACACTGCTTCTGCAGGAGGACATTTTGATTTCCCAAAAGGCTTACCTAGAATGCACGTTTCCAAGCCCCATGGTGGGCAAGTAGCCCCAGCACAGTGGACCTGTGAAGACTGACAACTGGGGCTTGGTGGATAGGCTATTCTTCCAAGGAGAGCTCAGAGCTTCCTTTCACATCTGGGTGAAAAGGGTACCACGGAGCCTCAGGCTTACCCTCATATTTTCCCACATATTTATTAGCAAGGGGCCCCGCCAGCCACTTCAAAATAACTTATTAACTCCTCTAAGTTCATGTATTCAATAAGAGTTGACTTTAGAATAACAAACCAGGCAGATAATATAGTTCCAGGTAATTGTGGTTGTTAATAATCCTTGGTACATTTGTGATTATTGGGGACTGTGTGAGCAGAACTTTCTTTTAATCTTCTCATTAGTTTAGTCCCGGTGCTTTGTGACCACGGGGTGCCTTTCTTCCGAGGTCCTGTTTAAATTGCTAAAATAATGAATTAGCTCCTCTGCTGATTACCTAGTCACCAAAACCCACAGAGGACGATAAATTTACTGTAATGCAAATCAGTTTTACAGAAATTATATTTCTTTTTTATCCCCTATGTAAAAGAGGAAAGAGGCTTACAAACTTTGGTTTTAAAGGTAGTGTTAGAGCTTCTAAGAAGATTAAGGACGGAGGGATGGAGTAAGGCTAGCTCGGACTCAGAGAAGACATGAATGATGGCTAATGCCTACTGATGGTGCTCGGTGTCCAGACAGCACTGTGTACCTTGCACATGATATTCCTGGCCCTTGGGACAGCCCTAGGAGGGGGCCTGGTGATTATCCCCATCTCATGATGGAGGCAATTCTTCCTGGAGAGGTTAAGATTTGAATGCAGGCCTGACTGACTTTCACAGCCTGAAATCCTGTGTTCCTAACTGCTCTAGTGCTTTTCTTGACAAGCATGTTCAATTTTCTGTTGTCTCTGATGGCAGTTGTGTTAATTCTAGGATCTTCCCGGGAATATTGAGATTAAAAAGTTTTGCTATGGTCAGATCCAGTGTTCCTTCCTCCATGAAGCCTCCTCCTCTCACCTTTTCCTTCCTGTCGCTTCATCTGCTCTCCCCAGTGAGGCAAAGTTAAGCCCCTCTGACAGCATTTCTCAAGCTAGACCTATGTCTCCTTTGCCTGGTTCTCCCCACCTGGACTGCTAAATCGATTCTCATCAGACCACGTCTTATCTGCAGCATTTGACATGTGCCTAGGGCAGCAGAAGTGCTCAGTACGTGGCTGTTGGATGAATGAATGGACGCCTGGAAGGATGAATAAACAGATGAATTAATGAGTGAATGCCCAGTGAGCAAAGGGCTGAATCATTCTCCAACTTATTTTATCTCTTTCCATTATCCTCAGGTTATTCACTATTCTTGTCCCTTTCAGTTCAACTGAATAATGTCTGAGGGTCAATTTTGGTAGGAGTAATCTGTATTACTAGTATAAAACCCATGTCTCATTACTCAGCCTTTATGTTATATATTAGACCATAACTGGATATGGTCCCTGTTTCCAATATGAAGAGGAAACAGAGCAGAGCTGTTAAGATCATGGACACTGGAGCCAGAATGTCTGGGTTCAGACCCAGCTCCTTCACTTTCTAGCTGTAGGTAAATCATTTCACCCATTTCTCTATCTATACAGTGGGGATTATAACAGTACATGCCTGTAGTAGTGATTTTTGATGTAGTGAATTGTACTGATGATTGAGTTTTTATCTGTATAATACCTACCTAGTACCTGGCGTTAATTAAAATAAATACATATGGTTTGCAGACAAGTAGAATAATAGTTCTGATTCTTCCCCTATCCAAGGACTGCCCTGAAATCACTGAAACATGCGAGAAGTCTCATCCATTAGTGGACAGCAGGAAAGCCCAAACTTAGCATACCTTTGTTCGAACAAGGGTAGGTTCTTGGAGTAATGTGGGAGGTGGCGATCCACTGACCACATCCAGACGAGGTAAATCAACCTCGGGGTTAGATGAAGTGACGTGTCTGAACCAAATTACCTTCATGGCTGTCAACTCTTTCCAAGGCCCTCAATCTAAGGTGCTACTGACTCTCCATTTCCAGGTACCCAACCATTGCCTTTTTGGAGGGTCAATTCTGCCCCTTCTATCACTGAAAGCTCCCCAGGAACAGCTCTGCTATCAGTCACTGAGACTCACTCTCACACTGAAGGCTGAGGAGACTTAGCTATCTCTTTTACTCAACAACGTTGGTTTCTCTGATCCGTGTTGCTATTGCTGAATAGCTTTTTTTTTTTTTTAAACCCAGGAACTGTAAAATTATCATGTAAAACCCATAGCATGTAATGTAGATTTTTTTGCACATAGTTGACCCTCAATAAATAAGTGAACAAATAAATTATGTTATAACTGGACAGGAAGGCAAGTGATAGGAAAATTAAAAGGGAAAAATGTCAGGTCCTACACTTAGATCCAAAGCAACAACTACAAAAGTATCTATGGAGAGAAAGTTTTAGCTTTCTCTGAACAACACCTAAGATCCTAGTCAATAACCAAACTTATTATGAGTCAGTTGACAGCGTGTTATTTGTAACCTCCAAAATCTTATTTAAATTTAGGTTTTATGAATTAAAATACAGAATAAAGGAGAAGCAAGGGGCTGTTTCACTCTCTACTGCACTGATCATTGATCACTTCTGGGTGGCCAGGATGTTGAAGGGACTCAGTCTTGTCATATGAGAGGGAGGAATTTGGCATTGAACCCAGAGCAGTGAAGACTCAGGAGGTACACTGTTTCCTTTATCATTCATTTGACAGATATTTATTGAGTACCTACCATATGCTGGTTCCTTCATTCAGGGAAGTTGCATTCAAGTGTGTTTGTATGTATGTGTCAGGAGGAGGACAAACAATAAATTGTAAAAATAATCGTGTGCAGGTAGTTCTTGCTTTTTGAGAGTTTGCATTATGCCACCTTGCACTCAGGAGAGACCTATATTAGTTCCACAAAGGGTTTTCGCATTTGGGAAATTGGGCAAAAAGCAAAAATAGTGTTCAGCATTGATTCTTCAGTACACCATGATAGAGGCAGTGCATACCCCAAGCAGCGAGACGGGTGCCCCCCTGCTCCTTCCTGGGGACAACACTCAGCATCTCATCATCAAGTCGTGAGAGCTTTGAACTGTGTCTGTGAGCATCTGTGCTTTATCTCAATTTATTTTGTGCATCCATTAGCAAGATGTATCCCAAGGTATTAGAAAAGCCCAACGGAGGTTATTTTTTGGGTCTTGGAAGGTTCAAAAACTTTTCCACATAAATTAATAGTACATCCTTCTTCTCTTTATGCCATTTCAACTTATGAAAGCTTTCATAGGGACACTCTACTTCCAGATAGCAGGGAAACCTGTATATCATATATAATGTATCATACAAAGCATAGCATATGGTATTTAATGTATGATGATCTAACATTCATTTGTGGGTTTTTGTATCAGCAAGTGGCAAATGGAGGGGAATAAAAGATGAGGGGCCAGGGCACTAACAGGGCAGAAGGAGTAGGGCACGGTCAGGGAAGGATTCTTTGAGAAGGTGACAGCTGAGCAGAGACCTCAAAGAAGTGGAATGGTGAGCCAAGCAGATGGTGGAGGAACAGCATTTCAGAGACAGGGAACAGCAAATGTGAGGGCTCTGAGGCAGGAGCCGGACTTTGAGGAACAGTTTGAGGAACAGTGAGACTGTGGCCAAGCAAATGAAGGAGCAGATGTGGGGAGATGTCAGAGAGATAGTGGGGCCAGGTCAGATATGGCCCTTGTAAACCACTGTAAGGACTTTGTCTTTTATTGTAGCTATATGGTTACTCTTTTAAAATGCATCCCCAACAAAACATTTCTTATGACCCAGTCCCTATTCTTTTTTTTTAAAGATTTTATTTATTTATTTGAGAGAGATAGAAAGATAGAGCATGAGCAGGGGGAGGGACAGAGAGAGGGAGAGGGAGAAGCAGCTCTCCACTGAGCAGGGAGCCAGATGCGGAGCTGGATCCCAGGACTCTGGGATCATGACCTGAGCCCAACGCTCATGCTTAACCGACTGAGCCACCCAGGTGCCCCCCCAGTCCCTATTCTTGAGAAACTCTCAGTTTGTGGAGAAGATGAAAACACAATAAATAGAATAACAGTGTGATGTGATAATTATGATGACCAACACATACACAGAATGCCCAGAGAGGGCTGCAGGTAATATGACTCAGTCAGGGGTAGCAGGGACAGCTAGAGATGGGGTAGCATAATTGTCAGTGCCCTTTGCCAAGGACTTCTGGCCCGGCTTTCCAGACATGGTAGGACTACATTTTCTGGCCTCCTTTTGGTTCAGTGCGGCCATGCTACTAGGACTGGCCGGTCAGTTCTGAGGAAGTGATGTGTGTCACTTCCGGGTTGGTGCGTTCAGTGCTGATGAGAAACACTCCAGAGCTCTCTCCCTCCTGTAGTGGCTAGCAGGGTTCAAGACGGTGGCTATTTCTCAGTCTGGGACCCTGAGTGACGACAACAAACACAGTGCCCCCTGCTGACCCACAACGAATGGGCAGTATGTGTGGGGGAAATAATCTTTCGGTTTTTGAAGCACAGATTTTGGTATTGTTTTTTTCCCACAGCATAACCTAGCCTATCAGGAGATGATACTAAACTGGATTACTCTTTAGGTAGAGAAAGCAGAAGTGCGTCATGTGCGAAAGACATCACATTTGCTAAAACTCCGACGTGTGTTTTAGTAAACAAACATTTAGCAAACAAACATCGTGCACGCACTTGCTTAATCAATGTAAGTATTTGAAAGACCGTGGAAGGCTGAAGGATTGGACTTTTATTTGGCAAAAGGTCCAAGGGAAGTAGTTTCCCCCAAGTGGGGTAATCTATAAGGAAACCGATTTTGGCTCCATATGAAGAATAGCTTTTCTAACAGTCAGAACTACTGTGTTGTCGTGGTGGGTAGTGAGTTCCCTGTCACCAGATGTATTTAGGCACAAGTGGAAAGAATACTTAATAAGAATGCTGAAGATGGGCTTTCAAGCATTACGTGAGAGGATGAACTAGAATGGACATTACAATCTCCTTGTTCCTGACACTTTATGAATTCATGGTCTCATGTGGCTTTGAGAAGGCTACTCACTATAAAACTGCATTAGTGTCCTAGGCCTGTCACAAATCACCACAACTGAGTAACTTAAAATTATAGGACTTTATTGTCTCACAGTTCTGGAGACCAGAAGTCCAAAATCAAGGTGTCATCATGGTTGGTGTCTTCTGAGTGCTCTGAGGGAAAATCTATACTCCTCGCCTAGCTGGCAGTCCCTGGCTTGTTGATGGGCCACTCCAATTCCCGCCTCCATTGTCATATTGTCTTCTCTGTGTCTTCACATGGTCATCATCAGTCACATTGGATTGGGGGCCCATCACTTCAGTATGACCTCATCTTAACTACGTCTGCAATGACCCTCTTTCCAAATAATGTCACATTTTGAGGTACTGGGGGTGAGAACTTCACCATATATTCTTTGTAGGACACGATTCAACCCATAACAAAACCAACAGTGAATTGGGCATTTACCAGGCAACAAGCTAAGCATTTTTCTTATATTCTTGTATTCATTCCTGACAATAATCCTATAAACTAGGGAGGAGTGATATTTAGGAGTCAAGATATTGAGCAACTGGCTTGGCTCGGGCCACAGCCAATCAGAAGAAAGCACCAATCAGTCAGACCCTCTGTAAACAACCATTAGGGAGGGCTCTGCGGTGATTTTGCTAACATGCTAGGTCCTCTTTCTTTCCATTATTCGAGAGGAGGAAAATGAGCTTTAGGAAAGGCTAAGGAATTTGACCAAGATTGCACAGCTAATGAACAGAGGAGCCAAGACTGAACCCAGATCTTGCTGACCATAGTCTGTATTCCTAACTACTGTTTTCAGCCAGTTTTAATTAGTGGCCACACACCATTCTCATGAAAAGACTCAGAGCTCTTAAAAATCAACACTCTCCTCTCCCGGAATCAGATTTAGGACATCTTGACAGCGATGACTTTTAGCTTAATGTTTTCCCCACCAATGCAGGCAGCTACCCTAGAAACCGCGTTAGTCTTTCTGGCTGGAGGGAAGGCTTGTCTGATGGGCTTTTTATTTAAAAGTGCCCAGCCTCCACCGTGTCCCAAAGAATCAAGAACAATTCTAAACCAGTAAACCTTGATCTTAGAGGAGTTAGGGGACATCTTAAAAACTTGTCCTTTCCAAGGAGTTATGGAGACCAGGGCCCACCTGGCTCAGCCACAAGCACACCCCAGACCACACCGCAGGTCCTTCTGTTTCTCTCTTGTGTCTACACTTCCATGTGGCTTCCATGGCTGTTCTGGGGGCAGGCAGAGACAGACGGTGGAGTGAATGGCATGCAGGGCTCCATTTTTCTCACTTCATCTGATGTTGCTGAAGGGCAAGCGGAATGAAACGGACGTTTATTTAATGCTGACTGACTAAATATGCCCTTAGTTGGGCTAAGCTCATGTCACTTCATTATTTCCAAGTGGCTTTTCTTTCTCGCGTCCCTGAAACCTTCATCCTCTACCTCTACCTCCTATTCCAACAAAGAATGTTGACCGTTCTGCATGCAGTCTCTCTCCGTGGTGCTTTTCAGGGAAGCTGGCAGACAGGACCTTGCAGCTTCCTCTGAGGAAGGCCTGGCCTCATCCCGTGGCATATCCATGAGTGCTTGCATTCAACAAGCTTGTCTCCTGTAGAGGGGTCCCACCTGCTCTCAGACCCATGACCTGGCTTCGGTGCGAGGTGGTGGCATCATCTGTAAGCTAGATGCAAAATCTGTTATCAGAGGTGACCTAGGCTGGAGGGGACCAGTAGAGCCTCCTCATCCCCTCACGGTCTCCCTACCTCTCAGATGGCTCATCCAACTACAACTAATAAGACTCCAACACTAGGACCACAATGGGCTGGTCAGAGCGGTGATGCATATGAGTGTCCGGGGGGGACAGGAGGAGAAAGCAGGGGAGGTGGAGGAGGAAACACAGGAAAGGCGTCAAGCTGGCGAGAGGCTCAGACAAGACTTCTAGAGGCAGAGAAAGCAAATGTAGACCTGAGGGACAGATGATACACCCGGGCCTCAGTGATACACCAGCATTTGTGAGCAAGACAGATAGCTAATGATCCTCTGAACAAGAGTGCAATAGAGTTGCAGTAATTCGATAGATTGATACTGAGGGAATCCGTGCGGGGCCATTGATTCATTTCCTCCACCCCGCTTCCTTATCAGTGCAATTTTCGGGGCCGGCACCAGAGGTGTCTCCGGGTAATTTGTATGAGGCGGAGAGCAGGCCGGTCCTCCAGGCGAGCTGGTACCCTGTGGCTGAAGTGCTTGCTCCTCTCCGGAGACCTGCGGGCAGAGCCTGCTCACCCAGCTCTCCTGGAGCACCTGCCCCAGCTGAAGCTGGTCTTCAGGGGCTCTTCCTTCCCTTGGCCTCCTCTGCAGGCCCTCCCCTGGCTTTCTTTTTTCACCTTGAGATGCTTTGTGGTGGTTATGGAAAAACAGGCACAGAGAAGGGAGAGGAGAGCTGGTCTCCAGAAGGTGGGGGTGTGGGGTGGGAAAGGACAGGGAGGTGACCAAGAGGAAAAGCCACTTGTCACTCACACAGAAGCTATGCTTTTGGGGTTTTCCTTTTTCCTTTTCTTTCCCCCCCAACCCCGAGATTTAGAGAGGAGATGTGAGAGATGAAGATGGGTGGAAATACCTCAGGAAAAAACGCCAGGAGAGAAAAAAATGAGTGTGTGGGTTGTTGGGCTGGTGAGCAGAGGTGATCTCCTGGGGTGGGCGGCCAGAACTCTGTTTGGATTTTCTAGCTTCTGCCAAACTTAGTCCCCACTCTGTCCCTGGGGGGAATTTATAAACCAGAACTGTATCTGTGGAAAAATGACACTCTTTTTTGTACCTTTTTTTTTTTTTTTTGTAAGAATTAGTTTAAAAATAGTTCCCTCCCTGACGTTGGGATGTTCTGTCACTCGGAGAAAGAGGGTAATTATGAGAGACGAGGGTGTAATGTGATTACAGGCGGCCCCATTGTGTCTGCAGAGGCACAGCCCGGGCTAGGGGAGGGCTCCGAGCCCGCAGTCTCCCTCAGCACTGCGCCCTTATTGAGCCTGTCAGATTTCTGAAAAGAACCCGAGAGCAGAAAACTCCCCGCAGACAGGGCCCGTGGCTGGCCCCGAGCTGTCAGGAAGGACACGCAGTGGTGCGGGGTGGCGGGGGAGGAGACGCGGGGCCAGGCCGGCTGTCACCTGCCACCCGGCCTGGCCGGCGCCCGTTCCTGAGGGGTGAACGTTCGCCTCGCCGTGCCCCCCGCCTGAGCATCAGCAGGGAGGGTCTGCTGTCTCGAATCCCACGGAGCCACATTCGCTTTTCGGCACAAATGGTCAGCCCAGGACGTGGGTGACTTTGTGTCAGAGCGGATTAGAGAAACCGCGGTGGCTGGGACGGGCAGTCTGGCTTCTGGCTCCCCGCCTGGCTCGGTCTGGCGCTACCTCCGAGCACTCTACCTGGCCTGACCGCCCAGAGCTACGCCTTCTTCACCTGAAGCATGGGGTCTTGAGTATCAGTCATGGGAATATTACCAAATGATTAATAAAATCTCAGGATCGGAAGGGAGTATGAGGTCATCCCGGGTTGAATTCCCACTTTAAAATACAGGTGGCTGGGCAAGTCTTACCCCCTCCACACCCGCCCGCCCCCTCCCCCGCAGACAGCACTGATTTCCTTCCATGCTTGCCCATGATTTTTGGTAAAGGGAGATTCCATTTAGCTGAGAATGTATCCAATTTTTATAGATCCTCAATAATTCTGTATTTGAACATATATATGTATGTAATATGTTAATAGATTTTAATGTAGTAATATATTATGTTGATTAATACATTAATAATATTTTATAGCAACTGTAGGATATTTGAAAATATATAATATAAAATATTAATAATGACCTAATATATTGCATGTTAACATATACTATGATTATCATATACTAATTATTATATTGTAATATATTAACAATATTACTATAATGCAATAATATATAATACCATAATATATTATAATATAATAAAATATATATTTATTTTTGAATATAATCCTATTTAATTCTCATAACAGTCCAGGGGATTATTCCCATTTTATAGATGAAGCTTAAAGTGTGGAAATGATTTGCCCAATTACACATAGTAAGTTAGAACCGAGCTAAATCCTGAGTCATATTTCCAGACTTTCTGGTTCAGTCATAGATGCCACAGCCCCCATACATCATCTGCCTCTATCCTTTGGAAGTAGGTCGAATATAAATAATAAATTCCTCATCAATTTCCACCCTTTTGGTCACAAATTCTTCCAAGAGTCTGACCTTTTGCTATCATTAATAGCTATTTTTCGTTGGTGTTTACTGAGCTGAGAGAACAGCATGTCACCATTTGCTGTTCAATTATTCTTCTTGAAGAGTCATCATATTACTTTTCATCTCCCTCTTCTTTACATTTAATAAAAACGCAAAGATGGGGCGCCTGGGTGGCTCAGTCAGTTAAGCACCCAACTCCTGATTTCAGCTCAGGTCATGGTCTCAGGGTTGTGGGATCGAGCCCCTCGTCAGGCTCTGAATTCAGCCGGGAGTCTGCTGGAGATTCTCTCTCCCTCTCCCTTTGCCCCTCCCCCTGCTCCTGCTCTATCTCACTTAAAATAAGTAAATCTTTAAAATAAATAAATTTTTAAAAGAAGATTGCCTTGTAAGAGGAACTGCCCACCTAACTGCATCCCAAATCAATGGTTTCTCTTTCCCGCCTAAGATACTCCTGAGAACACAGAAATTGGTTCGACACATAAGAGTGGTCTCTGTCCTCATGGGGCTTACAACCTGGTTGAGAAGACTAGACTCGTACACATGACACCTAAAGAAAAAGCAAGGCAGTCTATTTTTCTTATTACACTGGAGATCCTCAAACCAAGTTTAACAGGTATCTCTCACACGGTGAACAGAGCTAAGTGTGGGAGCAGTGGCCGGAGAAGGTTTCCTGACGTAGAGGTTCCAGTCCACCTCTGATGGAGGTGAGGGGTTGGAAAGTTAGATGGAGTTGTGGAGGGCAAGTAGGGAGAGGGGAGAGGGGTTAAAGGGTGTAGCATAAGCAGAGTTTATTGGAGTCCCAAGGCCAAAGGCCAGGTAGCTCTCCCTCTGGAGGCACCATCTTCAGTCTTTACAAAAACTTAAAATCAATTAAAACTAGATTATAGAAACAACACATAAGTGCCCTATCTGCATCTCTGAGATCAGGGAGCTGGCCATGTCTTTGCATGGATTCTAGGGCTTATGTCCATGGGCCAATGGGTCCAGGAGGCCAACTCAGGGCCATGCCAATTTATAAATGTGAGCTCCAAACCTCTAAGTAATTTTAACTATAAATGTAGAAATTGTTTGCTTGAGCTTAGGACATTGAAACCTTTTAGAAACAGACAAATCTTAGGAGTAGTCACCTGCAAAAATTATACTCACCCACATCCAGAATATGAGATAATTCATCCACCCTAAAAATGCCTAATGACAGATTCAAATATCAAATTCATGCTGTTTCCAGTTATATGACCTAACTATGTTAGAGTCGATCTCTCCAGCAGGAACCGAATAATTGCTTTCCTATCGGATATCCATTAATTTCATCAGATGACTTGTATATTGGAGGTGGCAACTTATAAAAGTTCAGCTCTAGAGGTCTAAAGGAGTTATTTTCTTCATTGTGTAAATTATGTTTTTTAGAGCATGAAATAGCATCACCCTGACCCAGAGATGACACATAGGTGAATTATATTTTCTAGAGCATGAAATAACATCATTATCTGCTCACCAATGTTCGAGGAAGCTCTGATGGTACCAGTATATGGAGCACAACTGGCTTAATTAAACTCAGTTACATGCTGATTGCATGCCAGCAACCATGCCAGGTTCCATTCGAGACGCCAGGGGTGAGCTAAAGAAGTCTCAGGTAACTCCCTGTGTACCTGGCAGGGAGGGATTTGCAAACCAAGAAGAAACAGGAGACCACGACGAGTGCCGTAACAGAAGTCTGGGGGAAATCCTTTGGGGGGGCCCAGCAGAAGGAAGCATCTCAACTGCAAGACACTCTAGAGAAAGCTCAGTGGGGAAGGTGGCCTTTGAGCTGGGTCTTGAAGAATTAGGAAGATGTTGAAGGGAGGAGGCAGAGGGAAAGGCAGTTGTGGGCAGTGAGGGGTAGAGAACTAGGAAAATCATGCCGGAGGCAGGGCACCATCTCCACCGTGGTGGTGGTGCAGGGGTGTGTGTGTGTGTGTCTTCAGGCAGCAAGTTGTCAGCAAGCCTTGACTGGCATCTGTGGAAACTTGCCTTGTCCTCTGTGGGCCTGTCGAGCCCTCCACGTGTTGTAAGCAGGGCGTGACGTGATTAAGAAACGCTTTGACATCTGCTGCAGCAATTGGCGCCAAAGATAAATACTAATCTGCCAAACTCAAAAGATTGTTTGCTTGTCGTTTATCTTATTTTGCAGTTATTTAGTCAGTAAGGCTCAGATTAGCTTTCCTCATTACTTTCCAGAGTGGTTTTGCAGGGTACATAATTTCTTAAATTCCTTTGCTCTCACTCGGTCTTGACAAAATGCATTTTGTTCTCCATTAAGTTATACAGCATCATCTTTGTTCATTATTGTTAAAAGGAGGCTCCAGTGGAATGCCAATGTTGTCTTATTAACTGCTCGATTCAGGATATGTATTGTAAAATATTGGACTTTTAAATGTTTTCAATCTGAATAAAGAAAAGAATTGACCATTTAGCTACAAGCAGCTGCTTTTCTGAGGTGGCTCTGAGCGTGGCCAGGCTGCTGAGGCGTTGGTGAGCGAAGCGTGTTTTGAAGGTTCTCAGAGTCCATGCGTGATCCATACAGGGTACAGAAAAGTACAACAGAGCCCACTGAGGGTGCAAAATGTCTCCGGTGGGGTGGGTTTAAACCTGCAGTAACTGGTGCATCGTGCCCTATTCTCTTCGACGGGAGCTCTCCTTCCTCCCCTGACCAGAGAGGGAGCCTCCGTGCACACCACTCCCTCTCCCGGCACACTCAGCTCTGGAGCTCTTCCATGGGCCTCTCCAGACCATCTCTCCACCCTTCTCCTCCCCTCATCTCTCTCCCCAGAAGCCCTTCTCTATCTGGCCCTGGATCTTCCGATTCAGCGGAAGGGGGAGGCCCAGCAGGATAACCACAGCTGGAGTCTGGAGGAGAGCAGGGTCCTGGCTTCCTTCCAGGAGGTTGCTCAGGCCAGCTGTGTCCCTCTCAAGGTGACATTCTCTACACCACTGACTCTCTTTCTAGATTCTAGTAACCTCTCTGCCAACTCCCATCACCTCTGTTGGACCTTAAAGATGGTAGCAGCTCAGCTTCTACTCACCCTAGAAGTCTGGATGCTGTGTCCTCACCGACTGAGCATGGCTTTCCAGAGCTCATCCCTGCGAGTACCCACAGAGACATGGCTTCCTGCGGAGGGTGATTTACCCTGGGCATTTCCTCCTGTCCCCAGTTCTGCTTAAAATTTACCTGTCCTCTGTGCCTCATTCCTTCAGTAGTCAAATACCAAAGTAATACAAGGTACAGTATTGGCAATAAATTAACACCTTCTGAAAACCTATTTGGAGACAGGTAGGCCTTAGACCATAAATAACAGTGACATTTTCATTTGAACAACAGCCTCATCTAACCTAACGGTGGACATGGTTCAGTGTGGTTTCATGCAGTTGCGGAGAATAAGATTCATTGCCTGTGAAAGGTTTCAGCATCTTCCCTCACATGGATCTTTCCACCTTGCCTCCCGTTGAAAAGCACTAAAAGGAACCAGAGGACCAGAACACCTGGCATTTACAGCGCTCATTATAGTTTACAAAATGCTTTCATAAACATAATGTTGGTTCATCCCTCCGTGAATTTTGTAAAATACGTAAGGTAGGCATATTGCCCCACTTTACAGAGGGGTAAACTGAGACTTATTCCTGTGAATGACATGCCGTGAAGCTGGTAGTAAAGAAATCAAGGGTTCTCAGGGTAACCTCTGCACGTTTACAGGGTAGAAAGGAATTTGGCTCACATCTTCTTGAGTTTGTTTTCCTCACAGGGAAACTGGGAAAATACAGTGACATTAAAAATAATAGTAATAAAGGCACAGGTTTATTCATTTCTCAGCAAAAAAAAAATATGTTCTATAAGTTAACGAGAAAAGTTTCAGTCTTCTACTTTATCTACACTTTGGCCACTTATATGGGCTTTAATGAGCAGTTGACCGGGGTAGGGACAGAGGGCTCACTGACACTGACTGTCAGCTGCAGGGCTGGAGATGGGGGTGGGGTCTGGCAGCGGAGGCCCAGAAGGAGTGGAGAAGCCCAAGCTAGTCAGTGCATAAGGGACTTTCTCTGTTTCTCTCTGTGGATTTACTCAATAGCTCTCCTCTAGTGAAGAGCCTGAGGACTATACCCCCAAGAAGCTCTCAGATTTCCCGAAGAACAGATAAAAACTGGATCCTTTCTTTGGAGTTTGTAATAGGAAAACGTATCCCTTTGATCCTAGTTTGCATTATCAAACAGGATTCCTGCAGGGAAATCATTATAGGAGTTCCCCCTGCTGAGCAAGACACCAGCTGATTCACTGAATAGGAAGCCTAAAGCCAGTGAACGATTTCCTGAGCCAGCGCTGAGAATTTTCCATGCCTTATCCATCAGGGGCTATGCTGGAAGATAATTATGAGGTAGGCAGTGATATGTCCTTGTCCTGGTCTAGGATATTATACCTTCATTAGTATAGACCCACCCCTTAAAGATCTATGCATTGCGCCCCACTGGGATATGTTGCAGGACTGTGCTCTGAGGGAAAGGGAGGGCTTTCTCTGACTGACACATACATATTCCAGGCACATGCCAGGCACTCTTTGAAGGCTTTTGCATATTAACTCATTTAACCCTCAGAGCAACCATACAAGCGACCATGATCGTCCCATTTTATAGAGGAGGAAATTGAGTCACAGAGAGGTTAAGTGAGTTGTCTAAAATCACAAAGTCTTTAAGTGAGGGCACCAAGATTCAAACTTTTTGAATGTCAAAGGATGTAACCAGTGGACCGGGAAGCCTTCACCTAAGAAGGAATTTGCGACGATGATCTCTCTCTCAGCTCACATAGAACTTGTTCCTACACTTAACAGGATAGTTATCTACGGAGTTGTTTCCTCCCTGCGTCTGCCCCCAAACAGAGGGTCCCTAGAGGGCAGGTCTATCATCCTGGCTATCTTTTGTCCCAGCATATAGCACAGATACCGAAGTTTCAGGGGCTCTTTATCTAAATACGCATGAACATACACACATGATGTGGCTTCAGCCAGCCTTACCTACTTAGGTGTCCACATTTTCCCCACAGATTGGTTTCTCCTATTTCCAAAGTTTCTGAAATTGTCCTATATGCCATGTTATTCCCGAGAACTGCTGCTGAAGTGTGTGAGGTGGCCCTGGGGACTGGGAACAGGCTGTCCTGCTAGCTATCGGCACAGTTTATTGTTAGGTTAATAAATGTCTTGCCTATCCCTTTCCAGGCTCTCTCACTGATAGCTTCAGGATTATAGGTCTTCCCCCTCACTTCTCTTTTGATTAATGCTGCCCATCACATTGTTTCTTATTATCGACCTTGGTACCCGTCAGACCACTCACACCCCCTAATTGTCTTTGCCTGCTGCATGTCCATCTTCGCTGAAAAGCTGATTTCTCTGATTACTCAGGTTCTGTCAGACTCATGGATTTATCTGATTCTTCTCAGGAATGAAGGAGTGATTTGGGGCCTTCTTTGCCCTTGGATTTGATGGAGGTTGTTGGCTGTGAGCCGGGTCATAGATGGTCCCCTTTGGGGGCCACCTCAGGGAGACTGTAGAGAGGGGTCATTGCCTGGTGGGCAGGGCATCTGCCTTGAAGAACCCATCTCTCTGTGTCCCCTGCCACTTTCAGTCACTGGCTTTACGAAATCCAGCATGTCATGTGATGGCTCTGAGTCTCAGTTTCCATATTTGTGAAGTGGGAATTATTTACAGTGAGAATCAAGTGTGTGTGAAAATCCTGTATAAACTATGAAGTGTCACGTAATCGATGGGACAGCATCAGCATCGCTAACGTGTGAAGAATAAAGGATCACGTGGTTCCATTTCTGCATGGGCTGGAGGTTTGTTATGAGACATCCAGCCATGGCAGTATCTTTCCTCCCCAATCTTCTGTTAGCCCCAGCAGGTAGAGGGGGCACAAGCAGGAAGGTGAATCATCATTCAGTGCTAAGTTAATGATTGTTGAAATGAGCAAAATGCAATTGAGGATGCTCAGGTGGCAATGAGTGACAAATGCTATGGTGGCATTGTGGTGCATCTTCTTGACCCACGCATGTTGAGGAGGACTATCATTTCATGCAGATGATCAGTAACTCTGAGGGAATGGTCTACTTTCCCAGGTGAGAAAGAGTAGAATATAGCTCCCTGGGAATCACAGGGGTTCCTAAATTACTCCTTGGTTGTTCCTGGCCCGTGTTGGATCCCTGAAACTGGACCCTAAGAAGCAGGAGGAGCACCAGGGTCAAAGCTATTCACTTGGCTATAGAAGCTGAGCATGAGGCCTAGGAGGTCACCTTCAGGGTCCAAGGCCGGGGGGAGGGGGTGATGCTGTCTTGAGCTGGACTGGAGCATGATTCTGGGCAAGACTGAGGTGGGTCATGTGACACGTCCAGGGTGCAGCCAGGGTCAACTGAAATTCACAGAGCTGGTTTAAAGCCTCTAGGGTCAGAACCAAGAGGAGAGGAGACACAGCAACAGAACCAAGAGGCAAATGCCACCTGTCCCAGGGGTCAAGGTGGGTGTACACCTCCCAAACACTATACGCCTTGGGAGTTAGAATACCCACACAATGGCCTAAAGCTAAACCAACAAAGTCAACATTTTTTAAATGTTCTTTTTCTCTGATTAGGAAAACAATACATATTCATTATAAACTAGCCAGAAAGGTGGTACTGTTAATACACTGATCCAGCAAAAGTCACTAGTGATTTTGGTGTATTTAGAAAATTTTTTTCTCTGTGTTTATTTACATAATTGAGACTGTACATTTTATAGCCTAGTGAAATAGACACTCCAGACCAACAAAATTCCTTGGTTTGCTATCCTTGGGGAAGCCCCGCCCAGTGACACTGCCCTCTCTCGGGCAGTCCTAGAAGGCAGGTCTACGGTCCACCTGGGTCCACATCAGCTGTCAGGCTGCACGGTCATGCCGGTGAGGCAGATGCCAGGCCTGGTAAGGCAGTGGTGGGGAGAAGCTATTTTTCCCTCTGTCCCTGGCACCACGCACACTTCTCTGCCCGCGGGGAGCCCAGGCAAGTGTTGACAGTTTGACTAGCTTCCTCTGCACGCTTCTCCTCATTAATGTGTGTGCAGACTCGTGTCTGAACATATAGCTGTGGTGGGGAACATTGTGTTTCAGTCCCAATCAGAATCACGAACCAGGTCTGCTAGAGAGAGCCCTGGGGGAGAGAAGGGTCTGCTCCTCTCCTGACCCTGTGATTTCTGACCAGTCTGAAGAGCTGACCCTCAGGCAGGGGTGAGGGGAAGCTCTGGAGAAGAGAAGTTTCAGCAGGGGTGGGGATGCCTGGAGCAGGAGACAGAGCGGACATGACAGGTGGGGGACAGAAGTCCCTGGGTTCCCATGCGCCACGCTGCACCTGCCAGGTTCCATCAGAGGAAGTTGGGAAGTGGCCACGTTTGAGTGGAAGACAGAAGCTGCTGGCTGAGATGGAGGGCAGCCTCAGGAAGAGCTTTGGGGACCAAGACCATGCAAGGAAGACTCATTCAAAGACCCTGGATGGTGACTCACCCCAGAGTGCTCTGAGCGTTCTGCAACTACCAACATCCCTGTGGGTCCGGGGAGGATGGAGTCTCACCCCTTAAAGAGACTGAGAGTAATTCTTATCCCAAGTGCTATAGGCAGACCTCGGGTCTCAGGTCTGAAATGTTACTGTGGGCTTATCAAGCCGTTTCCTAAGATCTTGAGTTAAGGATACTTGAGGTGTGAGGTAAGAAAGTGTCACAGGTGTGGGGCTTGGGAACCCAAGGGTCTGAAGTCAGTCGGCTGCACACTAGTCATGCGATCGTGGGCAAGTTCCAGCTTCAACTTCCTCGTCTGTAAACTGGAAGGAATGATGCTATTTATCTCACAGGTTGTTTGAAGTATTTCACACATAATATGTATTAAGCATTTGACACGGGGCCTAGCATAAATTAAGCACTCTAAAAAAGGTTAGTCTGCCTGATTGTGCTTTCTGAGGTGCCATGCAGGACTCAAACTGAATGAGTTTGACTGAGTTCTTACCATCCAAGGCATTTCACTACAAGGACCCTGAGTAATTCATGAGCAGGGACCAGAATTGGTTTTTATCAAAACCTGGGACATCACTTCCTGAAGCATTGTCCTGATTGGTCATGAAAACGGCCTTCGGGGACACAACTGAGCAGGGCAGAAAGGCAGCCGGCAGCCATGCGTTCATCCTTTCTCCCTACACGTTGCCACAACCACCGTGCTTGGATTTGCAGGGGCTAGCATCTCTTTATATAGAGATATAAGCTGAGTTCAACAAACACTTATTAAACAGCTACTGTGTTTCAGTGGTAAAGGAATGTCCTTGTATCGAAGGGTATTTGGGGGGGGATCTTTCTTCAGAGCCAGTGGTTGAGTTGGTTAGGGGTTGTCCCTGCTTTGTCCCTAGGGGCCTTTCTTATAACTCTTTCTATGTGAGGGGCTTGCTTCTCCCTTCGTGCTGACTGCTGACCAGCACCCCCATTCAGTGTAACTCTCGGGGAGTCATGGCTAAAAGAACTGATGTAAATGAAAATGGTGCTGTTTCCAATCCAACTAAGTTTATCACTGTTCATGATGATAGCGCTTGCAGCAGATATTTAGATCAGGCTTTAAAATTAAAACTTTCTTATAGGGGTGCCTGGGTGGCTCAGTCTGTTAAGCGTCTGCCTTCAGCTCAGGTCATGATCCCAGAGTCCTGGGATCGAGTTCCGCATTGGGCTCCCTGCTCCGCGGGGAGCCTGCTTCTCCCTCTGCCTCTGCCTCTGCTTCTCTCTCTCTCATGAATAAATAAATAAAATCTTTAAAAATCCTAGCTTACAAATACATCATCTGATTTAATATTCACAGCAACCCTGGAAATTGAAATTGTTATTATTGCCTTCATTTTGTATACAAGAAACTAAGACCCAGGGAGGGTAAGTAAATCCTTCTAGATCAAACATTCGTTTAGGTCAAGATATTTCTTTGAGCACCTACCAGGCACAATAGTATGTGTTGGGCATATAATAAAGAATATAGTTCCAGCTACTGATTGAATTTGAGTTCCAATGCAAAAATCTTATCCACTTTTCAAGCTTTTCATGCCATCCTGTACTTTTCTCATTTTATGTAAGTGAAAATGCTCACCATCTACTATTAGTTTATTCTTGACTTGACTTGACTCATCTGTCATCTATCATCAGTTACTTAAACAATTAATCAAACATTCAGGGATAGAGTCCATTCTGTTCTCTACATTTACCAACTCCCTTTAAATTCATTTAGGACCTGAAGAATCAGGTAACTCTCATGTGGATTTTGAATCATCTGGTTATACTAATATTGGCCTAAATAAAGCAGAAAGCTGAATCTGGGATTCAAGATTCTCATTCTTCCTTCAGAAAATCCTCAAAAGCAGATTTTCATGGTGCTCTAGAACATTCTATGGCATGAATTGTTAGTAGAAGCTAAGCAGAGGGAAAAAAGTGTCTGTAGAGGGATTCTTGTGTCAAATAAATTTAGAAATCACCTATTTAAGCGAGTTAAATAGATTTCTTTACAGAAGAAGTTTTCAGAGACTTTGATATGCTAATGTGATTTGTGAACCATCAGGATAGACGTCGACATAGATGTAAATATAGATTTAGTGTGGATATGAAGGTGAAGGCACAGATCACAATGCTAGCTAGACTTATATAGATAGATAGATAAGAAATAGATGATATAGAAATGAAAGGCAGCATCATGTACTGGTTAAAAGAATAGATTCTAGATTTGGATTTCCAGATTGAACCAATAGTTGCTAGTTGTACAATCTCTCTTGCTTTAGTTTCCTCCTCTGTAAAATGGACATTACATTAGGGTTATTATGAGGATTAGCTTAACTAATATATGTAAAACACTTAGAATCTGTGGCATGATAAATGCTCAATAACTAGTAGATGAAAATATTAGCTATATTCAGCATGTAGCATTTCCAAATGTAGGATCAAAGACTCTTCTTTTAATGGCATCTTATGGGACTCATATTACAATAGGATACTCTTTCTAAGATGCTTCTGAGGGACTTAGAGCACAGGTTGGAACAAGGTAGGATCTGGGGACCATCTTCTAGAAGATGGGGGGGAGAATGCTGCATGACGTCACTGTTTGAGGAAAGATGCATCACTGGAGGAACTGGGTCTTCACCATTGTCGTCTTCAGC
Organism: Zalophus californianus; assembly: GCF_009762305.2. NCBI lineage: Eukaryota > Metazoa > Chordata > Mammalia > Carnivora > Otariidae > Zalophus > Zalophus californianus. Next base: position 51,811,004 of record NC_045604.1, on the reverse strand, counting down.
ACAGGTTGATAGCCCAAGAGCCTGGGCCAAGGAATAGAAAGTAAATGTCATGATCATCATCGCTTCTGCTTTCTTCCCTCATGACAGATAATGCTGACTGGTCATGACACTCTCTCCCACTGACCTTCTCAACACAGCACGTCATGCATGCAACCTGCATGAAAGATGGAATCTGCGCGTGAGACTGCTTCATAACCCTGATTCGGTCATCACTAGGTGGTGAAGAAGGCAGTAACACTTCACTCCAGCTGGTTGCTGAAACCCTAGGGCATGACTTGGACAGCTCATCCTACCAACTCACTACATTTTCAGCTAGTGTTGTTTAAAGTCTGAGGAAGTCAAATAGCAACAAAAATCATGGCAGTTAGTAATAGTCAAAGTGAGAAAGACGTTGGTGGGGAGGTGGCTGAATGTCAGCTCAGATGACTTTTAGGGATTCACTTTTGAGGAAGGAATTAAAGGTTCCTGAAGCGAGAATTCAACAGAAGTCTTAGTGAGAACACGTGTTCCTTCATATCTCAGGCTGGGAGGATGATTTTCATAGAGGAGGTCATGTCATGTCCGAGGAGAGTTTCCGGTCCTTCCCTCTCATCTCTGAGTAGTACTTCCAGTGGGTACACATGCCAAATGATGGATGCAGAGATTTAGAGCTCACCTTAGACCTTTGTATCTGGCAGGGGAGGAAGCAGCCCCAGTTCTCCGCGGTAGACCTGAGACTAGAGAGCAGATCTCCTGACTCCTGGCGCCCTGCTCTGTGCACTGTACAATCCTTCTCTTTGATGCTGACTCAGGGTTTTCCTCTCTCCTCGATAGATCCGTGTTTGTGCTTGGGATCCTTCAAGTTTCTTCTCTACTTCCCTTTCACTGTCTTTGGATAAAAGCTGTTTCTACCTATCATATGGAGAAGAGGGCCCATTTCTCCATATGGTAGGTAGAAACAGTGATGTTTCAGTGAAACATAATTACCTAAAGGGAAATTATTACTGCAATAATGGGTTCTTTCATATTTTGGAGTGAAAAAAAAATGTGATTTTCTGCAAAAAGAAGGAAAATTTTGTTTCGGCACCACTCCAGGTGTTGTGGAGTTTCTCTGTGGCCCAGTTGGTACATCCTTATTTTGCATGTGTAGATAAATGGAGCGGGGGAGCTGTTTGACTCCATCATCTGCTTTTTCTCAGAAGAGTACTGATTTCAGAAACTGAGTCGTTCACAGCTCCCCACAGAGCCCAGGGAGCAGCCTGCCTTTCACATAATCATGTGCATGGCATTCAGCATTGGACATCCTCGAGACTGCCCTTTCATTTGGGGGCTGTACCAAATGGATGTTTAGGGAGGAATGAATCAATTGGGAGAGAAAGCAGAACATGAACTGTTTTCTTGGGTATTTTTCATATTAATCTGTTATTTAAAAAAAATAAGGTTTTTGTCTCAGCTGTGTGGAGCTGAAAAACAATAGATGTATTCTCATATATTTATCTAACAAGTATTATCAAATATCTACCATGTGGAAAGCACCATGTTGGGTATTGAGGGTCATATAAAATTGATGTAAGATGACACTTTCTGTTCTACAGAAGCTTAAACTCTAACAGAGGTATACCATAGCTGACACCCTCCCTAACCCTCTTCCTTCCCTTCCACCAGGGGATCAGCTAACAACCAACCAATGCTTTAGTTCCTAGGAAGGTCTAGAATAAAAATAATTTAATCAGCTTCTGCTGACAGTGACATTTCTTTTGTATTGAGGCCAGGCCTCAGCAGAGCAGGAAAGAACCAATGCTTCTCGCACAATCGTAGGGAAGGGGTGGGGACCATGGTGATGGTCTTCTGGTTCCTAAAGGACAGGATCAAAAGCTGAGAAAGCCAATGCTTACTTCTGTGAAAGGTGATTACTGCATAGGTAACCAAGGAAGGAGAACAGCCAGTCTCAGCTCTCACTGGGAATACACATTCCCTCGTTTATGGACCACAATCTCTCTCTCTCTGCAGGCTACTGATGGAAGCGAGAGCTCCTACTTTCTGCCAAAGCTTGAGATATTGTTGCCCCGACTGGCAAGATATGAGGAGGAATGAGGCTTCTTCTCTGGGGAGGGCTGGAAAGGGAAGTGGCTAACTATGGGTCTTGATGTAGGGGCTGCATGTCTCAGGTGAAGAAGACAATCACAGTGAACACCGTGTTGCAGAGACAGGTCTGGAAGGGATCATCTCAGTTAGCAACAACTTCTACACTTGAGGTGTGCCTGATTCTACAGTAAAGGATTCTGAGTATGTACGTTATTTTCTGGAGTGCTTAGTCTGGTGACAACTCATGTCAAGGGCAGCCCAGAGATAGAGGGGACCTGGCATGTCCCATTTTCCAGACATTGCAGGAGAGGGGCTGGAACAACTGTGGTTACAAGAAGAGGCTGGGAGCCCTGCTCTTAGGAAGGCACAGAAGAAGACCCCAGGCTGGAGAAAGAGGAAACTCAAACTTCCCCAGATAGCAAAAGTCTGAGGTACCCTGAAACACCCAGGTTTCATTCTCCTTTCCCTCCTTTCTTTAGCCTGTTCTTGATTTCTTCTTTTTTCTTATTGCTTGATTTTCTGAGTTCTCCTTTCTTCCTTCCTTCCTTTCATTTCTTTTTCCTTCCTTCCTCAGGGAAAGGAAGGGTAATCTTTTTCTGTCTCTCCTTCTCTCAGTCCTTCCATTCTTTTAGGATTTGTTCCTTCTGCTGAGTATTTGTTGTTATTTTGTTTCATGGTATCAAATCAAGGGCACAGCGTTTTCTGTTCCTCGTGTGATTACAACCTCACTGTAGCTGAGACTGCTAGACTCCACCCAATATTCATTTTCTTCTTCTCTCTTGGTGGCAAACACATAAATATTATTTGGGGCCATATTGCATCCAATTAAAAAAAAAAAACTACGCTTCTCAGTCTTTCTTGCTTGGTGTGGCTAAGCAATGAAGGTAGGTCCAGTGAGACATAAGCAGAATATTGTGTGGGACTTGGGGAAAGACACATATAGGAAGCTGACCAGCTGATAATTGCAGACTTCTTCCTCTTCCACCTTCTTCCTTCCTGCTGACCAGAGCATGGACATGGGACCTGGAGATCCAGAAGCCATCTTGGACTATGAGTGAACTTAAAGATGGCAACTGCACAACTAGTAGATTAGATAGGAGGAGGCTGGGTTCGTGGTGCCACTGTGCATCTATCATACCAACCTTTGGACTGGATGTCTCTGAACTTCCTATACATGAGAGAAAAACAAATTTCTACATTGTCTAAGCCCTTATTATTTCCATTCTCTGTTACTATAGCTGAACTCAGTCTTAAGAGATTGACTAACTTCATCAAAACTCTTTCCCATACTCCAATTATTCCTTCTCGGATCATTGACTCCTCTGTCTTCACTACTAGGCAGGACTCCATACTATGAGGATTAACTTAGGCATGCTCACGTTACATGGCTAGTCATACACAGTGAAGCATCCCTGACTTGGTTCTCCGTCCAGCAAACCCTTCATAGGCACAAACATAAGACTTTGAGGGAAGTTTGGAGCTGTAGCTTTTGAAGGTTTGAGTACCCACAGCAGAGTCTCTTTCAGAATGTCAGATGGGGAAGCAAAGGCAATCTGTCTGAGGCTGTCAGCTGTCCAGGAGCCTGGACAAGGCAACAATTTACGAGGTATCTTCAGAGACCGAGTGTAAGAGAGGGCTTCATCAAGCGGATTTTCCTGGCTGTGTTGTATGTACATTCACAAAGTAATTTACAGTTCCCTTGGAAACATGAAATAGTTAGGGTCTAAATTTAGAGTGTTCATTCTGAGCTGTTGTAATAAACCCAAAGAATATTCAGAGTGAAGGAACAGAGGGAAGAGATGTGGGACAATTGAATCAATCTAACCACCAAGCCCATCTACCAGGTCATGGAGACCATAGTTGTTCCTACAAGAGATCAACACCACTTCCCAGTCCTCCCAGTCAAGGAGCAGAGGGGAGGTGGCCATTTCTCTGCCTATTCTAAGAAGTCTGGTCCTAGCACTTTGTTTTTTGGTTTACTCCTTTGCCTTCTCAGTTATATGAGGCCCCACGACATTCGCCATCTGTTTTCTGTTCAATTTTCTTGCAAAGTGTCTCAGTGTGTGGTCCCAGAGAACTAGCATGTGAAACCCTCAGGATGTAGCCAGATTGAATTTTCAAGATTCATCCACATGCTGATTTCCCAGGAAGGTTCTGGCAGCCTGTGAGGTAACACACATTCGTTTCCAGAGAGCAGGTGTGAGGTGGAGCCCCGAAAGGAGAGTGGAGACTCCAGATAAGCTCTACCTTTTATGATGACAACGCATGGGGTGTTGACTGTCTCTGGGAACACTGTTCCTTCCCTGGGCCTGATAATTTATCATCTCTTGCCTGAATTGAAATATAAGTCCTCCAACTCATCTTTCACTGCTTTCTGTGTGTCTCTTTCCCCACCATCCTCCATACTGCCAGGGAAGTGAGCTGGCTCAGACCAGACTCCGTTCCTGTCTGAGCTATGCCTATCACTGATGTCCCCTGCTGAACTGTAACACTGACCTCGGTGCCATTTATCCAATAGTTGGCATATTGCCTACGTGATTTCAAAAGAATTTTATTGAGTTTCTGAGTGAATAACACTATCGTATCCCTGCTTTACGATCTTTCAATGTCTCCCTGCCATCTATATTCTAAGTTCATTAGCTTGGCATTGCAGCTACTTCATGACATGATTCTATTTAGGTCTCCAGCCTCACCTCTCACCACTGCTTACCTCTTCATCTGTGTCTGGGAGCATGTGTCTACCTATGCTGGCTGCTACCATGTTCCAGCATGCAACATGGGGTTTTTGAATTCACTGGACTTGCTCCTACTGTTCCTCTGCTGAATATGCTCCTGATAATTCTTTTCTATTCCTTATTTCCTTACCCCCCTCCCCCACCAATGCACTGTGCCTATCTAATGCCTCTTTAACTTCAAGACTGACCATCACCACTTTTGGGAAGCTTTCTCTGATCCTCCCCAGGTTGGGCTAATAATTGTGTTTCTTTTCCACTCCCACAGTTTTCTGCATTGCACATTCTACCTTTCCTTGTGACTGTATTTTTATATTTCTGTTTTCCCTTTTGGACTATGAGTTCTTTAAAGGCAAGGACTGAGCTTTTAATTCCACTCACAAACTCATATTTTTTTTCATTGTTTTAGGCATGGGGACACTGTAATGAACAAAATAATGCCCAGGGAATTTATACCCTAGTGGTGGAAGAGAGAAAAGAGACATAAAAACATCAAGTAATGATAAGTGTTATAAAGAAAGTTTGAATAGAAAACAGGGAAGCAAAGCAGTGCTAAGAGGTCTAAGGATACCTTTGATGAGAAAATATTTAAGCAGCTACTTAAAGGAAGTGAGGGAATGAGCCATGCAGATAACTAGAAAGCATTTTAGTCAGAGAGATCAGCAAGCACAAAGTCCTGAGGTGGGGTTATGTTTGAGATATTCCAAGAAGAAGGCAAATGAGCTAGAGGGAGAGTGACACAAAGAAAAGTCAGAGGGGTGTCTGAAAGCAGAACCTTAGAAGCCATGGCAAGAGTTTTTCTTTGAGTAGGATGGGGAACCATTGCAGGGTTATGAGCAGAGGAGTGTGACTTACACGATGTCTTAGAGGAGAAACTAATGGGGTTTGCTGATTGACTGAAAATGGTAGACCAGAAAAAGAAAGAAATGAAGGATGGCCCCAAGATTTTTGGTCTGTGTAAATCAGGTTTAGAGCATGGAATACCAAAGACTTGACTTTATACACCCCTGTGCATAAAGTCTGAGATAGCTATTAGAACCCTAAAAAGTCATATTGAGGAGGAAGTTGGATTATGAGTCTGGGATTCAAGGAAAAAGTTGGGCTAGAGATATAATTTTGAAAGTTGTCATTGAATGTTCATGGAAGTAAATGGAGTGAATGTAGGAGAATACAAGGATTCTGAGGATTGGTCCCTATGGTGTCCTAAGGTTTAGAGATTCCACTGATGATGAGGAGCCAGCATAGATGAATGAGAAAGAGCCCCTACTGAGGCTCGAGGAGAACCAAGAGACAATGGATTTATCAGTATCAAGTATTTCACAGAGTAGGAAGGATTCAACTGTGTTAAGAGCTATGAATCCATCCAGTAAGATGAGGACTGAGAGTTGATCATTGGATTTGGCAATGGAAGTAATAACTGACTGAAAGCAGAGGAAAATAGATGATGCAGAATAAAGAGGATATTTGGTGAACTGATGTCCTTGAGTAGGCAAGAGTTGGTAGGATCCAGTAATCAAATGGAAAGATTTGGCTTTAGAGAAGATCCTCATCACTGGAAGGAAGGCAGTGTAAAAGCAAGTGGAGTGGGTTGACAGATGGGAAGGTGGGAGTAGATAGATTTCTCTTCTGATTGCTTCCATTTCTCAAAGTAAGAAGCCAGGTCATCAGCTGAAATGAAGGGGAGGGCACAAGTCTTATTAATCTCTGGGTCCCTGGCAATTAACATGGTGCCTGGCACATGGTTGGCATTAATGTATGGTGGATGAGTTGAAGCACTCCCCAATGACTTGGCATTTTCTGGTTGGGAAATGTAACACTACTCTAGCTTTGTGCTCCTTATCTGTTTGGAACACTTGCTGGAATTGTACAAGAAGAGAAGATGGGATGCCATGGTAGAAACACAATGCTGATTTGATAAAAAAAAATGTGTGTGCATATTTATATATGACATTTATAAAATATATATATACATAGATGCATATCTATTACATATACATACTTAAAATTAAACCAATTTATAGACATTAACAAATACTATGTACTAGATTAACCCATCTTAGATCATTGTTCTTCCCTGTTATAGACATGGACAATATTCTGCCAGCTATAGGAATACATATACTGTCAAAAGATTGTGTGGAGTCAGGTCCATGGAAGGCCAGAGAAGGAGCTGTGGTGGAAGGAGGGGGTCTCTAGACTCCCTTCAGCTGCATTAGAGAAATCATTTTATGCCATGCACCTAGGCCTAATACTGGGGGTCACCAAGAGAAGAACGTGAAAATGGGCTCTAAAGAACAATACAATTAGGTAAGCAAGGAAAGGGAGTGTGAGTTACTAAAAGCCAGAATTTAAAAGTCACGTGTACATGTGACATGTTTTGCATTTGGAAGACTTCCCAGCCTGGAACCAGCTGCAGTGGGAACAGAGGGGGCAGAGCCTGACATCTGTTGGGCGATGGTGTGCTCTCAGGGACTGCTGTGGCTTCAGCCTGCAGAGGAGTGGCATGTTTCTCCAAAATGGGAGCTCTGGAGGAATCTATGAGGTAAGCAGTACAGTAAATTTTAGTTTGTCTCACTGACCTACCTTTTTTTTTAACATCTTATTTTTCTCTTGGCTTTTTTTCCTTCTCCCTTCTCCTTCAACCAGTTCACAGAATTCACAGTGAATAGCAGACAGCAGGATGTGTAAACCAGCCTCATAAATTAGGGCTAGACAACTCCCATCCGTTTGACCTGGAACCATGAAAGTGGTGAGAGAATTAATCAGAAACAAGATGAGAGTGAATGAAGACAGAGTAGCCTGGGGTCCTGCCTGAGGAGAGGCTGTAAGACCAGGGAAGAGATGGGTTGAAACATTAATGTTAAATCTCAGGGCTCTGAAGTTAACACTGGCTGGATTACTGGAACATGGTGAGGGAGAGGGTGGTCTCAGAGCCGACAGGAGAGACAAAGAGCAAATGCGTTTGGAATCTCTGAACCATAACCAGATGCATTGTCTATTGAGATCGATGCACACAGAGTGACCAGAGGGAAGAGGTGAAAGCCTTCACCCGCATCCGTCCTGGCATACCTCAGCCACTAGCTCTTCTGTTTCCAAGCATAGTAGTACAATAAATATGAAAAGTCCTGTCAACTGCCCAAGTCTGTCCTTATTCAAATCAGCCAGAACAGGTTTCTCAAAGTAAATGCCAACATATCAGAAGATTAAAGGCATCTAGGAAAAAGGAGTCTTGAAATAACTCCCAAACAGGGTATCACACTCTCAGACAATTGGTGTATTTCCAGGCTCTGCAAATTTATCCATGCTGTATACTGTGTTGTAAAATTAGCCATACCTTTCCAAGTACTCTCTGCTAGTCTGGTTTCAGAAGGTTGTAAAAGGTGCGAAATCTGTTGTAAAGATAGTAACATATTCACCATGTATATTTACAACACATTCCTGCAGGCAACCTGTAGCTCAATGGAACATTTACTCCGTAGTACAATTTTTCAATAATATTACATGCATTAATAAAGGTAATTTAGAAAAAGCCCCATAAAGTCATTTGACTTTTTTGCCAATTGCCAGAGTAATAAAATGCCTTTACATTATGCAGCAATAGAAAAGCTGTGCCCTTTTGCTTGATTAAGTTAAGTCCTTTCAGTGTTTACAACTAGGTATTTGTGTGTCACTTTATTGCCATTTTTTAAAATTTGAACTATGGATTTCCTGTCTCTGGATGGCACTATCCTTATAGTTTTGGAGAAGGGAACTCTTATTACTCACACAAGAAGGATCAGGGACATGAACATTGGCCTAGAATGTCCTGTCACTGCCAAGCGCTTGTGACTCTCAGGCCAACCAGCTCCCTCAGTCAACACAAGTGAGCAAGTGTTCGCTGATCACCTACTATGTGGTTGGCCCTGTGGTAGGGACTGTGGGGAATATTGGAGCAAGATTGTAATCTGGGGTAAGAAGTTCAAAACAAGCTTTTCTATAGTGAGCCTGCAGTGGAGAGACACCCTGAACCGTGAACACATGCTTCATCTTCCATAGATGATAACCACACTCGAGCCAAGGAGAACTGTCTTGTCCCCAAGAAAGAGGGGACAAAAGAGATGGAAACTGAATGAAGGGAGAATCATGGGAAAGGACGATGAAATCTGGATGGGGTTGCTGGGAAGGACCTGAGAAGAAAGGAACTAAAAAAGATGGATTGCTCCATGATATGAGGTGTGATGAAGAAGTCTCTTCATTTTCTGATCAAGGAATCTAAGACCTTGTTAATGGAGGAAGTGAGGAAGTGAGACATGATGGGGGAAGATCTAAGGATTTGAATGGGCCAAGGGGAATATGGGTGTAAGGCATAAAAGAAGCGCACACGAACAGGTACAATGTAGGGGACATGATGTGCAGCTGGTCCATCACTAGGTGCCTTACCCATTGGTCTATGGGCAGAGCTTCTTGGACCCTGATTCCTGTGAATGTGTCATAGGTTCTGATTCAAATCAGTCCTCCACACATCACATCCAAGAAGTAAAAAATAGCATGATTTATTCATGCATCCATTCAACAAGTAGATGGCAGGTAGCATTCCTATTGCTAGAATTACAGTGGTAAATAATACAGACACAGTCTCTGCTGTTCTGTCCTCTGGGAGAGACAAGGCCTAGCATGTAAATCATGCAAACACTTAAACAACCCTAAATTGCAATTGGTAACCAACAAGATGCTGAGGTAGAGAATATTGCTGGGCAGGCAGAAGCTACTTAAGAAAAGGTGTTCAGCAAATAATCCAAGCAAGAAATGGGCAGAAGACATGAACAGACATTTTTCCAAAGAAGACATCCAAATGGCCAACAGACACATGAAAAAGTGCTCAACATCGCTCAGCATTAGGGAAATCCAAATCAAAACCTCAATGAGATACCACCTCACACCATGGTGGTATCAGAATGGCTAAAATTAACAAGTCAGGAAATGACAGATGTTGGCGGGGATGCGGAGAAAGGGGAACCCTCCTACACAGTTGGTAGGAATGCAAGCTGGTGCAACCACTCTGGAAAACAGTATGGAGGTTCCTCAAACAGTTGGAAATAGAGCTACCATACGATCCAGCAATTGCACTACTGGGTATTTACCCCAAAGATACAAATGTAGGGATCCGAAGGGGTACGTGCACCCCGATGTTTATAGCAGCAATGTCCACAATAGCCAAACTGTGGAAAGAGCCAAGATGTCCATCGACAGATGAATGGATAAAGAAGATGTGGTATATATATATATATATATATATATATATATATATACACAATGGAATATTATGCAGCCATCAAAAGGAATGAGATCTTGCCATTTGCAACGATGTGGATGGAACTGGAGGGTGTTATGCTGAGTGAAATAAGTCAATCAGAGAAAGACATGAATCATATGACCTCACTGATATGAGGAATTCTTAATCTCAGGAAACAAACTGAGGGTTGCTGGAGTGGTGGGGGGTGGGAGGGATGGGGTTGCTGGGTGACAGACATTGGGGAGGGTATGTGCTATGGTGAACGCTGTGAAGTGTGCAAGACTGTTGAATCACAGATCTGTACCTCTGAAACAAATAATGCAATATATGTTAAGAAAAAAAAGAAGAAGATAACAGGAGGGGAAGAATGAAGGGGAGTAAGTCGGAGGGGGAGACTAACCATGAGAGATGATGGACTCTGAAAAACAAACTGAGGGTTCTAGAGGGGAGGGGAGTGGGGGGATGGGTTAGCCTGGTGATGGGTATTAAAGAGGGCACATTCTGCGTGGAGCACTGGGTGTTATGCACAAAGAATGAATCATGGAACACTACATCAAAAACTAATGATGTAATGTATGGTGATTAACATAACAATAACATAACATAACAATAAAAAATTTAAAAAAAAGAAAAGGTGTTCAGGAAAGTCCTCACTAAAGAGGTGATAGTTACATTGGGACCTGAAGAATGGGACCTAAAGAATGAGAAGAAGAAAGTCAGGCAGAGAGTGTGGAGGTGGAAAGGACTGGCCCAGGGAGAGGGGAAAGCATGTGCAAAGATCCTGTGTTGGGAAAGAACTTGGCACCTTTGAAGACTCTTGAAGACCAAGATGGCTGATGCATAGTTAGTAAGGAGGCAAGAGGCATGATGCAGAATTGGGGAGTGAGTTGGGCCAGATCATGTAAGGCCTTTTACACCAAACAAAGGAGTTTATGTTCGATTCTCATGGCAATGAGCATTTGTCAAGAGATTTTGAGCAGAAGTCTCCAAATGTTCATGTTCAAGGATTTTTTTCATCTCTTGGTCTCTATAAAAATTTTCAATAAACAAATTCTAAATATGCACAGGTGTGTATATGCCCCAGCCACAATGCTACAGAAAATGGTACGAAGCTGCTAAGGTTTACTCATTACAGGTCCCTGAACAGCCAACAGATGGATAATAACATTTAGTCATTGCCGACTGGTAATTACAGTATATATTTAAAGGAGAAATAACTACATTTCTTGCTTCAAGTTCTCTCTTATGAAACAGAGAACCAATACCTCCCAAATTATATACCAGAGACACAATCCATAGTTCCTCGAACTGATAGAAAACTCCCCGAGGTTAATAATTCATGCATGACCTGCGACTGCAGTTGTACGTTTTATCTGTTTTCATTAGATGTGCTCCTTTATTGAGTTTCCACTGTGCACATCAGTAGCCTGTGTGTGCCCCTGTTTGAAATAAGCTGCTTGCTTTTAAAATGTTCTGGACAATATAATTTCATCTGAGCCATTATGGGGAACACATGGTTCCTGTTCTGGCTTTTAAAATCTTTTCACACTGATCTCTAAGACTGTGGTTGGATGTGGGTCTCAACCTTGCCTAGGTCCAAGGAGTTGTGGCTCTCACTTTCTTACAGATCAATTGGCCCCTCTGCTCCGCAACACAGACCTCTCTGATTCCAAGAGGAGGTTTTCTCACGTAGGGCATGTTGCAAGAAGGCATGGCACACACTTTGAATGAGCATAGCCCAGTGACCAGCCGGGGGAGAGTGACATCTCAGCCCGTTTGAGCCTGACAGCAGCATGCAGAGAAGCCCTGCATCAGGGTCTGCCCCAATCTGCCCCAAATCTTGGGTCAGAAGCTCGGCTCTGTCGCTTCTTTCCCTTAAGGCACATTCTTCCAGCCACAGATAGCTATGATTTTTTCCTTTATTTTATTTTTCTGGGACTAGATAGAATTCCTGAACTAAGAGCTGCTTTGTAATTATTGGTGACATAGTCTAAGTTATGGCTCTAGTCCTTCTCTAACTGATTGTAAAACCAATTAGAAACCATGTTTCTATGAAGATACATAATAGGTGTAGAGCAATAGATATGCACAGATATACAAATTATTAATCGTGGCCATCTCTGGATGGTGGGATTTTAATTATTTTTCCTTTTATTTATCTGTATTTTCTAATTTTTTTCTGTTTGGTTTATGTTAACCTGAATTATTTATATAATAAAAAAACAAAGCAAAGAAAAAAATTATTCACTCTTGGTGCCCAGAGGAGGGGAACCGGCAGTCACAACAAGCTGGGGTGGGGAGGAGAGAAGTGACAGCCCTTAAGACAGCCTTCAAGACCAGCCAGCCCCTGAGGAACTCAGGGGATGTGGGTGCCCCAGACATTTGCTGCGTGTCTGTGTGTCTGAGTGTGTGTACATGTGTGTGTGTGTTCCAGAGGCTCAAAACCTCCCTGATCTGCTCCCTGTATCATAAACCCAGGAAACACTTCACTTGGATTTTTATCATCTTCTGGAAGTAGTGGTGGCACAGAGCGGGTGAGGGGTGGTTGCTGATGGGGTGGGGAGGTTCCTTCTCGGAGACCCACACCAGCAGTGAACTTGCTTTCTCTCCTTTCCTCGTCTTCCCCCTGCTTCTCTGTAGGTTGTCCCCTTCTTCCCCATCCTCCTTCCCCTCTCCAACTTCTAGTCCTCCTTGTCCTCCTTCCCCTCTTCTTCCCACACCCCATTCTCTTCTTATTTTATTCTACTCCTTTTGTTTTTGGAGGGGAGGGCACTGTTCTTGAACCATCTATCCTCCTGCCTTCTTCCCTGTCCCTATTTACGGCGGACACTTTCAACACTTCTGACTCTTAATAATCAAAGTCAAACTTCTGGAACATAGAAAATATTTTCTCTATAAAACATCAAATCAGATAGTAGGAAGGGAAAAATGAAGGGGGCGGGAATCAGAGCGGGAGACGAACCATGAGAGACGATGGACTCTGAGAAACAAACTGAGGGTTCTAGAGGGGAGGGGGTGGGGGGATGGGTTAGCCTGGTGATGGGTATTAAAGAGGGCACGTTCTGCGTGGAGCACTGGGTGTTATACACAAACAATGAATCATGGAACACTACATCAAAAACTAACGATGTAATGTACGGTGATTAACATAACATCATAAAATAAAATAAAGTAAAATAAAATAAAATAAAATAAAAATCAATACAAAAGTTGTAGTGTTTTTGCCAATCAAAAGCACTGGGACTTCAAGACAGTTGTCTCTACTGTGACTTTTTCAATGCCTATTTGGAGACACACTCGATTTCTGTGTTTTTCTAATTTTCTGTCAGTTGGTTGTTTTTTGTTTTTGATTTTCCATTCTCCCCACTTGTGGGCAAGGAGTGGCTTTTGAGGCAACAAAGTCCTTGTCTCCATGTGGGGAGGGAGGTGTGTGGTGCTCAACAAGGGAACATTCCTCAGTTAATATTCATCAAATTTTATTCCAGCACATGTAAGATGGGACCAATTACACTCCTATCTTTTAAGGTTGTTATGAGGATTTAATGACCTAATCCATGAGAACCTTTAAAAACACACTGCCTGGTGCATAGTGAGGGCTCAGTAAATATTATCTATTATTACTATTATTGACATGCTGCCCATTATTTTCCACTGAGAAAAGACAACAGATGACTGGATTCATCTTCCCCAGGTGTGAACAAAGATGGTTTGAAGCCACATCAGAGCTCCAGTGACCTGCACAGGTGTTCTTCTCCCCATACCTGGTTTCCTTACCTGGTGGGCTCCTGAGCCCTGGCATGGTCACTCTAGCTTTCTCCCCTGCCACCCCACCCCCCTGCCAACATCTTGCTCTCAGGAGCATTCAGGGATTTTGCTGGCTTCTCAGTCTGGTGATCAGTGGCCCACGGTGCTCCTCTGTCCACCCCTGACCAGGCTAAGGTATATATGGTCACATGGGACACACAGAGACCTAGGTGTGCTGGCCTACCTTGGGAGCAGCAGAAACTATTAAAAGCCCCTGGAAGAGACTGACCAATCATATATTCTCCCTGGTGGGAAGTAAGTACTACCAGGTTCAAGGTTCCTGTTCACATTGGTGACCCCTTGAAGTCCACCACCAAGCCTGTAGTCTAGGACTGAATCTGGAGCTGTTGCTACCCCTAAGGCAGGTGGGGGAGCCCAGAGAGGGAGTGGCCTATGGCTTTGAGCTGTCCTGCTTCCCTCCATGTCAAGAAAGTCACCACACCCCACACAGAATGGTCCAGGAAATGTTGAAGCTGCTTGGGCATGCTTTAGTCCTTCCTTGGGGTTGGCTCTAAGGAATCCAGAGGATTACTTTTCTGTAGAGTCCTAGCATCTGAACCAGTGATCAGCCTGCTGGTATTGCTACCTACTGACATAGTTAAGTGGTAGCAAATCATGGGAAGTTCTGCAAAGACATTGAGCTATTTTTCATCTCAAATAGCAGAGACTGGAGTTGGAGTTGTAGAAACACTGTGTGGAAATAGCTGCTTACCTAAGTAGCCCGATCACATGACATCTACAGACCTCTATGGAATGGCTGGCAAAACCTCCATTTCCCCAGGGATCTCTGCAGCTCCTTCACTCCCACACACAAGCACACATACATACATGGGCACACACATGCACAGGCATGTGGGCACACACGTATACACGAATATACATGCATGCACATACGCACGTGCCCACAGCAATGTCCAGGGCACCCACACACCCTGAACACTACAGGGGTGTGCTGATCCTGCAACAGGACTTAAGGGCATTCCTCTCCTTTTCCCTCTTCTTTTCCTTGCTCTAGCAAATCTAGCAAATGCTAGATTCTTGAAACTATTCAGTTATGCAGACCAGCTAAGAGACATTCGCATTTGTGCTGGGTCACTTGCTAAATGAGTAGCCCTGGAGACTAGATACTTAGGGCTGTCATCTGTCCTGAGAAGGCATTTGTGAAGGTTAAAGTGAAGGGGTGACAAAAAAGATGGAGCTGTAAGGAATGCTAAGCCCTCACTAAAGTAAGTGGCAGAGGAAGGAGGGCATCTCTGTGGCTGAGTCCCCACTGACGTGGGCTGAATTTGGCGGGGATCCTCTTTCACCTGCTCATGGAGGACTTAGGAGAGGCTGTCAAGTCCAGAGGGCCAGAGAAATCCTTGCACTTGAGATTTAGGAGGCAGAGCCTCCCTCCCTGAAGCTTCTGCCTCTGTAACCCAGAGAGTCTCCAATTTTCTGCCGGACATTGGTCAGCTTCATCTGCAGCCTCATCAATGACCTTGGGCATGTTTTGCTTTGCTTTTGCAACACTTGCTTGTCCACCAACACTGGCTCATTGGTTCCTCCATTTCTCCATTTTCCCATGGGCCCACTCTCTCCTGGTACCCTTTCCTTCTCCCCGCCTGGCTTAGACCCATGGCCTGTCCTGTTAAACCACTGTCCTAACAGGAGGGCTAACGCCTTCCCTCTCATATCCATCTCCTCCCTGTCCCAGGACAGTCTCCCACTCTCCATCTAGGCATCCTTCCGCCTTCCCAGGCACTATGGGGAAAAAACCTATCCCCAGCTGTGTCATTTATACCATTAAAGATTCATGGCCTCCAGCAGAAGCTAGGAACAAGGAGGGCTCCATAACCCTTCTCTCTGTCCCTCCATCAGACCTTCCCTCTTCTCTCCCAGCCCTGGTATCACTATCTCTCCATAATCCCTTGTAGCTGCGAGCTGATCTTCACCTTTAGCGATGACAAAAATAGAAATATTTAAGTAGAATCCTCTAAGACATAGCTCAGTTGTCACCTCCTCCAGGGAGACCTCCCTGAGAGCAGAGTACCCCTCCCAACTCTAGTTTAAGTTCTCTGCTTGGGGCTACCATAGCAGCACGTCCTTCTCTTTACCACGGCCGTTATGATGCCAGCCTGTGACTCAGTCTGCCTACTGGACTTTCTGGGTGGGGAGCTCCTGGAGAACAAGGATTATATCTTATCTCTGAATCTAGAGTGCCTAGCACAGAGTAAGTGCTCAGCATACTTTTGTTTGATGAATGAATGAATGAAGCCCATCCTTCATGGACACATGAACCCTGCCTGACCAGGTGCCCTGTATGGCACACAGTAATCAGGGCAAGGGGGTCTCTCTAAAGGGACACAGGAAAATCCCAGAGGTCCCAAGAAATCATCTGCAGCATGGTGGTCCGGAGCCAGTTACATCCTTATAACAATGAGAAAGCTGTTCTCTTCAACTGGCATTACACAGATTTTTTTAACTGCTCATTTTGGAGGGAGGGGAAGCAATTTCCTCTCCTGTTCTTCCCTTCCACAAAGACAAATTCACCCTTGGCTTGGAGTCCAAATTCAACCTTGGCTTGGACAGGTACAACCAACTATAAGCTGGTGCAAGGGAGAGCGTGAAGGGGTTTAAGCCGTGTTTGGTTTCCCTCTCCCCCTCACATCTCTCTTAGTCCCCTTTTGCTGTGTCAAAGGGCCAGAATTTTCATGCTTGAAGGGATCTTTTGGACCATCTGGCTCAATTACTTGCTTTTGTACTTGAGGAAACTGAGGCCCAACGAGTTAAAAGACTTCTCAATGCCATGTAGTTAGCAAAAGGCATGCATCAGGATGCCTGGCCTCCTGGACTGGAATCCGCTTCCTTGTCCACCACGCTGCATTGCTTCCAGCAGAAGAAGTCTTGGTTATGTGTCTCCGGTGGGGGATTTCATCCCTGTGACATTAAGATGGCCATCCTGTCACATCTCCTCCCCCGCGAGGAAGAGAGCCTCTGACAGCCCCTGAGAGCAGATGTGTGGAACCCTCCAAGCATAAGACTGGCATTCCCTTCACCTTTTACCTAACTGCCTATCTCAGCAATGGGTAGAGCTATCTGTTCCCAGCTTGGCAGGATTGTAGCTCTTATTGATGAAAGAGATATCAAGCCAAGCCTGAAAAATGACTTAGCATTTTGAATGTTGGGAGACATAGACTAATGGGCTCTCCCTTCTGAATCTCCCTTCTGTACTCATTTTGGGGTCCTATGACTACTGTGGACTCTCAAATCATGTATTCAGATTTCATTCATCCTGCAAACACTGAGTGCCCTGTGTGCCAGGCCCTTTCGGGGCTCTGGGATTCAGCAGGGAACAAGGCAGTTTGCTCTACTGTCTGGTGGGGGAAGAAGGCAGCACCCAGCACAGGTGTTATGTAGTGTCAGGAGTGCAACTGTTATGGAGTAAACACACCTAGAAACGGGACCTGGTGACTGGTTGGGCACATGGGCTACTGTAGCTTGGGTGCACAGAAAATCCTCCCTAAGGAGGACATATTTGAGCAGAGACCCGAATGAAGAGAGGAGCTGCTATGCTTAGGTCTGGGAGGATGCATTCTAGGCCTAGGCAAAGGCTTTCATGAGGCCGTGATTGATGTTAGAGAAATGGACAGAAGGCTCATATGGCTGGAGCCTGAAAAGTTTGGGGGAGAGAAAAAACAGACAGAAGGACCCATAGAGTCTAGTGGACAAGGGAAAGGAGTTTGGATTTTATTCTTAGCATGAAGCTTTGGAGAGGTTTAAGGGAGCAGAGAGTGACAGGAGCTGATTTGTATTTTTAAGAAAATGATCCCATAAGTCAATGTTCACAGCAGCGTTATTCATAATAGCCAAAAGGTGGAAACATCCCAAATGTCCATCAACAGATGAATGGAGAAACAAAGTACATCGTAATATTATTCAGTGTTACAAGGAAGGAAACTGTAACACCTGCTACAACATGGGCGAACCTTGAAGTGCTGAGGGAAATAAACCAGTTACAAAAGGACAAATAGTATATGATCTCACTTATATGAGGTATCTGGAGAAGGGTACCTATGTTCCCAGACAGCTCAGATTCAGGCAGATGGAAGGCAGAAAGGTGGTTACCAGGGGCTGCGGGGGGGGGGGGGGTGGTGGATGGGGAGGAAATGTTCAATGGGCCCAGTTTCAGTCAGAGATGATGAAAAGTTCTGGAGATGGATGGTGGTGATGGTTGCACAACAGTGTGAACGTGCTTAATGTCAGCAAATCATGCACTTAAAAATGGCTAAATGGGGGTGCCTGGGTGACTCAGTCAGATAATCATCTGCCTTCAGCTCAGGTCATGATCTCAGGGTCCTGGGATCGAGCCCCATGTCAGGCTCCCTGCTCAGTGGGGAGTCTGCCTCTCTCTCTCTCTCTCCCTCTGCCCGTCCCCCTGTTTGTGCTCTCTCTCTGTCAAATTAATAAAATCTTTAAAAAATGGTTAAAATAGTAAATTTGATATTATGCATGTTTTACTACAATTAAACACAAACATGGGGCACATGGGTGGCTCGGTTGAGCTTCAGACTCTTGATTTCAGCTCAGGTCATGATCTCAGGGTTGTGAGATTGAGCCCTGTGTCGGGCTCTGTGCTGGGGGTGGGGTGGAGCCTGCTTAAGATTTTCTCTTTCCCTCTGTCTCTCTCCTTCTCTTAAAAAAAAAAAGAAAAGAAAAACACAAACAAAAATAAATAGAAAACAGAGACCACCCTGGATTCCGTATGGACAAGCGATGGTGGGAGAGCATGTGGAAGCAGAAACAAACAACAGTTAAGAGACACCTGTCATGGCCCAGGTGGTTTGGACCAGGTAGGAGGAATGAGAAAGAAAGGGAAGGATGGAAATAATTTCAAACTTAGAGAAAAGTGGTGAGAATAAGCAAAAACTCCCTGTCTCCCTTTACCCAGGGGATTGGTGAAATATTTCAGAAATAAAGTGGAGCCTGACTTCATGATGGTCCAGGCATGAGGGCTGAGGGACGGAGAAACTTGGAGTCCCTTCCCCAGAACCACAGGAAGCTGGCTACGGAAGGGCAGCTATCAAGTCATAGACCATCGAGTACCAGCTAGCAAAGCTGGGCCCAGAGAGGTGAGGTGAGCTCTTCTGGGACACACAGTGGATTTCGTGATAAGGCCAGAATGTGAGCTCATCACATTTGCAGCTTTTCATCAAAAGTAAAACCTTATCAAAGATAATGCATTAGCCATTTTTCACCTTTATGGAAAGGTCAGGCGATTAGTGAGGGAGAGGTAGGCTGGGTTGGTTTCTCAGAGATGGATTGTGTCTCCCTGTTGTCAGGCTCTTAATATCCTTATGGGGAAAGGAAGACAGGCTTAGTCCTGTTAACTACTGAAGACACCAGAAAGTTTCTCAGTTTCTCCACCTTCTAAATGAGTCTAGCAATCTGTCTTTGAGGCTGTAATGGGAGTAAGAAGAACTTGTATTTCAGTTAAGAGGGTTTTAGCAGATAGAACTCTACCTGAAATGCCTCCCCACACCCCCAAATGGCTCCCCTACCTCTTGCCACAGTGATTAAAATCCCAGTGATGGAATCATTCTTTAGGGTTGCAAGCAAAAAATGCTGAAAAGCAGCTTTACATTTACATTTACATTTATTCATTCATTCAGTCTGTCATCCATAATGTGCTGAACTATGCTAAGCACAGGGTGATAGAACTAAGACATTATCTCTTCCCCACAATGGGCATCTGGTATTTTAGAAAGAACATATGCTTCGCAGTCAGACAGAGCACTTTGAGTACCGGCTCCCTCATGTTTAATGATGTTGGACAAGTAACCTACACTCTCTGAGCCGTGGTTTCTTCATCGGCAAAGTGGGACCTGTGGCAGTTTTAAAGCATGGCTGCAAATTCTTTTATTCTCCTCTCATTGAGAGGGGGGTCTCTGTCGCCTCCCCTCAAATGGGTTGATTATGATTGCTTCAATGGATAGAATATGGTGAGTGATGTCATGGGATTCCTGAGGCTAGGTCATGAAAGCCATGGAGCTTCTCCTTGTTGTCTGGAACATTGAGCCACCATGTAAGCCACCATCCTGGAGAGGACACAAGGAGGCACACCAGCCTGCTAGTCATCCCAGAGCCTGGGCCAGACATGCCAGTGGAGCTATCTTGGCACTGGATGCTCCAGCCTGGATTCTTCTAGCCTCTGGCTGTTTGACTCTAACCAGGGACCAGCTGGGCTCACTATGCTTTGTGCAAATTCCTGGCCCAGTGATAGAATCATTCTTTAGGGTTGCAAGAATCCATGGCATTAATGAAATGGATGATATTTTATAGCACTAGGTTTTGGGGTGGTTTGTTGCATAGGTAACTAGAGCATGGCCAATATTACATCGTTTAGGATTACTGTGCATTTTATTTTATTTTATTTTTTAAAGATTTTATTCATTTATTTGACAGAGAGAGAGAGCACAAGCAGGGGGAGTGGCAAGCAGAGGGAGAGGGAGAAGCAGGCTCCCTTCTGGTCAAGGAGTCTAATGCGGGACTCAATCCCAGGACCCTGGGATCACCACCCGAGCTGAAGGCAGATGCCCAGTTGGGCATCTGAGCCACCCAGGTGCCCCAGATTACTGTGCATTTTAAATAGAAAATGAAAAAGTATATAAAGCATCTGGTTTATACTATTGTCTTAGTCTGTTTGGGCTGTTATAACAAAATACCACTTATAAAGACTAGGAATTTATTTCTCACAGGTCTGGGGGCTGGGGATCCAAGATCAGGATGCCAGCACGGTCAGGTGAGGGCTCTCTTCTAGGTAGCAGACTTCTCATTGTGTCCTCACATGGTAGAAAGGGCCAGGGAGCTCCATTGGGGTCTCTTTTATAAGGGTACTAATTCCATTTAGGAAGGCTCCAAGCTCATGACCTAATCACCTCCCAAAGGCCCCCACCTCCAAATACCTTTAGGGTTTAGAATTCAACACAGAAATCTTGAGGGGACACAAACGTTTAGACCATAGCACTAGAAACCCAATAAATAGGTGTTTCCCTTTTCAGACAAAAGATTTTCCCTGTATATCTATAGAAGCAGGCATGCCAACTCATAACTAAATACAATGTGCAAACATTATAACTGATATGAAAATAAAGTGCAAAAAGTCAATCGAGGAGCAATTTAATTTTGTGAGGATTGGGGATCAGGGATTCCCCTGAGACCATCAGGGGAAATTTCAGGAGACATTTACATCAGGCCTTGAAAGACTGGCAGAAAAAGTGGGAGGGGGTGTCTTCTAGAGAGAGAGGCAGCAACCTGCGCTTGGTAAACCCTCCGATTGTTTCCTTACTCCCACCTCAGCCCCTGGTCAGGCTCTTCTAAACAAAGCAGCCGGTGAGTCCTTGATGATGTAAGAGTAAAAACCAAAGTCCTAATGGTAGTCCATGAGTAGAGTGACCATATAATTGTTGGTTTGCAAACTTTGGAGTTCCCTGGGTGAAATCTGAAACTGTCTCCTGGACGCAGTGGGCAGGGAGGGAATGAAGAAAGAGGCAGTTTACTCTGGATTGGTAGGTGGCAGCTTTAATAAACAAAGGAACTTACATATGAGGCTTGTCTTTGGTGGCCTCAAGAGAAGATCTTCACATCTGCCACAGAATCTTGAAAGTTTATATAGACAACTTAATGGGGTTCACTCAAGTATACCTTCCAGATGGGTTCTTTTTTTTAAGATTTTATTTATTTATTCGAGAGAGAGCAAGAGTGAGAGTGACTGAGAGAACACAAACTGGGGGAAGGGCAGAGGGAGAAGCAGATACCCCACTCACCAGAAAGCCCAACTTGGGACGCAATCCCAGGACCCTGGGATCATGACCTGAGCCGAAGGCAGACACTTAAATGACTGAGCCACCCGGGTGTCCCTTCCAGATGATTTCAATAACATCTGACTCTCTCAAAGGTGTGTCCTTGAGGTGATTCCTAGTATGGGACCAGTGGGCAGAATGTACCCTCCAAGGACAGGGCAGGGGGGAGGAACCTCTAATTGCCTGGATCCAGATCACCGGTCAACCAGCAGTCACATCCTCTTTATGACCTTCTTCAACAATAATTTATCATCCAAACTGGGGCATTTAGAGAATGAGCGGTGACACCATTAATAATTCTGCCAGAACAACAGATGTAATTCAAGATTGTTCTAGGCAATTGGAATGTACAGTCATTACCCATATAGCTTTTTAAATCCTAACCCTACCCACCACCTCGAAGGCCCCCGGCCTCATCGCCTATGTCTCTGTCCTCCTTGCTTACCCCAGGCCAGCCATGTCAGCTGTCCTGAAGATTCTTAATTACGCAGGGCAAGTACCTGCCTCAGTCTCTTCGCACCTCTGGCCTCTGCCTAGGATGCTCTTCCCCTGGATGGTCACACGTCTCATTCCCTCACTTCCTTCAAGTGTTCACTCAAACGTCATTTCTTTGTAAGGTTTTTCCTGCCTACCTGATTGAAAATGGACTCTCAATCATGTCCAAAACAACACCTGACACTTAGTAGGTCCTCAATAAACATCTGGTGAAAGAATTCCTAAGTGAAAGTGGTTGGTTGGTCTCCGAAATGAAATATAGTCTGACAATGAATAGTTCAGGCAGCTTGGTCTAAGAGCGCTGGAGAGTGTTTTGCATGAGAGATTTTTTTAAGTTAGTAGCTTTTGAAAATAGCCAAGAGCTATGTCTAAAACAAAATGTATGGCCCACGCTCAGCACCATTCTCTGTTATAAACTTTACCTCCACATCTCTTAGTATCATAAATTATTATAGCTAGAAGAAATCAGCTCTAAAATTCTATGATTCTAAGTGAAAAGCTCTATTATATCTTAAAAAATTGAAATGATATTTTTTTCTGGATAGTAAAGAAAACTGGAGGTCAGGTAATAAAGGGAAACTGAGGATTTGGGCAATTTATGAGTCAATTTCTTGGGGTGGCAGACAATTGGGATTCTCCCAATCGCTTTGGGGGTATTTCAAATCTGCCTCTAGCTGATGGAGTCATACTTCTTCCATTTCTTTAGCTTTCCACTAAAGTCTGCAGATTCTGGTAGATAAATTGTCAGCAGTCCTTCCCATTTTTGAGGCATTAACTTTAAATCCTATTAAGTTTCCTCATATATTAAAAATAAAACTTCTATTAACTTTTCCTCTGTCAGTGTGATTAGAGTTAAATAATTTTTAACACTTGGGTAAAGCAGCAGAAGAGAAATGTGCCCCCAGAGCTCCCACACGTAGGTTGTGGGGCTGTCAGAGAGGCCTGGACCAGCTAACTCCCGTGGAGGCTGGCCCACATCCCCATTTGGATGTGTTGGAGGGGCTGCGCTTCTATAGGCTGTGCTCCCAGCAGTATAATAGATGATGGTGGGACCCCAGGCTATGGTGGATGGATCACTTGAAGGTGGATTGCTAAGCAAGACATCGGCTTTCTAGAGTACCATTGGTGTGAGACTACGGGGATGGCCTACCAAACAGGCCTAGTTTTTCACAGAATTCGTCATATGGCATCATCACTCCTGGAGATGTCTTGTGACTCAGCCTCAGTCTTCAGGGAAATAGCTTATTTTTGAAGCTGAACATATGGTATGTGAGACCATGGGCTTTATAACCAGATATATTGGCGAAGCTCTGTTTTTGTCACTTAACAGCTGTAAGTCCTTAAGCAGAAAAATAGAGAAGGAAAGAAAAAGAGCAACTATTTATTGAAAACTTATTTTGTCTTGGACACTGGGCAAAAGAGTGTGTGTGTGTGTGTGTGTGTGTGTGTGTGTGTGTGTGTGTGTGTGTGTATAAAATTTATATAAATGATTCTCCTCATTCAGTTCTCCCTTGTACAATTAAGTGCTATTTTCCCACTTTATAGATGAGGAAACCAAGGTCCAGGGATCACAACTGATTTAATAAAAGCCATGTGACTTGTGCATGATAGAGTTTGTATCTGAGCTTTGGTCCATCTGAATCCAGTTAGTACTTTTAACCATGAAACTTTAGTATAAACTATTGAAACTTCCATCCTCGGTTTTCCACCTGCAAAATGGGGAACTAGCACGCACTTCATAAGCTTGTGTTATGAAGATTACAGGAGATGATGTGTGTGAAGTGCTGAGCACAGAGCCTGGCACAGAGTTCAGTAAATGTTAGCTGCAGGAACAGCAGCAGCAGTACTAGTAATAATTAAATTTCCCCTTTCTTGCAATGCCAAAAAGATCTTTATGCCCCAATTAATTTCTTGACTATTGTAGGCATCATTATGCTATGTATTTTGGAGAGAAAATGATAACACCATATATTCATTCATCAATCCATTCATTCATTTGTTCAATATATACTTAGTTAAAGAGTATGGGAATTAAGGAAGACAAGAAATCGTGCCTCATCTTCAAGGAGCTTACAATCTGGTTGTAACCTAACACATAGGATAAAATAATGAAGGGGGCATCTGGGTGGCCCAGTCGGTTAAGAGTCAGACTCTTGATTTCAGCTCAGGCAATGATCTCAGGGTCATGAGGTCTGAGATCAAGCCCCGTGTAGTGTTGGGTTCTGTGGTCAGCACTTTCTTTCTCTCCCTCTCCCTCTGCTTCTCCCCCTGCTCACACTCTCTCTCTCTGTCTAAAATAAATAAAATCTTTTAAAAAAAAGATAAAACAATTAAGGCAACAAATGAGCCAGCCAAATAAGCAAGGTTTGGAGAGGGCAGTCACCACTGGCCAGAGATGTGGAGGTGAACTTGAGCTGGGCTCTAAAACAAGAAACATTTGGCTTTTGGGAGAGAAGATGGTCAGGGCACCTAGTCCCAAAGTCAAGAAAGTTCTTTGGGCACCAGCAGGCAGTCAGTCCCTCAGACATGAAACTTCCATTTTATAACCCATACTCTGAGATAGACAAACTTGGACATGAGTCAGGGAGGGTTTTTATGGAGGTTTGACTTGACATAGAAGCAAAAGAAGTAGCTTATTCCTTACAAAGATTCTCTTGAATTTGAAGATTATATTATAGCACTCTACCATCACAGACAGACCACCACCACCATCACGATCATCGTCATCACCACCCCCACTATCCCCCCACTACCATCATCACCTCTACTACCACCATCATCACCTTCCTCCACCACCTTCCATCAACACTGTTATCAGCACCTCCAGCACCCCTATTACCATAACCAGCACCATCATCACCACTAATACCTCCACCATGAGTACTATCACCTACAACATCGTTACTTCCAAGGTCACTACCATCACCATGACCACCCCCATCCCCACCAAGCAAAACTCCTAACCTTGAGCCAAGGTGATTCTGAAAATGTGTGGGCCTCACTTTAAGGCCTACACCAGCCTAACCTGAGTGAGAGATTTATATCTTCTGTTCTCTACTGTGAGGCCAAGTGGGAGCTGGTCTTGATCCCAAGTAGACCTACTGGGAACACCTTCCCCTCCTTGTGATAATTTGTTCAAGCTGCTGTTGCAAAGAAAATGCACTTAAAAGTTACTTGCCTTACTCTGAGCCAAAGTTCCCACCTCCTTCAAGTGTGCCTCGCGAGCTGAAGAGAGATCAAGTTATTCACAGTTCCAGGAGGTGGGGTGGTGACGGTGGCCATGGGGAATGGAGCCCAAGAAAACCTGGCAGACAGGGGCTGTTTCTCTCCCACTCGAAGCAGCCCACTCCCTTCAGGCAATAGACAGCTCTGACTTCAAACCCTAGCCAGGGACACTGCTGCATGAGTAATGCCCAGAAAGATTCTATATATGGTTTCTTTCATCTCCTATTGAAATGAAAGAACAAGAGAGGCAGAGAATAGAAATGAATTGTATTCCTACTGCAGAGAGTTCATTTGATAAATAATGTATATAGAGTTTGCACTAATACTGCTCTTTTCCGATTCAGCATGTGCGGGTGAGTTTTGACATATATTCTCTGTATTTCTAACAGACGGTGAATGACTGGTGTCTGGATTGGCATTATGAAAGACAGGGCGGACAGTTAACATTTGCTGTAGTGTCAGCAAGGTTAATCTGGCTTTTCCCTTGAGCTGGGGGCAGGGCGCCTTTGCCTTTCAGTGCAGATGTGGGAAGTAAGGCAGGGGACAGACAGAGAACTTGCTGTGCCCTGGGATCCTAGGAATGGGTGGCAAGAAGATTCCATGCGCCACCAGTGTGGAGAGATGAAGGTACAGGCAGGCAGGGAAATGTGAGTCTTGAGAGCCTTGCTCTGCTGCCTTCTGCTAGCTTCTTTTCTACTAGATCACAGCAAGTCCAAGACACCCACTGGGCACTGGAAAGAGTGCAGAGAAATGTACCCAAGCTTTCCCGGTGGACTGCCTAGAGGCCAGGGGAGAGCCCTTCGCTCCTACCAAGAAGGAAGAAACACCAGGATATGGGGAAACTTTCCTGATTCTTCCAGCCCATGGATGTCAAGGAGGCAAATGCTGGAGTCCAGGTGAGAAATTAGTAATTTGATTACACATTACCTTCCATTTTGCCCATAAACAAAGGAGAACTCATGTGCTTTTACAATGTGCTTTGGCTTACAAAGTATCCTCACACATGATCTCTCATTTGATCCTCACAACAATTGGCTGGAGTTGTTATTCCCATTTTCTGGAACAGGGACCTGAGATTAGGAGAGGTTTAGTAACTTGTCCTCAGTGACAAAGTGGGTAAGAGAAAGAATTTACTCAGATATGCTCCAAGTTAGGGCTTCTGACTCTAAGTTTAGTCTGTTTATTACTCAAGTTTGCCTCTCTAGAGATACTTCTGCAGAGACTTTCTTGTTCTTTGTGTGTGGGGGGATGGTATGAACACATGGGAGATATACACTCACATGCACATCCACTCATGCACACACACATGGATACACACACATGTGCACGTGTGCACACAGGGGTGCATGCTGACATGGGTGTGTGCACACACATGCATGCACGCGCACATGTGTGTGCACACACGCACACAATGCGACAGGCACACATGTGCAAGCGTGCACACGTGCACACACATGCAGGCAGGTACGCACACATGCATATATATTTGGGCAGCTGAAGCCATAGGAGCATTCCCAGTAAGGGAAGATTTCTGCTACTGAGTTTGTTTTCCTTTACTTCAGTAAAAAAATCACTCAAAACCTCAAGAATCACTCCTTCTGGCCCCAGATGGATGGGTGGAGAAGCCTGGGATCCCCAGGAAATGATTTCTACACTGCAGGGGCCTGCAATTCTGGAGAATCATGATCCATGGCCTCTTTTAGCCACTGACCTCCAATTGGGGTTCATAGCACTTGGTGGCCACAATTTGCCAGGACTGAGATTTGTGGCACTCAGTGTCCAGGAAGATGTAATTTACTTCACAGGAGGGACAACTTTTACTCCCAAGAAAATGTTTTCCTCCCCTGGCTCACCTTTAGATTTAAGGAATCACTCTGAGAGGTGAAAGTGTCTAAAATTTAAAATATTAGATTCACTTCCCCAAAGATTAGATAACATTAATGTCAGAGCTGAATTGTATTTTTCTCAAAGGTTCTTTTCTTGATTCTCCACTCAAATAACCTACAAGGAACTTTCCATGAAATCACAGAAAACGAATTCTCTACATCTAATATTTTCCTCCCCAAACCCCTGTTTATTCCCATCTTTTACTCAGATTTCTTTCTGCAACATCTCCTGGGAAATCTTACTTCTTATTTTCAAGTGTTTACTGCTTCTGCTCATACTTTTTTTTTCCTGTCAATTTTTAGTTTTCTTCTCAAGGAGACCTTTTCCTTTAACCCCATGAATTTGTAATGGTTTCTTTCAGATAGTCCCTTATTTCTGTTAATTCTTTTGCTTTCTCTTCCCTCGGACCCTGAGTCTTTCCTCGTCTTTGCCCTTGGGATGGCCCTGCATCCTGTGCAGGGAGGTGTCCTAGGCAGAGTAAGGGCTTTGGGATTGGGGTGGACATAAACTTGACTCTAGACTCTACCACTTGCAGCATGACTTTGGCAACCACTTCTTGTGCTCTCGGAGACTTGGTTTCTAGATTTGGAATATATGGTAGTCATATCTATAATGTAGAGCTGTCTTGAGAGTTAAATGAGATCCCAGGATCTGACGCATAGCAGGTGCCTACAGAATGTCCAGCTGCCCTTCTTGCTTTTTCTTTTGATCAGAAAATGTGTCCAGTTCTAGTCCTTTCCTGAGTCATTAACTTAACCCAGTTGAAGTTGTATGGGTAAATCAGGCCACATAAAGGTAGACATATCTTTAATTTGGTATAGGTGGAGGATCCCAAACAAGATAGGTCTGATTTGATGCCAACTCAAATAAAAACACAGAAGCAACTTAAGCAAGGGAGGAAATGATGAGTCTGAAATGTACCGGCAGCTCAGTCCCCTCACACTGTGCATGTGTACTGAAAACATTTTGATAAATGGGGAAGTAGAAAAATCAAAATGTGCTCCTTCATTCAAACGAGCTGTGATGGCCCGCAAGATAAAGATGTACTCATCCAGGGAAGTCAACTTCTAGACACACACTATCATTATGCACAATTTAATAAAATACACAGGCATTCTCCCAAGTTCTTATTTGGCAACGGCCGACACACCAAGAGCTGATCTTGCTAATTTTGCATATTTGGATTTTGCAGTAAAATAAGCAGTCTCAATATTTGGGTTCACTGGGAACCATTTCTGGAATTGTAATGATGATTAAGTAGGGGAGCGTCCTTGTTGCCCTAAGACTTAGTTAATTCATGCTGACAGGGTAAGTTTGATGCTTTGCCAATAACTCCACCCCTATCCACAATACCAATACCCACCCAACCCCCTCAGAAATTATAACAACAGCAGCAAGACAAAGACTGCTGGTCAGAGAACATGAGCAGTGGTTGAGAGGGCTATAGGGGAGGGCCAAAAATTTACACCCTGGAGTGGTAGGGGTTTTTTTGGCTAATAATCAGCTTTGCCAAAAAGACTGTTTTTATTCTTTTGACATAGTGATAGACCATGTTTAGAAATTGTTTCTCTAGAATGTAGAATTGTGTTATAGTACTTCTATTAGAAGAGGAAACAGCCAATAGAACTTCCTAGAAGTCAGGGACCAGAGCAAAAGGGCAATTTTCTCCGAGTCACATTGGAGAAGCTCTGCCTTAAAAGACTGTGTATCTGTTTTCATCTCTAGGGAGCCTAGAGTCCAAAGCAAGAGTCCTAGAGGCAGCGGGTGACCTTTAGGTAGGGCTTCATTAGATTCACGGATATCACTTACTTGAAAGTTTCAATAGGAGCTCCTAATTCCTCCATGTTTTCCAGAGATTTCAGCCCTTTCCTGGTTTTATTTCATAAACTTCATTAAATAAGCTCTTGCCAGCACCCTCAATCTTTCTCTTTTTACAATCCTTTCAAATGTATACACTTGTCAAAATCCAAAGCATGGGCAAAGCCAGTTCATCTAGCAGCTCCATGCATCGTCAAGGAATTAAGTTATTTCTGTCTTCTTACACCGACATTCTCATCACATTGGCTGTTGTTCTCAGGCTAGACTCCTCTTGGTCTCAAAATAGTTGCCATAGCTCCAGTGATCACACTCTTACTCAGGAATGTCCAAAGTTTGGAAGTGGAGTAAGAGGAGCTTTCCCTTTCCATTTTTAAAAGCAATTGGCCATAATTGTGCATGTACCCGTTCCTAGACAATTCCTTGCAAGGGAGAACAGAGTTATCATCATTGGTTTAGATTGATCAGGAGTTCCCTCTTCCCACCACGGGCTGGAGTGGGACCCAGCCTCCTCCTAAACTGATTGCCATCAGACACTTTAGCTGAATTCAAATTCCACTACAGAACAGAAATAAAAGAAGGCTGTTGGGTAGACACCCATAGAATACATGCTTTCTGGCGGAGCTGGTAACATAATCAGGAGTATATAACGCAGAAGACTGCCAAGGAGTGACGTTCTTCTCTTCTTTGATAGGGTTCTTGAATCTGAAGCACTGGTGCTGTCAAAAAGATGGTGTAATTATCACAATAAGCTTATTAATTCCAAATAATTGGTCCCTTGATCCTCATATGACTAATCACTTCCCTCACAAAGTCTAAACCACAAATCTCTTCTCCCCAACACTTGATGGAAAGCTTTGAACTCAAAGAGGCATAATCAAAGAAAGAATTATTTG